>NC_037685.1:39618579-39955332 GCF_003255815.1 Theropithecus gelada | reverse complement strand
GGAAGAATTTTAAACGCATATTACTGAGTAAAAGAAACCAATCTGTAAAAGCCACACAGGCTGTGATTCCAACTATATCATGTCCTCAAAATATGGTGACAGTAAAAAGATCAGTGGTTGCCAGAAGTGCAGGGACAGAGAGATGAGTAAGTGGAGCACAGAGGACCTTAGGGCAGAGAAACTGTTCTGTGCACTACCACAAAGGTAGATTAAGGCATAGGCATGCCATTATACATTTCTCAAAACCCAGAAAATATACAACACCAAGAGTGAGTCCTAGTGTAAACTATGGACTTTGAGTGATAATGACATGCCAATGTAGGTTCATTGATTACAACAAATAGACCATGTGGTGGGGGGTGTTGGCAGTGGGAGATAATTGGCAGGCGGTACATGGGAAATCTCTGTACCTTCCTCTCAATTTTGCTGTGAACCTAAAACTGCTCCAAAAAGTAAAGCCTGGATTTTAAAAAAAATACTTTTGACTTTCCAAAATATAAAATATATTGTATAACATTAATACAAACATATACCACTTACACACATATACATTTTCATATACACAAAAAACACTTATGCAAATGTAGTATGTATATAAAATGTGTACAAAATCTCCTTTCCAAAATATCACCATCAGACAGGGTTGAATTTGTTTCTTTGTGTTTGTTTTCTTTTGTTTACTTTTTTACCCTTTAAAAACAACACTGCAAACTGTAGGTCCAAAGGTTCATGGAATCCATACTTGACTGAAAGGCAACATTTTATTTCAAAGTATGCCCATTTTTTAGTGATGTTGCCAGTCACTTTATATATTTCCTATATGTCTCTACATTGCAATTAAATCTTCAACAGATACAGTTCAACAACATCCTGGGGCCGGAAGGGATGAACTGACTCCTAGGCAATAAAAATTCACAGTAAAGCCACAGATGTAGCAGAGTGAGAATTACGGCACCAGCAGGAACTGAAGATAAAAGAGGATTACACAGGATGAAATACAGTAATTGACTAGAAGTCACTGAAAAATACCAGATGGATGTCACTGCTCTATATAACTCTAATGCGCCTGTAGGCTTTATTGAGCATCACTAGAGATTCACTTTTAGTATTTTCTTGAGTGTAATTGAAGTTTATTGATACGCTCTTATTGCCCAGTTTAGATGTGACCATAAAAAAATACAGTTTGATGTACTTATATCGCCAGAGAAATCTTGGGCTTTGCAGCTTAAAATAAAACTCATAGTAATAATCGCCATAATATTTATTCCTCTTCCTCCATTAGTCCTGTTTGTAGAATATGGACGGTAACTGCTCCAGATAGCATTGAAATTGCAGGGATATTTTCAGGAGTGATTGGTACATAAAAGATCAGACATGCAATTTTGGATACTACCAAGGGAGACTTACAAAGGATTTTTATGTTGAAGGTAAAAGAAAACAAATGTATGTGCTGAAATGAGTTGCCATAGGTGGTGTGGTCCCCTATTAGACTTCATGGGTTTATTTTCCATTTAGTTTTCAACATAGGAATGGGATAAAAATAACTGTCCATCCAAGCTAGCATATTCATTCTGTAAACACAGAAGTCTCAGATCTCAGCAAAAGACCTCCCAGCACAAGCAAAGGCCATTTCCCTCAGCAACAAACATTTTAAATTAAGCTGGAAATAATGGGTGTGAAAACTAGTGTTTCTCAGAACAACAAAGAAAACCTCTTCCTGGGAATTCCAAGGACAGCTCGAACCTTATCACTGACAAGGTAGTCTAAACCGGTAAGAAGCTGCTGTAGGCCAAAGTCAAAGGGCCAGGCCGCTGGATTATATTTTCACAAGCTGAAAATCAAATTCTGTTAAGAAAGGAATCAATTTAATCGTGAACTCTGGTGAGCTGTATTGAGCAAAGTAAATCCAGGAAAGGAAGAATGCAAAGCCTGGCCATTGGAACCCAGGACTTCTCAAGGAAAAGAGAGGCAGGGAAGGCAGATCCCAGCTGAAGGAGATCCCTTTCATTTTCCCCACAGCGCCCCCTCTCCAACCCATGCACACATACTCCATTCCTATGGACATACCCTATAGGTCCTGCCCCAAACATACTTATTTTCTATGGGCTGCTCAACTTCAGTGTTAAGAGCAATGTGCTAATATGGCTAAGGTAAGGACCACTCCCTCACCTGTACGTCCAACCTTACAGTAGTATTCTCAAAGGATATTTGTCCATGGGCCGCTTGTATGGGGATCTCCTGGAGTATTTGCTAAAAATTCAAATTCCTAGACTCCACACAAGACCCACTGACTCATACTCTCTAGGAATAAAGAACAAGCAATCCACATCTTTAATAAGCAAACTGGGGAAATCACATTCACAGGTTTGAGAAGCATTCACTTAGAGTTTACAAAGACCTGTAAAGCCAAGTAAAAGGAAGAGTTGGTACTACATTATAAAAAGGAAAAAACCTCCTAGATATATGGTGCCTGACTGTGGATCTGGCACATAGTGAGGTCTCAATATGTTGAATACTAGATGCATGAATGAAAAACTTCAAAAGAATAAAGGATTCAGGATAGAATGTCAGCAAGATAGCCGACTAGAAGCTCCTATCACTCTCCACCACCACCCCCTCCAGCCAAAAAAAAGTTCAAAACAATAAATAAACAACTCCATTTCAACAAATAACTAAAAAAAGAGCACAAGAGAAGAGCAAAGAAGCAGGAAAAATCCTTCAGAACACAGAATCACGTGGTGGCCACATAGCAAAAGAAAGGAGGCACCTCTCCTCCACCACCCCAGCCCACAAGTGGGGATCAGCCTGAAACCAAGAGGGATCCCTTCCTGCAGGGGAAAGGTTAGCAAGAGGACCTCAGCAGCCCCCATCACCAATGTAGACACCTGCCATTTTCACTCCTGGAGACTCCTGCAGTCCTCACAGCCTCAGAGCCCCATTGAGAAAGCTCTCTGGAGCCCATACACTGAGGTACCCACAGAGAAGGAGCTGACACTCTTCCCTGCCCTTCCACCATGGCTCATGCTGTTACTATACTGTGCCAGCTTGGAACTGGAGACACGCTACAGTGCACCCTGCTCTGGGGGTGAGTAGCTACTGAATTCTTCCATCCCTCAGGCTCAGCCACCAGTGTGCCATACCCACTCGGTGCCATCCCAAGCAGAGCGGCTGCTACACTTCATTCCCTAAAATCAAGCTGTTGAAGAGCTGCTACATCCTCCACATCCTAGTCAGTGGTGCATCCTCCCCTTAGGGCTAAGTGGAAATGGTGTTCCACCACTGGGGACCCAGAGCCTCAAACTACCAGAGCAATCATACTCCCTGGCACCACAGCTGAGGCAGCACCCCATCCCCAAAGGACCTCAGGCCTTCCACACACTGGAGCTGTCTTGCACCCCCACCCCATGCCACAGGTGAAGCCGCATTCTACCTCCAGGGGCTCTAAGTCTCCAGCACACCAGAGCAGCCGCTCCTCCCAGAACTACAGCTGATCCACATCTACCCACAGGGATCCAGAGGCTCCACTGACCCACAGAGCTGCACTTTTTAAGGCCAAGTAGACACAATGCCTCACGTCCCAGGGAATCAGAGCCTTGGCTGAGTTGTGCCACCCTATCCTCCAAATACCCACAGAGCTCCACCTACCTAGAACTGGACTACCCCCCTCTAATCCAAGTTGCTGAGGCTCTCTGCCTCTCTGAGGAGCGGAGCCATCATTGTGCTGCTCCCTGCCTCCTAGGACCCAAGCCACAGTGGCATCTTGCCATTCCTAGTTCATTCCTTCTGCTATACCTGGCCTCACAGAGCCTGGGATACTGCTGTATCTGGGTCCAGGGGTACCAGTGCATGGTATCTTATACCCCAGAATACAAGTTGTTGTGTCCGTTGGCTGTGGGTCACGAATTGCAGCTGTGCCCTGTTCCTCAGGGCCCAAGCCTCCAGAGTATCTCTTATTTCCTGGAGCCATGTCAATACTGTATATACCCGGTCCTTAAGGTAGAAGCATAGTTCTAACCCTTAGAACTATGCTGGGGTGTGCCTCAGAGCAACAGATCCTGGCTTGGTGAAAGAACTGCATTCACTTATGCCTTGGAGAGTGAATCTGTGCCTGACATCCCAGGAGCTATAATAGTTTTTCAAGACCCTCAGCCCAAGAACCCAGCTCCACAGCCCCTCTGAGCACCTGTGTCTTGGATTCCAGGGCCACTGCCTGTGGCTGCCTGTGAGCCGTGTCAGACCCAATACTAAGAGACATACCCTCAGCTAAGCCTCCCCACTTTGAGAAAGACAGTAACAGAGGATATTGATATTATCTTTGAGAAAGGCAATAACAGAGGATTCCCTAAAGCCCTTGTCCTGATAACCTATGCAGCCACCATGACTGCCACAAACTCCTGCAGCCTAGGCCACTAAGGCACCTGCTGTCATTGCTAACACTGATCACAGCTGAAGAATCTGCATGGAGACTACAGCATTATACTCACAGTGAACTAGAGTCACCACATTCTGCTCAACCAGTACTCTCAGGCCCATCTGCAGGTGAAAGTCTTCCCCTACAAAAGCCACTCTGTAAAGTTCAGAAGAGGTGCACCACCAGGTGCACAGACATAAATGCAGAAATACAAGAAACATGAAAAAGCAAGAAAACATGACACCACAAAAGAACATAATAATTATTTTGTAACTGACCCCAAAGAAATTTGGAATATTTGAGGCATAAATTTATGAGTTGCCTAAAAAATAACTAAAAATAATAATTTTAAGGAAACTCACTGAGATATAAGAGAATGCAAATAGACAATTGAATGAAATTAGGAAAACAATTAATAATCTGAATGAGAAATTCAAAAAAGAGATAGATATCAAAAAAGAACCAAACAGAAATCTTGGATCTGAAGAATTCAGTCAATGAAATAAAAAATTCATTTGATAGCTTCAACTGCAGACTGGATCAAGTAGAAGAAAGAATTTGTGAACTGGAAGATAGGTCTTTTGAAATGACTCAGTCAGAGGAAAAACAAAAAAAAAGAATGAGAAAGAGTGAATACAGACTACAGAATTTATGGGACACCACTAAGTGAGCGAATATTCACATTATAGAATTTTCAGAAGGAGAGGAAATAGAGAAAGCAATAGAAAGCTTACGTAATGAAATAATTCCTGAAAAGCTCCCAAGTCTTGGGAGAGATATGGACATCCAAAGGTTCCCAAATAGATTCAATCCAAAGAGGTCTTCTCTGAGGCACATTATAATCAAACTGTCAATAGTCAAAGAAATGAGAAAATTTTTAAAGCAGCAAGAGAAAAGTGCCAAATCACATATAAGGAAATCTCTGTCAGCCTATCAGTGGATTTCTCAGCAGATGCCTTGCCGGCCAAAGGAGAATAGGATAATATATTTAAAATTCTGAAAGAAAAAAATACTGTTAGCCAAGAATACTATACCAAGCAAAGCTATCCTTCAGAAATGAAAGACAAAATCTTTCACAGACAAGCAAAAGACAAAGGAATTCATTACCATAAGCCTGCCTTACAACAAATGCTTAATGAGATTCTTCAAGCAAAAACAAAAAAAGGAGAATATTTACTATCATGAATACATATGAAAGTATAAAACTACTGGTGGAAGTAAGTACATAATCAAATCCAGAGTACTCTGATACTATAACAGTGGTATATAAATTACACATATCTCTAGTATGAAGGATAAAAGTCAAAATGGTCAAAAATAACTAAAATTACAATAAGTTGTTAAGGAATACACAATATAAAAGATGTAAATTGTGACATCAAAAATATAAATTGTGGGAGGGCAGGGTAAAATATAGAGTTTTTTATATGATGTAAGTTGTTATCAGCTTAAAATAGTAGATTACAACTCTAAGATGTTTTATGTAAGTCTAATGGTAACCACAAAACAAAAAGCTACAGTAGATATATAAATGATAAGGAGAAAGAAATCAAAGCTTACAGAAAATTATCACATCAAAAAATAGAGAACACGAGAGAAAGAAAGGAACAAAGGAGCTACAAAACAACCAGAAAACAAATAACAAAATGGCAGTAGTAAGTCCTTACATATCAATAATAACCTTGAACGTAAATACATTAAAATCTTTAATCAAAAGACATAGAGTGGCTGGATTTAAAACATTAAAAACAAGGCCCAACTATATGCTACCTCCTTACAAGAGATACACTTAAGCTTTAAGGACATACATAGGCTGAAAGTAAACCAGTGGAAGAAGATATTCCATGCAAATGGTAATTAAAAGAGAGTAGGGGTAGCTATACTTATACCTGATAAGATAGACTTCAAGTGAAAAAATGTTGCAAGAGACAAAGAAAATCATTATTCAATGATAAAGGGGTCAGTTCATTAGAGGACATGACCATTGGAAATATATATATCCAAAACTGGAGCACCTAAAACATAAAGCAAATGTTAATGGAGACTGGGTGCAGTATCTCATCCATGTAATCCCAGCACTTTGGGAGGCCGAGGTGGGCAGATCACCTGAGGTCAAGAGTTCAAGACCAGCCTGGCCAACATGGCAAAACCCAGCCTCTATTAAAAATACAAAAATTAGCTGGGTGTGGTGGTGGGCACCTGTAATCACAGCTGCTCGGAAAGCTGAGACAGGGAGACTTGCTTAAACCTGGGAGCCAGAGATTGCAGTGAGCTGAGATTGTGCCAATGCACTCCAGCTTGGGTGACAGAGCAAGACACTGTCTTAAAAAAAAAAAAAAAATTAATGGACATGAAGGGAGAAATAAATAGCAATACAGCAATTGTTATCGGGGACTTCAACAACCTAGGATAGCAATAAATGTCTACATTAAAAAGAAGAAAGATCCCAAGTAAAAAGTCTAACATTTTATGCCTCAAGGAACTAGAAAAGGAAGAACATGCTAAACCTAAAATTAGCAAAAGAAAGGAAATAAAAATCAAAACAGAAATAAATCAAATAAAGAATATAAAAACCATAGAAATAATCAATAAAACCCACTTTCAACAATGTATCAGTCAATCAGACAGAAAATTAATAAGGAAATACTGGACTTAGAATTTCACTTTTGACCAACTGGTGTAATAGACACATACAGAACATTCCATCCAATGGCAGCAGAATACACATTTTTCTTCAGTGGGTGTGAGAACACTCTATAGGACAGACTATATGTTAAGCCACAAAACAAGTCTTAACAAGTTGAAGAAGACTGAAATCATCTCAAATATCATTTCAAACCACGGTGGTTTGAAACTAGAAATCAGTAACAGAAGGAATCTTGGAAAATTCACAAGTATGCAATGGGTCAAACAAAACATTAAAAGGGAAATTTACAAACATCTTGAGACAAATGAAAATGGAAATACAAAATACCAAAACCTATGAGATGCAACAAAAGCAGTTCCAAGAAGAAAGTTTATAGCAATAAATGTGTACATTAAAAAAGAAGAAAGAAAAAAAAGAAGAGAGATCCCAAGTAAGACATCTAATATTATGCCTCAAGGAACTAGAAAAAGAACACACTAAACCCAAAATTAGCGGGATAAAGGAAATAATAAAAATCAGAACAAGCCACCTGAGAGGCTGAGGTGGGAGAATCACTTGAACCCAGGAGGCAAAGGTTGCAGTGACCCGAGATTGCACTATTGCACTCCAGTCTGGGGAACAGAAAAGAGAGGAGACCCTGTTTCAAAAAAACAAAAAGAACAACAACAAAAGTAAATCAGTAAATCAATAGAGAACACAAGAAAACCAAGAGATGGTTTTTGGAAAAAATAATCAAAATTGACAAACCCTTAGCTAGTATAAGTAAAAAAGAGAGAAGACTCAAATAAGTAAATCAAAAATCAAAAATAAAACTGAAGAAATTTCAAGACACCCCAGAAATTTAAAAAAGACAATAAGGGACTGTCATGAACAAATACATGCCAACAAATTGGTATGATGCTGAAAATACATTTGACAAAGCCCAACAGGCTTTCTTGATAAAAGCTCTCAACACTTTAGGTATAGAAGGCAAGTTCCTCAACATAAAGGCCACTTATGAAAAACCCACAGCTAACATTATAAGCAATGAGAGAAAACTGAAGGCTTTTTCACAGTAACACAGTAGAAGGCAAGGATGCCCATTCTTGTCACTTCTATTCAACATAGTACTAGAAGTACTAGCAAGATCAATCAAACAGGAAAAAGAAATAAAAGTAAAATGATCTCTATTTGCAGATGACATGATCCTACCTGTGAGAAAAAAATGAAGAGTCCACACACAAAAAAAAGAAGTTAGAAATAATACATGAATTCAGTAAAGTTTCAGGTTACAAAGACAACATGCAAAAATCAGAAGCATTTTTATATACAAATAACAATCTAACTGAAAAATAAATCAAGAAAACAATCCCATTTATGATAGCATTTTTAAAATCTAGAAATAGATTTTACCAAGGAGGCGAAAAATCCATACATTGAAAACTATAAAACACTAATGAAAGAAATTGAAGAAGATACAAATAAATGGAAAGACAGCTCGTGTTCATGGATTGGAAGAGTTAATATTGTTAAAATGTCCATATCACCCAAAGCAATACACAGATTCAACACAATCCCTATCAATATACCAACGGCATTCTTCATAGAAATAAGAAAAATATTTCCACCATAGTGAGAACTTGTCTCTACAAAAATTAAAACAAAAAGGCCGGCCATGGTAACTCACACCTGTAATCCCAGCACTTTGGAAGGCTGAGGCAGGTGGATCACAAGGTCAGGAGATCGAGACCATCCTGGCCAACATGGTGAAATCCCGTCTCTACTGAAAATGCAAAAATTGGCTGGGCATGGTGGCGTGTGCCTGTAATTCCAGCAACTCGGAGGCTGAGGCAGAAGAATTGCTTGAACCAGGGAGTCAGAGGTTGCAGTGAGCCAAGATCACACCCCTGCACTCCAGCCTGATGACAGAGCAAGACTCCATCTCAAAAAAAAAAAAAAAAAAAATAGTTGGGCATGGTGGTGCATGTCTGTACTACCAACTACTCAGGAGACTAAGGTGAGAGGATCACTTGAGACCAGGAGGTCAAGGCTGTGGTGAGCCAAGATTATGCCCCTGCACTCCAGCCTGGGTGACAGTGTGAGACCCTGTCTCAAAAATAAAATGAAATAATATAGCAAAGCTATAGTTATCAAAATAGTATAGTACTGACACACAGTCTAGTAGAACAGAATACAGAGTGCAGAAATATATTGAAATATATACAGCCAATCAATTTATGGCAAAGACACCAAGAGGACACAATGAGGAAAGAATAGTCTCTTTGATAAATGTGCCGGGAAAACTGGATTTCCAAACGCAAAAGAATGAAACTGGACCCTTATATCGTACGCAAAAATCAAGCTGAAACAGATAAAAGACCCAAATATAAAACCAGAAATTATAAAACTCCTGGAAGAGAACATAGAAAAAAGTTTTCTAGATATTGGCCTTGACAGTGATTTTTTGGATATCACACCAAAAGCTTAGGCCACACAAGCAAAAATAAATAAATAAATAAATAGGACTATATCAAACTAACAAGCTTCCACACTGCAAAGGAAACAATCAACAAAATTAAACAGCAGCCTACAAATTAGGGAAAGAATATTTGTAAAAGATATGTATAAGAAGTTAATATCCAAGATTTATAAAGAACTCATACAACGCAGTAATGGGAAAACAAATAATTGAATTTAAAAATAGGCAGCAGACCTGAATGGACATTTCTTCAAAGAAGACAGAAAAATTATCAATAGGTATATGAAATGGTCCTATTATTTTATTTATTTATTTATTTATTTTGAGATGGAGTTTCACTCTTGTTGCCCAGGCTAGAGTGCAATGGTGCAATCTTGGCTCACTGCAACCTCTGCCTCCCGGGTTCAAGCAATTCTCCTGCCTCAGCCTCCTGAGTAGCTGGGATTACAGGCACGTACCACCATGCCTGGATAATTTTTATATTTTTTGTAGAGACAGGGTTTTGCCACGTTGCCCAGGCTGGTCTTGCATTCCTGGGCTCAAGTGACCCGCCTGCCCTGGTCTCACAAAGTGCTGGGATTACAGGCATGAGCCACCACACCCAGCCCTCACTATTATTAATCATCAAGAAAATGCAAATCAAAACTACTATGAGATACAACGCTAGATGGCTATTTTCCAAAAGTCAAAAAAACAAATGTTGGTGAAGGTGTGAGCAAAAGGGAGCTCTTGCACACTATTGGTGGGAATGCAGATTGGTATAGTCATTATGGAAAACAATATGAGGATTTCTAAACAAATTAAAAATAGAACTACCATATGGCCCAGCGATTCTTCTTCTGGGAATATACCCAAGGGAAATGAAATCACCACCTCACAGAGACATCATCTGCACTCCCACCTTCACTGCAGCCAAGATACGGAAACAATGTAAGCATCCAGCAATGGAAATGGATAAAGAATCTGTGCTACCTATATACGATGGAATATTATTCATCCCTAAAAAAGAACAAGGTCTTGCCATTTGCCACAACATGGATGAGGCTGAAGGACATTACTGTAAGTGAAATAAGCCAGACTGAGAAAGAAAATATTGCATTATATCACTTAGAGTTAAAAATAAATTCAAATATTCAGAGATAGAGGAAAAAACAGTGGCTACTGGGGACAGGGGAGGAAATGGGGAGATGTTACGTCAGAGGATTCGAAACAGCAGATATGCAGATGAGTAAGTCTAAGGATCCAATGTACAACACAAGGACTGTAGGTAACAAAGTTGTGCTGGAGATGGGACTCATGCTAAATGAGTGAATTTTAGCTGTTTTTGCCACACACGGAAAAACAGGGTAACTATGTAAGAGGATAAAATACTAATTTGCTTCATGATAGTAACTGTTTTACTATCTATATGTATCCTATAATAGTCTGTAGACCTGAAATACACATGATGAAATTTATTTTTTAAAAAATAAAAGAGAATAAAATATCCACTTCTTTCATGTCTGCATCAACATATTTTCACAGGTCAACTACATCTGCTCCTGCTTATCTATCTTGGGGAACATGAAGTCATATTTGTAACTGGTTGCTTACAAATTCTAAAATTCTAAGAGTAGAATAGCCACAGGCTGGCCCAGCACCTCTGTGCATCTGGCTGGACTGGGACACCCAGCACCAGGGTGGGCAGAAGAAAGCAAAAGAGATAAGCTGTAGCCCAGCTCGCCCAGCTCGCCCAGCTCTCACAGCACGGGCAGCTGGGGCTGTTTGGAACGGCAGAGAAAGATAGGAACTCCCAGGCGGAGGCCATGTTTTCTCCCTTTGCTTTCTATCACATCGTGGTCTTGATTACAAAACAAGAATCATAATATGTATGTGGACAAATTTCCATTTTACAACTTTAACAGCTATGAGTATTATGCAAACAGCAACAAAAAGGCGTATGTCATGACTACTATTGCTATGCGCCAGCGTACCTATTCCCATCTGGTGTGTCTGTCTCGTCTCCCCGTTATCCTCATTTTCCCATATGCACATTTTCACCATGGACCCTAGATTTTACTGTGGGACTGAGGACCTATGTACAGTGAGCACA
Organism: Theropithecus gelada; assembly: GCF_003255815.1. NCBI lineage: Eukaryota > Metazoa > Chordata > Mammalia > Primates > Cercopithecidae > Theropithecus > Theropithecus gelada. Next base: position 39,943,724 of record NC_037685.1, on the reverse strand, counting down.
GAAGCAGAAACCAGATTTGTCCTTATTTTTCTTTTTCCCTTAAGAATCAAAGGTTTTAAGCACTGACTTTGGTTCTACATGAGGTTCTGCAGGTACCCAAGTGCATGAAACACAGTTCGTTCCCTCAACGAATATATACTAGTCAGGGGACTGCTAGGGCTGAAATATGTCACCCCCAAAATTCACATGTTGAAGTCCTTACTTAGAGTAACTCTGAACATCACTATGTTTGGAGACAGGGTCCTTAAAGAGAGAATTGAGGTAAAATGAGGTCACTGGAGTAGATCCTAATCCAACAGAACTGACTTCCTTCTAAGAAGAGTTTACAACACAGAAGCACACAGAGGGAGGACCACATGAACACACAGGAGTAGATGGCCATCCACAAGCCAACAGGAAACCAACCCTGCTGATACCTTGATCTTAGACTTCTGGCCTCCAGAATTACAAGAAAATAAATTTCTGTTATTGAAGCCGCCCAGTTTCAGGTACTTTGTTATAATATCCGTAGCAAACTCATACAAATGCACTCAGTCCTGTGAAGTGACCTCCGTAGATCTCAAAGAAGAGGCTGCAGAGGTCACTTTATAGGACTGAACACTTCTGCATTTCTTTGCTATGGCATTATAACAAAGCACCACAAATCAGGTGGCTTACAGCAATGGAAACTCATTCTCTTACTCAGGGTACTGGAAGTCAAAGATCCAGGTGTTAGCAAGGTGATGCCTCCCCTGAGACTGAATAGGATGCATCCTTGACTCTCCCGGCGTCTGAGGGTGGCCGGCAACTCTTAGCAATCCTTGGTTCGCAGCTGCATCACTCCAATCCCTGCCTTCATCATCCCCTTGCCTTCTCCCTGTGTGTCTCTGTCTTCATGGGACTATCTTCTTATAAGGACACCAGTCGTATTAAAGCAGGGTCCACCGTATGATGAGTATGACTTCACATAACTCATTACATGTGCAACTACCCTCTTTCCAGATGAAGTCACATTCTGAGGTACCGGGGGGTAGGGCTTTAGCATGTCTTTTAGGGGGACACAATCCAACCCACGTCAGCTTATTGTAAACATACCCAGTGAGCTGAGGTAGAAAGAGGAACTGCTCCATCGCAGGAAAGTCACCTTAGTCCCGAGTTTTCCTGACTCTCAAAAGACACGACAGAAGCCACAGGCAAATGAGAAAATGCCCATCTAATGCAGAGTAACCTGCGTTGAAACACAAAGCTAACCAGACCCACTTCAAAAGGTGATTTTATAAGTGATCTGCACTAAACAATCATAATTGCTAAATGTATGGCTCATTTAACTATCAGAAATGAGAAAATGTTTCAGTGTCCCCTGAGGCTTCACAGACTCCAATGGAACCCATGTCGCATTGAGTTGCTCTCCATTTGCCTTCCATCATGAGACTACAACCAGGGTAATTTAACTTCACCCTGAGTTTGAAGCGACTCCCTTGGGCAAAGGAAGTGACTCCGCTTCAGGAGTGATGGGGCCCCATGGCTACTTCGTCCAGTGTGGCCAGGAGAGCACACACATACACAACACACACAGACACATACACAAAGACTCATCTGCCATCCTGGCCCCCTAAGACTGCAGTTGGCTGAACCAGAGGCCAGGCAATAGATCTAGGCTGGGCCAGGGTCCCTTCTCCAGAATTTGGAATTGAGGAAGTGAAAGAGTGACTGGGACAGAGACACAGTGTGAGGCTGGATCAGAACTTGGGAGGTCTTGGTCATCTCTGCTCTGCCTGCCCTGAAGGCAGAGCAGTGGGGAAAGCCATTCTGCCAATAGAAGAGAATGAAGCACTCACCACAGAGGCAAAGAGGAGCCAAGAGATGAGCAGAACATTCCTTGGGTTTTTATCAAATTTCCAGTTTCTTTAATGATCATTTCTGAATCCCAGTGCCATCCCTGCCCTTAAGTTGCATGAAACACACTACCTGTGTCCCTAATAATGAACCTGTTTTTGTTACTTATAACCAAAAGAGATGGATACGGTGCAGAGCCGCTGTAAAAAGTCCCTGGGTGCCCACGTTGTAGCAAAAGTCACAGTGAACCATAACGCCTTGTATATACCTAATGTCACTCTCCCTTGTTAATTCCCTTGGGCATAAGAATAGTGCCTGTATGCTACTCATTTTCTGTCAACAAAGACATTCTCAAACCCCTAATCTAGAGCCCTGAACCCCTTCTGGGAGACGGAGCTGGTTGACAATGCCTTGGATGTGCCCAGACTCTGCAATTGCCATGAAAACAATGGACCGGTACCACGCAACTCAGATTACCAAACGAGAGGTTAAGTGTGTCCAGCCCAGATCATCAAAACACAATGGTAATTATTTATATCAGCCACAAGTGGCTCCACTTAACAGCTTTTTTGGAGAAAAAAAAAAAAATGGAGGGAAGTAGGGAGAACATTCTTGCTACTGCATTGAAAAATATGAGAATGATCATTTGGATAACGTAGCTTCTGCCTTAAACACTAATACGCCCACAATGGAAGTAGAGATCAAAATAACAGCACCAGCAAACAGTGCAAACATGTCTCAAGAAGCACACCCAGGGTTTCATTTTCTGATTAACTTAAAAGGCTCACGGGTTGCAAGCATCGTTCCTTTCTCATTTTCAAAGCCTAGGTTTGTCACGCCTGTTCTGGGCCAGTGTGACCAAGCCGGGTCTCCACTGCCCTCCTTTAAAGTATGCATAAAGCAGAGGTGCCCAGAGCTGTCCCTAAGCACCAGACCCAGCTGCCACAGCCCTGGAATGCAAGCCACCTCGGGTGGGAGTGATGAAAGCCCAGGATCAGCCATCTCCACCGCTTTGATTTGCAAGAACAGCTTGACATCCATAGCAACATGGTTAACGTGAAAAACACAAGATAAAAACATTCCATTTAATTAAAAGCCCACAGTTCAATGGTAGTATAATTATTACAAGTGCATTTTATGGCTGTCTGCATTCATTTTGGGTACATAAATTAATATGCAAATTACCAGCCCCTCTCGTGTTCTTAAGAAGTCCCCCCATCAATCTTTTTTCCAACATGTCAATTGGATAAAGCATGGCTTTTTAAATGCAAAATAAAATTCACATTTATGGTCCTTCTGAAATCTCCCTGTGCTGGCATGCTTTGTTTTAGATGAAGAGTGTTTAATTAACAGAGTTCACCTCTCTCTGAGGGCCTTCAGGACCACAGAGAGGCCAAGACACGTCTATGGTCTTTGGGCTAGTCAGGATTAGAGACGATTTTCCATCTCAAGGACCACCTATCAAGGTATTTGTGATTCTCCACTCAGCCCATCAAGGACTTTGTTATGGGAAAATATTGTTCTGATTTGCAAAAAAGCAAATTCCCAACCGTAGACAGATGAGCTTAATATTATTCACCAGGGAAATGCTATAACGAATTATTTAACAGATGGTTTGTGGATATCTAGAAAACATTCTGCACACAGGCAGCAGACTCTGAGAAACAGTATGGGAAAGAATGAGATGGGCCGATCAGACCTCATTTCCTTCTTTGACAGAGTTGCTAAACTGGTTCATAGGAGGATCCCATAAGTACAACGTCTCCTGCTGTAAGTAAAACGTTTGGAAATATCCTTCATAACTCTCTAGATGTACACAGTAGATGAATCCACTATTGGAGCACACACACCTGCAATGTATTCAAACATCAGGGACTTGAATGTGGGACTTTGAGGTATTCACTAGAGCCCCAGACATGGTGCTATTTTGTCAATACCTCTAGTGTTCGCCTGAATGAAGCCAGAGAAAATACGCTTGAATAATCCACAAGGGTCTCAAAGCTAGAAAGGACAACTAGTATACTTTTTGTCAGAATTAAAACTCCTGAAATACAGACATCTCCAGACACTGAGCCTATCTGATGAAAAACAATCAACTTTCCAAGGACAGGATCAACAGTTTATTTTTAAAAGTAAGTTTTGGTTGCCTGTGCGTCCAATAGTGCCCATTAGCTTGACATGGATACCTACGTAATGATAACAGGTTTCATCAAAATAACAGTTCTAGAATATAAGGAAAATGAAGGCAAGGATTTTATCTTATTTGCTGCTGGTGCCAAGCACAGTACCTAATGCTAAGGAATATTTATTGTCTCAATAGCATAACATATTTTCCATCCATCTTTTTTAGTTATAAATGAAATTTGCACGGATTATAGAACATTCGGAAAGTGAAGAAAAACACAGCTACCCTTAATCCTGAAATCACCTACATTAATATCTTAGCATATTTCCAAGTCTTTTCTCTAGGCACTTTTCATATGAATTTATTTATATTATAAAAAATTATTTTCTATACTATCAAAATCTTTATAAATGCAATTTATACAACTATACAACAGGTGACTTTGCCTATGTAACTTGGTTCCCTTAGCTGACAATGTCTTGTTGATTATTTATGCTGCTTCCAGATGTTTTAAATATTTAAACTGCTGTGATGAGTATCACCGTGCAAATCTTTCTCTATATTTCAGAATGAGTAAGAACTTTCTGGCAGTTGGATATGTCCCAAGGTAAAGTGAGTTCCCTGATGAAAATTTTCAAGGCAATTGCCCTTCCTAAAATACAGTGCCTGTCACGGAAATGTCAGAGAAGACAGTTAATTTTGGTGAAGCATGAACTTTGGAACCACAGATTTCTGCCTGATTTTTGGCTCTGCCGTGTACCTGCTCTGTAACAGATTGGGCAAGTTTTCTTGCAGTCAGGGCTATTTTCTGTTCTACAAAATAGTCGTAACATGGACTTTGCTGGGTTGCTGTGAGGGAGAGAGGAAACTATTGCCTAGTTGCTCTTGGTGTAATAATTTAGCACAAGGTGACGATTGTGACTGAGCACATACTGACGGTTGTCACTGCTTCTTCTGTTACCGGCGTTATATGATTTGCAGGTGGATTCATTCTATTTCAGTTTGGACAGGCTTGACCCTACAGAGGCCACTAGCAGGGATGCTGAGTGAGATTGTACAGGTAGAACCAGTTACAGAATTTGCAGGGCCCAGTGCGGAATGAAGATGCAGCTCCTCTTGTTCAACATTATTAAGATTTTCAAGACATCACCAGCAGAGCATGAAACCTAAACACAGGGGCCCTGTGGGATTGCACAGGTCACACATGCATGAGGCTGGCCCTGTGTAGAAGCTGCACACAGTCAGCTCTGGGGCATGCAGCAGCTCTGATGGGCTCCTTACTCTGGGAGCCTGCTATCCACAGTGAAAGAGGAGCTCAGTGACTCCACATTATTATTATTATTATTGTTGTTGTTATTATTATTATTTGAGATGGAGTCTCACTCTGTCACCCAGGCTGGAATGCAGTCACACGACCTCAGCTCACTGCAACCTCCGCCTCCTGGGTTCAAGCAATTCTCCTGCCTCGGTCTTCCAAGTAGCTGGGATTACAGGCATGTGCCACCACACCTGGCTAATTTTTGTACTTTTAGTAGAGATGGGGTTTCACCATGTTGGCCAGGCTGGTCTTGAACTCCTGACCTCAGGTGATCCACCCGCCTTGGCCTCCCAAAGTGCTGAGCTTGGAGGCATGAGCCACTGCGCCCATTATGTTACTGTGAATGTGGACATGACTTTCCAAGCCTCAACTGGCTCTTGGCAGAATCCTGTAACTTGGCCTCCTAGAATACATACCCACTCACTGTTGGGCAGAAAGTTCTTCCAAGTCAACTGAACAACCAGAAAGGCTAAGAACAAACTCATGGGGAGGTGGGGAGATGAGAACCACAAAAAAAGGCCATCTCTGACTTAGGGGATTTGAAAACTTCTAAATTCATCCTGAACTATGCCTCTCCTGACAATCTCCTACTACCTTCAATGGTACAGTATTGTGAGTCCTAAAATTTTCCAGAAGGTTCCAAAATAGTTTTAGAAATCTATTTATTTCAGTCTGTTCAGGCTGCTACAACAAACTCCCACAGACTGAGTAGTTATAAACAACAAAAATTTATTTCTCACAGTTCTGAAGGCTGAAAAGTCCTAGATCAAAGCACTGGCAGATTCAGTGTCTGATGAGAGCCCATCTTCTCACTGTAACCTCACATGATGGCAGGGGAGAACTCTTTCATCCCTTACGAGGGCACTAATGCCATTCACGGGGGCTCCACCTTCATGATCTAAGTACTCCACTTCCTATTCCATAACCATGGGGATTAAGATTTCAGTATGAATTTTGATGGGACTCAAACATTCAGTCTATAGCAATTTTCCTATAATTGCTAATAACTTCAATTCAGTCAAGAAATCAGAAGGGACCGGTATAGTGGCACACACCTGTAGTCCCCACTATTTGGGAGACTGAGGCAGAAGGAACCCTTGAGCCCAGGTATTTTGAGATCAGGCTGGACAACATAGTGAGACCCCATCTCTGAAAACAACTGAAAAACAAAATATAAAAAGAAAAATAAATAAACCAGAGGAGCTTTCTCTAAACTCTAAATGAATATTGTTGGGATCATGTGAACAATAGGTAGTTACTAACATCCAGCAGTTGTTGTAAGAAGAATGGCTAATTATCAACATTTATAGCTCTTTCTACATTTCAGAAAAACTACAATACCCTTACATTTTCTTCTTCCAAGACTTTATTTTCCAAGTTTTTCCCCATGTTCAATGTTTCTTTCTAAAGAGTCCACTTACAAGTATTGCTTCATCTATCAAGTTATTCAGACTCGAACTGGATCCATAATTCCATGCAGAGCCCCTGCCTTGCCATAATCCTTTTTCCTATCCTTCTTCTAACCTGGGTCTTACTGTAACTCTGTCCCCCTGAGGTAAGCTGAAAAATAGTCCCCAAAGGTGCCCAATCCCAATCCCTGAAACCTTTGAATAGTACCTTATATGACAAAAGAGACTTTGTAGTTGTGATTAGGTTAAGGATCTTGGATGGGGAGATTATCCTGAATTAGCCAAGTGAGCCCTAATTGTAATCGCAAAGGCCTTTTAAAAGGGAGGTAGGGCAAAGGAAGGTCAAAGGAGAGATCAGAGATATGACAGTAGAACATGAGGTCAGAGTGATTTGAGGAAGGGGCCACAAGCCAAGGAATGTAGATGGCCTCCAAAAGTGGAAAAAAGCAAGGAAACAGATGTTCTTCTAAAGCCTCCAGACGGAACCAGCTGACTGACACCTTGACTTTAGCCCAGTGATCTGGGCTTGGACTTCTGGCCTCCAAAACTGTATGAGGATAAATCTGTGTTGTTTTACAACACTAGTTTTGTAGTGATTGTCACAGCAGCAATAGGAAACCCTTTGACTATGCATTACCTTTTTCCTAGAAAACCTTTTCTTCATCACCTACCTCCTCTCACCTCCTTCTTTCAACAACCTCACAAACAAATTTCTTCTATAGGAAAAAGGAATTCTCAAACATCTTTTTAAATAAGTTTTTGTTGTAATTTTTAAAGCATGTACAAACATTGAACAAGTAAAAACTCCTGTGCATATAGCTCTTAGACAGCTCTACCACCAAAATAAGGTTACAAAATAAATACAAATAAAACTACAACCCCAAAACAATTTTTCAAAAATCATTACTGTGATGGTGTTTACTGAGAGCAAATCACTAACACTGGGGTTGATAGAAGAAAAAAGTATATATATATACACATCCCTTTTGATTTTGCTGATTGTTGACTTGCTTCTTGTGACTTTAAGCAAGACAGATCATCAATGAAGCTCTCACTGTTATCTCTATTATTTTTCCTTTCTAACACTAAACTAAAATTGAACCCTGAACCATTTTATCGATAGGCCATGCAATGTAACAGTATATCCCAGAACAAAATAGTGTCATCTTCTATGTAGTCACTTAAAGAAAAAAATCATAATTTCATATTTAACACTACAATTGCTACTAATAATTACAAAAACTTATGTACACATTCAGATTCAGAATAATATCAATCACTACTTTCATGTAATGATTCTTTTGTGTTGAGCAGCCACATCCCATGTGTTACTTCATTCGGCCTCCACTTTCTCCATAATTCAACTGCTATGAATTACTTTTTCATCCAGCGTCCTATTTTTTTTTTTGCTTCCAGTTATCACAAATATGAAAGTAAATAGAAGTGCAAATGCAGACCTGAAATTGCCCAGCACTACCCAGTTAAGAGATATTCATCTGTCACCCAGCATATTCTTCAGCAAATTTTTCTTTAGCTTGCCATCAAATGAAAATGGTAAAGTCTCATAAAACTCATGGGCCCTGGAGAATATAACCATAGCCCACAGAGACAAGAAAAGCCAATCTGGGAAATTTTAGTCTAGCCTTTGCTGATTTCTCTACCCTTTTTATTCTCTACTTCAGTTGCTATAATTAATTTGTTTCCATAAATTTCCTTTTCTTCCCTAAGGTAGTCCAATCTGTTTTACTTCCCTCTCTCTTGTCTGATAGCAAATCCCACAGCTGCTAATCTCCCACCTGGGAATCCTGTCCTCCTTTTCTCTAGTGGAACCCAGGCCACCGGGATGAGTGGATGCGTTTAATAAGCCAAGAGCTGCCTCTGGGAGGCGCCGTTCTCATTTTCTCGCTTAGAAAATGCACTGATGCTATTTCCTTTTTTCACAGTGCTCCCTCCACTTCGATTGCTTCCAGGGCCTTTAAATGACTTACACCACATTACTGCCTAATTGTGTTGATATAAATATACTGACTCCTTGTCGGGGGACATTCACTGTGGCATGTTCTCACGTCAGTCTCACGTCAGTGAACATCTGCTGGTCTTTCCTTACCTCCTGCATGACCTGGAATATCTCCTGAGAGAATCTATATCCGTAAAGCAGCAGCGACAGGTGCAGTGGACCTGGGGCTTTGGCCTCAGTGCGGTAGGCTCTGTCTCCCGATACTGGGTACAACTCATACTAGGTTGTGATCATTTGCACGCAACGAACGTGACTGCTAATGCAGTTGTTTCAGAAAATAACTTTTTGGCCTCTTGGACAAGTATGCTGTTGCACATTTCCGTACCTGAACAAAACTACTCAATGCTAAATACTCAGAAGCAAAATAAATATTCAGTTCACTTCATGTCAAAGAAACTCCAGCCTGAATTCATGCACCCCACTCTTGGGATAGGCGGCATTACTGTTCCCAATTCTTCACACTTCCCTGTGACCACAGGCTTTGTCTTGTGACTCTGCACTTCCTTCTTCTGGAGGGGGAGTTTATTTCCTGTCCCATGAAACTCAAGTTTGACCATAGGATTCGTGGTGGCCAATGGAATGTGGGTGACAGTGATGGTGTGCAAGTTCTGAACCAAGGCCCTGAGAGACATTGCATGCTTCCACTCACTCCTCTGGAAGCTTCCAGCTTCTCCCATCAAAGGAATATACCCTAGCTAGCCCACTTCTCCAGAAGACTGAGAAATGTGAGACCTGCCAAGCCCACCAGAACCCAGTTTAAATCAACTAAACCCCATCTGTTATAGGATGAATTACTTCCCCCACCAAAATTCATATGATGAAGCCTTAAGCCCCAGTACCTCAGAATGTGACTATTTGGAGACAGAACCTTTAAAGGGGCAATTAAAATAAAACAAGGTCATATGTGTGGACCCTGGTGCAATAGGACTGGTGTCCTCACAAGAAGAGGAAATTAGGACACAGACGTGTCTATGCACAGAGACCATCTGAAGACGCATCAAGGGTGCCGCGATCTGCAAGCCAAGGAGGAAGGCCTCAAAACAAACCAAGCCTCTGACACCTTGATCTTGGGCTTCTAACTTCCAGAATGGTGAGAAAATAATTATTTTGTTTAAGCTACCCAGTCTGTGGAATTTTGTTATGACAGCCCTACCGAACGACTATACCATCCAACCACAGGGTAATGAAAAAGTACAGATGATTATCGTTGCAGCCATTGAGTTTTGGAATGGTATGTTACCCAGTATTATTGTGGTGACAGCTAACCATTACACGAATTTCCACTCTTCATCCACATTATGGTCCTTGTAGTTACAATACAAATGTTTTGTTTATACAACACAAAGCCAAAAGTTCCTGAAAGGCAAGGACCATCTTTCATTTGGCTTTGTGCCCCTGTGTCTGGAGTGATGCCTGTCACAGACCGGGCACTCAGTGAATGATGGTGGAATGAATGAACGAGTGAGGACTAAGGGGGTACACAATTAAATGGATGCTGCTCCTAGCTTTGAAAAAAAAATGGAGGAAACATAACAGATGAATGGTTTTGAAGGAAATTCAAGGGTAAAGCTTGGAATATGTTTTACTGTCTATGTGCAAAGAATAATGGGGGGTTTTGTTTATTTGTTTGTTTTTTGGGTTTTCCCCTCTCTGACCATGAAATTGCACATCCAAATCTGTTTTTCTTTACTCCAATACTACCTAAGGAGCAATTAACCATTTATCAGGCAGGAACAGGAGCAAAAGTCCATGAAATACATGCTCATGACCCCCCGAGACCTTGATCTGTAGCACACATCATAAAGGAGTCTAAGGTACTCTCCATCAACCAGGCACTACATGATGTCAAGAGCATATTTCTGAGAGAAGGGAAAATGAATTGATGACAGTGAATGTTCACTGAGGCCATGCATATGACTGCTGTCTTTTAAAAATCAAGACTGGCTGGGCACAGGCCTCAAGCCTGTAATCCCAACACTTTGGGAGGCCCACACAAGTGGATCACCTGATCTTAGGAGTTCAAGACCAGCCTGGCCAACATGGCAAAACCCTGTCTCTACTAAAAATACAAAACTTAGCCAGGCATGGTGGCACATGCCTGTAGATCCAGCTATTCAGGAGGCTGAGGCACAAGAATCACTTGAACCCGGGAGGTGGAGGTTGCAGTGAGCTGAGACTGCACCACTGCACTCCAGCCTGGGTGACAGAGTGAGACCAAGTCTCAAAAAAAAAAAAAAAAAAAAAAAAATCAAGACTGAGTCCCTCTTAGTTCAATAGTCTCCAAATGGTTTCATAAGCTCCATAGTAATCCTCATAGAAACCGTATTGTAGCAGTAATAAACTCACAATTATGTGTGCTGATGATCGAAGAGAACAGACTAATAGATAATGCAAGAGTAGTTTGTATTTTATAGTTGGCAGGCAGTTTGGCATAGTGGAAAGCATGCAAAATTAAAACAGGTCTGTGTTTGAATCTCCTATCACTTAGTAGCTGTGTGACCTCAAAAAAGTTATTTCGCCTCTCTGAGATTTAATTCCACATCTTAAATGAGCATAGTAATGCCCATGTCCTAGCAGGCACATTATCTGGTATGATACTTGGGGCTTAGTAGGCACTTAATAAATCATAGCTTTTATTATCACTCCTATCATTATTTGGCTTGCTACATAAACAGAACTAGTTAGCACAATACAATTAATGTCCATTTTCCTACCAAACTAAAACCTCCTCGATGTTAGGGATCATTACTCATTCAGTACATTTTTATTGGTGAGAGGATTTTTATTGGACATACTCGGACTACTGCACTGTCCACAGAAAACAAGCTGCTATCATCACTGGAGATAACTAATGATACAGACAACTGACTCACAGAATTTCTTCTGTTGGTAGCAATGAAAACTTTGCTAATGAAAAAGCTAATGTTATGGAATGCATCCAAGAGGGACATTTTAGAAGTATTGGGCAATTAATTCATTTGAGATTTAAAATGAGTTATTTATTGACTTTAGCTAGATAGCTTTGTCTTTTTATTTCTGAGTTGTTGGTTCCCTCTTCACAGTCTGATTCAGGCTGCATGGCTGTATTTCCCTAACTTGCAACGTTCTTATGTTAAAACCAAATGCTGGGATTAAACTTAAATTTTTCCATTTCCTTTATGGCAGACAACATTAACATATCTTCCACTCCCACCAAGGTTGTCTAATAAGACTTTATTACAGTATGAATCTAAAGCTTGTATTTAACACAGGTAATGGCAATAATTGAATGTTTGGAAAGAGTATTAAGGGTTTAGTCAACTGTTTCCTACCTTCAAATTTGTGCTTATGACTTTTCTTTCCTCCTTCTTCATTTTTTTTTTTTTTTTTAGAGACAAGGTCTTTCTCTATCACCTAGGCTGGTGTGCAATATCATAAACATGGCTCACTGCAGCATTGACCTTGGGTGCAAGCAATCCTCCCATCTCAGCCTCCTGCATGTTGGGACTACAGGTGCATGCCACCATGCCCAGCTAACTTTTTAAATTATTTTGTGGAAACGATGTCTTGCCATGTTGCCAAAGCTGCTCTTGACCTCCTGGGCTCAAACGATCCTCCGACCTCAGCCTCCCAAAGTGCTGGGATTACAGACCTGGGTCACCACGACCAACCTATACTGACAACTTCTTAAGATATAGAGAAGTTGTGGGGGGAATCCTGCTAAAGCCTTCAGTGTCAGGTATTATCCTAATCTATTATCTGAAAAATAATTTAACTTCACTTTATTTCCTACCACCAAATTGAGGTAGAATATTGAGCAATGAGCAATATTCTGTATAATAGTGCTTTGTTTTCTAATTTATTTGTGTTTCTTTTTTGGAGACATTGCAGTTTTTAATTGCTTTATGTTATTTTTAAATTGTGTAAGTAACACATGCTTATTACCTTCCCAAAATACAGAAATATTTAAAGAAGGAATAAAGATCACCCCAATTCACAACGCAGAGTATTAACTGCAGTCGGTATTTCAGTCTGTAACCTTCAGACTTTGTATGTGCCTATATCCATATACAAAAATTGATTTTTACAAAAATAGAGTCATAACTGCATGCTGTTGTGTAGCCTGCTTTTCCACCCTTAGTAATCTACTGTAGATATCTTTCATGCCAATAAATATAGATCTATGTCATCATTTTCAACAGCTTTATAGTATCCCATGGTAGAGACCAGAGATGGACAAACTACTTGGCAAACTAAGTCCCAGGGGCCAAATCCAGCCCTGCCTGTTTTTGTATAACCCACAAGCTAAACATGGTTTTTACATGTTTAAATCCTTACTTTTAAATTATATGAGTGCCTACATATATCTTCAATTTTGCCTCCTGACCCCAAATATTTTGATCTCGTCCTTTAAGAAAAAGGGCTGACCCCTGTTATAGATGTATCATAATTTGCTTAATTCATCCTAGACTGATGGAAACATTGGCATTTATAAGATTTCTCTGGGATAAATACTAGTGCAATGAACAACCTATGCACAGCTTTTATCGCTGAACCAAAGTTTCCTTTAGGATAAAGTCCTGTTACTGGAATTGCTGGAGCAAAGTAGCCTCTTTGTTAAGGTTTGGAAACATAACTACCTCATTGTTCTCCAAAAAGTTGGCCAAGGTAGGCTCTCATCAGCCTCTGCAGTACCTGGAGTGAGGACATTCCCTTCCCCCTCCCATTAGCCTACTGGGTAATAACAGATCTTTCCAGTCTTTACCAATGTTACATATGAAAAACGATCCCACGTTTTCCCTTTAATTTTCATTTTTCCTGATTCCTGACATTGACCATCTTTTAATCAGGTAGAGCAACCATTAGTTCTTCGGAGAAAAATCTGTGTTCATCCCTGGCCCATTTGTCTTCTGTGGTGTGTAAAACACCTTTCTGTCTACTTTAGGGCATTATTTCATCTCCTTGACCTTACCTTGTGAATAATTATAGACCCTTACACATAAACCCTCTTTTCCAATATTTTAATCACTTTGTGATTCTTCTCTGAATCCTTTCCAGCACTCTTTCTCCATCCGTAGGTCTATAGACAGATGTTTTAAAAACTACTTCCATCGTGTTAAGTATTCCTCCTCATGGTGAACTTTCTCAGGCAGGTCAGGTCTCTCCTCCCATGCTCAATGCGGGCTCATGGCTAGACCCACTGCCTAGGCTCAGTTTCTGGAACTAGAGGTATAAAACCATGCAGCAAGAGCAGGGTGTGGCTACTTCACTGCATTTCCCACCTGAAACCAGCTCCAGCAACTTCAACAAACCACACCTCCTACTATGAAGATGAAGTGTCATTCCCCTTAGAAATTTTAGCCACAAGAAAACTCAAAGAAGTCTTATTAGTGTCGGCTAATTTTCACTCTTGGGAATGAGGGTGACTCTTTCCAGAATTTTCTGCAACATCTAAAACTATAAAGATTTTATTCTCTCTGCCTAGTGAAGGATCAGTGCATTCTCCAAATCTCAGAGTTCATTTGAAAACAAATTTCCACATCAAATGACAGTATGTGACTCTCTAGCCTACTTGAATGACTATGGTGCATGTCTGATAGGGAATTCAGCAGCAGTAACAATTCCCAGACTCTACTGGGAACTGTCAGTTACAGCCCTCGAATGTCATGTTTCACAGGAATGTTTGCACACTAAATATCTAATCTTGGCTAGAACAGAAGTAGTAGCAAGAAAGCAAATTTCCAATTACACCTACCTACAATATAAAAAGGATGACTCCTGAAAGATGTTGTCGAAGAGCTTAAGGAAATCAGAGCATCTCCTCTTCCCATCTTCACTGAGGGGCTCATTTGCCTACCCTGCGAAAGCAAAGCCTAAAAAATCAATAGCTGAGGAATTAGTAGTCATTACCTGTCTGCCGTGCTTGAAAGACCAACCAGAATTTAGACAATAAACACCAGGAGATTTCACACACTGGTACTTTATTTTCAAATGAGGCCCCATTAAAGATTGAGCTATTTTCAGAATATTAGAGGAAGCTGCAGTAGCTTCCTTTATTCATTGTTTTCATTTGCTTCTTGACTGTTTTGCTTTTATCCAGTATATAAGCTGTTCATTTGTTAATTCATTCAATAGGCATTTTTTGAATCACCAGGCAATGGAGAAAAGCCTCTGTCCACCTGGATATAAGCCCCTGGTCATTTGTCATTGGCTCTTCCAGCCTCAGCAGCCGCCTCCCCATGTTTCTCCAGAGAACCTCCATGGCATAAGAATGATCTGTCCCAGAGCAACAACTTGCCAAGGGGTTGAAATGTAGAGGGAGGAAATCAATGAAAAGGGTGGAGAAACTAGAGATCAGTTTCCTCACCTATAAAATGGGACTATTACTTCCTACATCTCGGATGCCCCATGCCACTATGCCTCTGAGTCGGGACAATTCTCTTCTCTAGGTTTCCTTCTAAGACACCTGTGCACACTCCCACTCCTCTAGTCAAATTTCCAGTCACGTACAACCTATAATGCTGGGAAATACCAACACAAAAAAGCCCTGATTCCTGACTCCAAGTCGCTTACAGTCCAGAGCAGGGAGATATTCAAGTAAATTACGTACGGCAGCCCCATGTGATAAATGGAACAACAGAGGCAGGCACAGGGCTGATGGGCATACACAGCAACGTGCCCAATGCAGACAGATATGGAAGCCATGGGCAGGGCCAAGGAAGGCCTCTCTAAAAACAAGTACAACAGTTGCTATTTTACTAAACACTGGCTGCCTCCAGACCCCGTGCTGAATGCTTTATATGGATTATCTTATTGAATCCTATTAAATTCTATTCCTATCTTCATTTTATAGACCAGGACCCTGAGCTTTCAAGAGATTACCCAAGTCACTCCACAGGACACACCAGACCACACCAGGGACAACACCAAAGCTAGAATTCAGGCCTGTCTAGACCCAGGGCCCATCCATACTGTCTTCATGCCACACTCCACTTCCTTGAGCAGGTGACTCTGGGCAAGAGCAGTCTTGAGGATGGGCAGCTGTGGGTCCAAATAAGACGAGGTGGGGGACCCCATGGCAGAGGCACAGCCCTGGGGAGTCAGGAGGCAGAGCCGCTGTCTTACTCTGAGTCAATTCACTAATTAGCATTGGAGGGCTCAAAAAACATTCCAAAAGAACTTCTTTGAAGTTAAAATAGATAATCCCTCCACTGGTAAAATATTGATTTTGTGAGTGTGGTGTGATACCCAGAGGGCTGGCCAAAGGGTCAGGAGAACAGGATTCTCATCCTGGCTCATTCCCTGATTAGCTCTGTGAATTCTAGCAATTCCATTGTATCTTTGGGCCTTGGATGCCTCACCCAAGAAATGAGAGACTGGACTAGACGGCCATAGGATGCCTCCCAGCTCTGACATTTTGTGACCTCTAAATGGTGATTCTCTGTGGTCAGGATGTGCGTTGAGTCCACTAGGCCTCTGAGTCCGGACACTTCTCTTCATTAGGTTTCCTACTAAGACACCTGGGCACACTCCCACTCCAGTTACTCTTTGAGCCGTTTCATTGACTATTTCATCTTTTCTCACTTTGGTTCCCTGGTAGGTTTCCCACTGCTGCCGTAACGAATTACCACAAACCCTGGGGGTTACAAACACCATGCATCATCATCCTACTTGAAACAGTCTCACTGGACTAACACCAAGCTGTCTACAGAGCTGTCTTCCTCTCTTCAGGCTCTAGAAGGGAAGACATGTCCTTGCATTTTCCAGCTTCTAGAAGGTGCTTGCATGCCTTGGTTCCCAGCCTTCCTCCTCTGTCTTCAAAGCCAGCAACAGCAGGTCAAGTTTTTCTCACTGCCATCTCCCTGGTTCTCCTCTGCCTCCCTCTTCTCCTTGTGTGGCCTCTTGGGATTACACTGAAACCACTTGAATAATCCAGAATCAGCTCCCCCTTTTTTTTTTTTTAGAGTCAGGATCTCACTCTATCACTCAGGCTGGAATGCAGTGTTGATTATAGCTCACTGAAGCCTCAAACTCCTAAGCTCAAGCAATCCTCCTGCCTCAGCCTCCCAAGTAGCTGGGACTACAGGAGTGTCTCGCCACACCTGGCTAATATTTGTATTTATTTTTTGTAGGGATGGGGTCTCACTTTGTTGCCCAGGCTGCTCTCAAACCCTTAGGCTTCAAGTGATCCCCCTGCCTCCCCAAAGTGCTGGGAATACAGATGTGGGCCACCATGCCTGGCCTCCCTATTTTAAGGTCAGCTGATTAGCAAACTTAATTCTACCTGCAACTTCAATTTGGCATGTAGCAGGTTCCAGGGAGGATGAAGGGAGGGCCATGACTGCCCCCACAGTCCCCTGCATCCTTCATGTATAGTCTCTGTGCCACTTTCACCAAGTAGTTTGGACAACACAAGAGTAGCTGTGGAAATAGCTGCTGCCAGGCCAGTCCTACCCAGTTAAATATCAATTTCACATGAGCAACACATAATTGTTTTAGTATAAGCATGTCCCATTTAATATTTGGAACATATTTACACTAAAACATTACTTGTCTATTTGTATATTGCAGGTAAGCTCCCACCTTCCTCATGACCTGTCCCTGAGGTTTGCCTGCGCCCCTGTGATGGGAGAATATGAAAGGTTCACAATGCTTTAAGAAGAAGACTCGGTATGGGAACTGGAAGTAATACAGTTTCAGATGGCCCATTCTTGTGCTGCTCCTTTTCCAGAACATGGTGAACAACGCCCAGGACAGTGTTCGGGCCTCATTCCCACAATGCCTTGTTCTGAACTAGGACCTATCAAAGCTACTATTTCCCTATACATAATGGAAGCTTAAAATAGTATGTTAATAACTGATCTAAAAAACTAAAAAATCCCTTAAGAAGCACAGCAATGAATTTAAAGTAGATCTTTTAGATAAAGGATAAGGTTCCTTGTGTGTAGGGTTGCAACATAAAATATAGGATGTCCAGTCAAATTTGAATCTTGGACAAAAAAACAAATAATTTTCCAGGTCAGGCACAGTGGCCCACACCTATAATCCCAGCACTTTGGGGGGCTGAGGTGGGAGGATCACTTGTGCCCAGTAGTTTGAGACCAGCCTGGGCAACATAATGAGACCCCATCTATACAAAAGTTAGCCAGGTGCGGTGGTGTGCAACTGTAGTCCCAGCTACTCGAGAGGCTGAGGCGGGAGGATCACTTGAGCCCATTAGTTTGAGGCTGCAGTGAGCTATGATCACACCACTGCACTCCAGCCTGGTCGACAGTGCAAGACTGCAACTCAACATAATAATAATAATTTTTAGTCCCACATATTGAATGAAATATACTAAAAATGTATTTGTTGCTCATCTGAAATTGATATTAACTGGGTGTATTGTTATTAGATAAATCTGACACACCTATCTACCTGAACGCAGTCAAATTACACTATACGAGCAGTTCCATATTTCTCCCGTCCAAAGGCCAGACATGTTTCCAAGGTCCACTATTCCCCAGCCCAGCAGAGACACTTCATAGAGATCTGCAAACACTAATAATTGTTACCAGTAATTTTTTTTTTTTTTTTTTTTTTTTTGAGACGGAGTCTCGCGCTGTGTCACCCAGGCTGGAGTGCAGTGGCGCGATCTCGGCTCACTGCAAGCTCCGCCTCCCAGGTTCAGGCCATTCTCCTGCCTCAGCCTCCGAGTAGCTGGGACTACAGGCGCCCGCCACCACGCCCGGCTAGTTTTTTGTATTTTTAGTAGAGACGGGGTTTCACCATGTTAGCCAGGATGGTCTCGATCTCCTGACCTCGTGATCCGCCCGCCTCGGCCTCCCAAAGTGCTGGGATTACAGGCTTGAGCCACCGCGCCCGGCCATTACCAGTAATTTTTAAAGCCACTGTAAAGCCATCATGCTTCATGTGTTATTTCCACATATATATGATAATCCTCCAAATAGCCCTGCAAGGAAGAAACTCGGTCTCAGAGAGTAACTTGCCTATGGTCACCCAGCCACTGAAATGCAGACTGAAAATGGAAACCTAGGTCTGTCTGCCAGCGGATGCCAAAGTCATCCCCCTCCCCCACCCCACTCCCAGTCATGCCCATGGGGTCCAGGGCTCTCGCACAGGGAACCAGGCCTCTGCCCCTTCACGAAGTTTCCATGGTTTCGCTGTCCACACATTTGCATTCTCGGTGCCAGAGTTCTCTTTCTCTGGCATTAATAAAGTCATATTTGATGATTATCAAACTTGAAATAAATGTACCTGTGAGCCCAGGCAGGAAAAGATGAAAAGCACAACCAGTCTGTAGGACAGAAGGGAGTATTTTCTGCTGTCACGCGGCACAGGAGCTTAGCTATTTCTGTATTTACAGACATTTCCTAAGTTGTTTTTAAAGTCTGAGGCATATCGTTTACTAGGCCACCTTTGACTACATTGACACGACCAACTTTTATTTAATTCCATTGGATACTAGATCTGCTCCAAAGCTCACATTTGATTAGCTGAACTAAAGGAGGGTATTGGAAAATGCAAGATAAGTCTAAAATTAAATTTGCCTTCAGCATATATTTCTGCACTTACCTTTTGTCTAACACTGTGAAGCAGAGTCAGAGGCTGCCCTGCCTGAGTTCTGCCTAGCTCAGCCTCTTCTCTCTGTGTGTGAGGAAAGGCCCCAGACTAAGGAATGGTCACTGTGCTGTGGTCTTTCCTCAAGAGGCAGGGATAGGGTTAAGCATTGGGTCTTCTGACGGTTGTCCTATTAGGTCACAGCTGAAAATGACAGCTTCATCTTTCAGGACTACAGATCTAGGCCTACTGTCAAGTTAAAGTGCCTCCAAGTGATGAATGAACTATAACTCTATGCCTACCATTGAATGATCAATAGACACCATTTGTCCTTTCTTTCCTTCAACTGTGGTAGGTGCTGGGAATACAGAGATATACTATATGTTATCTCTGTGCTCTGGAAACTCACAGTGTTGAAGGGAATCGGAACAAAAATACAATGTAATGTGAATGGATAAACAAAATGTGGTATATACCTACAATAGAATATTACTCAGTTTTAAAAAGGAATGAAATTCAGAAACATAATATAACAAGAATGAACCTTTAAAACTTTATGCTAAGGGAAATTAACCAGACACAAAAGGGCAAATATTGTGTGATTCCACGTATATAAGGAACCTAGAATAAGCAAATTCATAAAGCCAGAAAGTAGAAGTTACCAGGGCCTGGGGGAAGGAGAATGCAAGGTTATTATTTCAGGGGCACAGAATTTCCATTTAGGAAGATTTTTTAAAGCTCTGGAAATGGATAGTTGTGATGACTGCACAATATCGTGAGTGTACTTAATGCCACTGAATTGTACACTTATAAATGGTTAAAATGGTACATTTTATATTATGTATTTTTACCACAATTTTTTTCACCAAACTGAAATTTCCTCTTAAGGTAACAAATAGGCTTATAAGGACAATTAAAAGCTGGTAATTTCCTTTCTAAAAAAAAAATAATAAAATACAATAAACACTATACCTGCTAGAATTAGCATACAAAAAAAATCATCTAAAGAAATAAAACCAAGATGGCTACTTAATTCACTAGGAGGCCATATTAATTTGCTTTGCAACGTTCAAAATATAGGAGATGATATCTTTCTTTTGCTTGGCAAACAAAATAGAAATGACTCAATTGCAACCTGCTACAGTTGGATGAAAATCCCGGCTCAAACATTTTGTGAGGGGGTTGGTTGGAGGGAGGAGCTTTCCGGAGATGTGGTGGGAGCATGGTGAAGTTAGTCTTGCCCTCCAGGGAAATCTGCTGGAGGCTGGAGCTTGCTGGAGGGTGGAGCTTGCTGGAGGGTGGAGCTTGCTGGAGGGTGTGGAGTTTGCTGGAGGGTGTGGAGCTTGCTGGAAGGTGTGGCGCTTGCTGGAGGGTGGAGCTTGCTGGAGGGTGGAGCTTGCTGGAGGGTGTGGAGCTTACTGGAGGGTGTGGAGCTTACTGGCGGGTGTGGAGCTTACTGGAGGGTGTGGAGCTTGCTGGAGGGTGTGGAGCTTACTGGAGGGTGGAGCTTGCTGGAGGGTGGAGCTTACTGGAGGGTGTGGAGCTTGCTGGAGGGTGGAGCTTACTGGAGGGTGTGGAGCTTGCTGGAGGGTGGAGCTTGCTGGAGGGTGGAGCTTGCTGGAGGGTGTGGAGCTTGGCTGTTTTTTCCAAGAATATGCACTCCCTTCACACCTAACTTAGTGATAAGGACTATCACTAAGATGCTAGAATTCAGCTCTCAGTAATATATGCAGTGACCACACACCCCCCCAAACTCTTGCCATGATGATCAGGAATTTTATTTATTTATTTTTACATATTTATGCAATATATATATATATATATATATGCATACACATATTGCTGTACATGTTCTTTGTCAATAAAATCTAAGGTGAAACAATTTATTTTATTTTATTTTATTTTTGAGATGGAGTTTTTTGTTCTTGTCACCCAGGCTGGAGAGCAATGGTGCAATCTCAGCTCACTGCAACCACCACCTCCTGGGTTCAAACAATTCTCCTGCCTCAGTCTCCCAAGTAGCTAGGATTACAGGCACCCACCACCACACCCAGCTAATTTTTTGTAATTTTAGTAGAGACAGGGTTTCACATGTTGGTCAGGCTGGTCTTGAACTCCTGACCTCAGGTGATCTACGCCCCTCGGCCTCCCAAACTGCTGGGATTACAGGCGTGAGCCACCGCGTCTAGCCAGATGAAACAATTTAAATATATGTATATCAACGATACCACTATATTATATACAATATTGTATATATTACATATAATGTATCTAATGTAATGTATATACCATATAATGTATATTATGTCATGCAATATATATACAATATTATACAGAGAGAAGTATTGGTAATATACATATTTCTAAATTGTCAAATCTTATATTTTATTGGCAAAAAATATGTACAACAATAAACATGCACGTGTAGTTTCCTGGTGAAAACTAGATGTTAAATATAAGTAAAATTCCATATGGCTTTTAAATTTCAGTTTGAGTTATATTATAAAGGAATTTCCTGTACAAGAGAACACGATATTCCTTTGTACATCATATGCAAGATATGGGCTCACACTGTGAGTCATCACAACACAGGACTCAATTCTCAATATGTGTGAAAATGATACTTGCAAATGGTAAGACAAAATTAGAATTCATTCTTTTAAAAAATCTTCAAGCATGCTATCAAGAAAAAGAAGTATAACTGAAATGATGCTTAAAATACCATAAAAATAAATAAAAATTCTACTCAATACTGAATTTCTTGCAAAGCAAGATTAATGTCCTGAAGACATTGGATAGTTGTATATGACAAATCACTGGGCCTCAGTGATTTTTTTTTTAAAGTTATTAAAGATAAAAGCAGGACATAGTGGTATATACTATCTGTCTTTTCAGGAATCCACAATGTTGTACATTCTCTCCTTTAGTTTTAATTTTATCACCATGCTTAACATCATTTTCTTATTTGCAATATGTGTTAAAATATTGTCCTATTAAGGTTGACTTTATTAAATGTCAAGAAGAAGGATGTAAAAAATGATTAATTAAACTGATTATAAAATGCTTTCAAAGTATCATAGATTTTCCAAGTAATTAATTCAAAACACTTTACTGCAATGCTAAATAGCATAGACATGGCAGCCTTCTGCTAATCAATGAATAGCTTACCTTAATCTGAGTTTATTGAGAGCATTTTTTCCCAATTCAGATATGTATATTCAGGTCCCTGGAGCAAGATCAGTCTTGAAACAATCTGACCCTTTCTCAGGAGTGGGCACACCACTCTGATTTGAACTGTGAGAGTACACTGGCCACGTTCCCTTAAAAAGGAGATTCCTACCCCAAAGGGAAGTGGTAGTAACATCTGCTGATAATACCCATATTGTTGATATCAGTCAGGATTATTTGTTGCATCAAATTTTTGTTGCAGAATGATCTCTGTCTCATTGAAGTAAGAACAGCATTTCT
The DNA here is from genome assembly GCF_003255815.1 of Theropithecus gelada. NCBI lineage: Eukaryota > Metazoa > Chordata > Mammalia > Primates > Cercopithecidae > Theropithecus > Theropithecus gelada. The sequence continues at coordinate 39,921,033 of NC_037685.1, read as the reverse complement.
GAAAGAATATCAAGCATCTCACAAAACTGCCAGAAGGCTGCAGAATTACTGTCACACTTTTGGTTGTCTAAGACCATTGTCATACTCTTATTCACTGGTGACATTTGTAGAGGCTTATCATGTATCATATTGTTCTAAAAGGTTTACAAGAACTAATTAAAGTAAATCTCACAACAATCCTATGAGGCAATATAGTAGGCTGAATACAGGCCACGCAAAATAGTCCACCCAAGAACATTACTCCTACTCCCCGGAACCTGTAAATGTCACCTTATACGGAAAAAATGTCTTTGCCGATGTGATTAAGGACTTTGGCTGGGGAAGGTTATCAAGGATCAAACTAAATCCAATCACAAATGTCTACATAAGAGACATTTTTGTAGTCTTATGTAGTAGGGAGTAGTCTTATGTAGTAGTCTTTTGTAGTAGGGAGAGGGAGATTTGACATACACAGAAGAAGACAAGGCAGAGATTCGAGTGATGTGGACGCAGACCAAGGCACACCACCAGAAGCTGGAGAGACAATGGAGGATTCTCCCCTTGGGCCTCTGGAGGGGGCATGGTCCTGCCAACACTGTGATTTCAGATTTCAGGTCTCCACAAATGTGAGAGAATCACTTCCTATTGCTTTTCTAAGCCACTAAATTATGGTAATTTATCACAGCAGCCCCAAGAAACTAATACAGGTAGATACTGTTTCTATTCTAATTTTGCACTGGGGAAACTAAAGCATGGAAAGATGACGGACCTTTCCAAGGTAAGTGGCAGAGCCAGGATTTGCACTCAGGCAGCTTAGTTGCAGAGCAAACCCAAATGCAGAATAAGAATCCATTCCACTGAAGACAAATCACTGCCATCTCCACAATGCAGGCAACCATCCACGAAGACACTGGTCCCCCACCCCACTTCCCAGTCCCCAGGATACATCAGAGGCTCTGAGCTGGACACTGCTATTAGCAAAGTGGACACTTGGCAATGGGGGTAGCCAAGTCACGACTCACCTTTTCCATCAAGGGCATTTCATCATGAGCGTTTTGACCAAGCACCAGAGCTGCTGCGGAAAGAGGCTGCCTGCTAGACACAAAGCAGGTCCTTCAGCCTCCCAGCTCTTGGGAGTCCACTATGTATTGGTTTCCTGGGGGCTGCCAGATCAAAGTACCACATACTCGGTGGCTTAAACAACAGAAATCTATTGTTTCACAGTTCTGAAGGCTGGAAGTCTGAGATGAGGTATCAGTGGGGCTGGTTCTTTCTGAGGGCTGGGAGGCAGAGTCTGTCCCATGCCTCTCCCCTAGTTTCTGGTAGTTTGCCAGCAATCTTTTGGCACTCCTTGGCATAGAAGCATCAGCCCAATCTCTGCCTTCATCTTCACGTGGCTGTCCCTGTGTGCACGTTTGCCTCCAAATCCCCAGTTATATGGGATCAGGGCCCACCCTGATGACCTCACACAAATTTTTGATTTTATAGAGAAAGATGGGCTTTGCTACCATTGAAATTCAACCTGTGGGAGATTCCTTAAACATAAAAGAGGATTCGATTTCTAGACGGCTGAAAGAAGAATGAATGTACATTACCCTGTCCCAATTAACAGATCCATCTGAGCTTTCAAAGCAAAATATCACCTTGAATTTTTATAGTGATGTTCACTTTCCGAAATATTTTCTCATCAGTACTTTTGGCTTATGCAAGATGGGAGGGCTGACCATCTGACCTTGAAATGTAAGAACTGAACCCACCACCCTAGGTAAATGTCTAAACTTAAGACCAGGAGGCAGGACCCTGGTATGGTGGGAATCAGAGTCATTTACTCATGCCCTCATTTATTAATATCTTTATCCATCTGATTCATTAAGTCCCTCCCCTATACCAAGCTTATTTTAGGTCTTACTCCCAACACCAACACCATGGAGCATTGAAAGAATGACCTCATCTCTTGGTAGCTCAGTTGCTTCCTCAATAGAATGATAAAATCTAGATCATGAAGTTCTCTTATAGCCCCAGACTCTAGAAAAAGATTTTTCTGAAAATTCTGGATGTTCTGGCATCTTTTATAGGGAACATCAACCAGTCTAAGTAGGGTATGTAAAAATATAAAGGATCTCTTTTAAAATTAGGAGGTGATATGGTTTGGCTGTGTCCCCACCCAGATCTCATCTTGAACTGTAGCTCCCATAATCCTCACATGTCGTGGGAGGGACCCAGGAGGAGAGAATTGAATCATGCTGTCCCCATAGTAGTGAATAAGTCTCATGAGATCTGATGGTTTTATAAAGGGAAGTTCCCCTGCACATGCTGTCTTGCTTGCCACCATGTAAGACGTGCCTTTGCTCCTCCTTCATCTTCTGCCATGATTGTGGGGCCTCCCCAGCCATGTTGGACTGCGAGTCCATTAAACTTCTTTTTCTGTATAAATTACCCAGTCTTGGGTATTTCTTCATAGCAGTATGAAAATGGACTAATACAGAAGGTATGCCTTCTTTGAGGCCACTGGTGTTGACTGCATACAGCCCAACACTCCATTTCTTCAGGGTGACTACCTTTCTGTAGTTGGAATATGACAAGCCGAGGACAGTAGGCTGAAGTTCAGTACAGAAACGGGTCTTCCTGAGCTCATTACCAAGGAAGAGAGCCAGGTTCTGAGGCTGCTGAGATGGGAAGAGGCTCTAAGCATCAGAGGAAACTGTAAGCACAAGATTGTTTGATTGTAGATGAATGTTAGAATTAAGCCACTGCCATGAGAACTACTGCTCTGGAGACTTCAAGTCCAACGAGGACCTAGAGATGGCATCTCAGGAAGGGATGCAGCAGAGCCAAGGATGTGGAAGCACATACATGGTGCCCTTGACTTGCTAGTGACTACAAACAGAAGTACTGGAGCTTGAAAGCCCTCCTAGGGTGCAGATGACATGTGGTCAAAATACATGGAGTTTCAGTTTGTGCATGAGAATGTTCTGGTAGAGGGCTTTAGCCCAATACACATAGAAGAGCTTCCAGAGAAGAGGCTACGTGTGGAATGCCTGATAAGGCATCAGGAACATGATCCCCTGGGAACTATGGCTTATATATCCTTGGAAGCACTGATATTGATGGTGATAGTGACCTCACGGGCTTTAGGACTCAACGTGGGACTCAAGAGGCATGAGACAAGGTCAAAAAATATAGCACACAGTGCAAGGGTCTAGATAGATCTGTGGGCTTTGATAGAATGTTGGTGGTCAAGCCATCCTGGCTAACACAGTGAAATCCCATTTCTACTAAAAATACAAAAAAAAAAAAAATTAGCTGGGTGTGGTGGCAGGCACCTGTAGTCCAAGCCACTCAGGAGGCTGAGGCAGGAGAATGGTGTGAACCCAGGAGGCAGAGCTTTCAGTGAGCCTAGATCGCGCCACTGCACTCCAGCCTGGGAGATAGAGCAAGATTCTGTCTCAAAAAAATTAAAAAATTTAAAAAATAAAAAATAAATAAAAATAAAAAAGAATGTTGGTGGTCAAGGAGTTGGAAATAATGAACCTGAAACCATGACCACGACTGGTTCCTTTTAAGGATAAGTAGACAAGAATAAGATTCAAATGCAGGTCTGACATTGAAGATCAGTCCATGAGATAAGGAGAAATGGGATGCAAAATTTGCCAGGTGCAGTGGCTCACGCCTGTAATCCCCACACTTTGGGAGGCTGAGGTGGGCGGATCACCTAAGGTCAGGAGTTCAAGACCAGCCTGGCCAACATGGTGAAACCCTGTCTCTACTAAAAATACAAAAATTTGCTGGGCATGGTGGCATACACCTGTAATCCCAGGCTACTCGAGAGGCTGAGGCAGGAGAATCGCTTTAACCCAGGCGGCAGAGATTGCAGTGAGCCAAGATCAAGTCACTGCACTCCAGTCTGAGCGACAGAGTGAGATTCTGTCTCAGAAAAGAAGGAAAGAAAGAAAAGAAAGAAAAGACAGACAGAGAGAGAGAGAAAAGAAAAGAAAAGAAAAGAGAAGAAAAGAGAAGAAAAGAGAAGGAAGGAAGGAAGGAAGGAAAGAGGGAAGGGAAGGAAGGAAGGAAGGAAAGAGGGAAGGGAAGGGAAGGGAAGGGAAGGGAAGGGAAGGGAAGGAAGGAAGGAAGGAAGGAAGGAAGGAAGGAAGGAAGGAAGGAAGGAAGGAAGGAAGGAAGGAAGGGAGAGAAAAAAGAAAAGAAAAGAAAAGAAAAAGAAATGGGATGCAAAACTCTAAACCAGTGCAGAGACAGTAGGCAGTTGGAGAGGCCACATGGCAAACAACTTGTGGAAGTCCAGTCAGGTGGCATTCAGATTCCAGGATGTCTAACCACTGAGGGGGGCTGAATTCTATACAAAAGCAATTCCCTCATTTAAGAAAAGGGGTAGAAGAAACAGTTATGAGAGATCTGAAGTACAAAGCAGGCATCAGTCACACTGAAGCAAGGCTAGATCTTGGTCACCATGTTTTGTATCATGTGATTTCATTTGCCCCAGCCATGTTGATTGACTCAGAGGTAAGTAAGCACCTGAACTAAGGGCAGCCAGTCCAGATATTGGGCAAGGACCAATGACACAGTCTAAAGTGAAATAATGAGCTGAGACCCTTGAATTCTCCCTCAGTGTATCTTAGGAAACATGGAGAACTGGGGCCAGGTCAGAGGCAGCTAAAGTTATGGGAACAAGAGATGGGCCAGGGCAAACACAAAGGGCAACATTCAAGCTGCAATTAAGAGAAACAAGAGTTACGTCTAAGCAGCGAAAAGCCACATGGTGAAAAGAAGAAAGAAAGGGACAGACAATGGAGCAGAAATACCTGGAGAAAGAGAAGCTGTGTGGTCTGTGAGAGTCATAGCACAGCTGGTCCTGCAAGCTGCCTTCAGCTTCAGATATGTCCTTATAATAAACATCCTTTTTCATGAGGTAACTCAAGGGAGTCTGTTTCTTACAACCCAAATCCCCAGTTAAAACTGTAGAACCTAGGCCAAGCATGGTGGCTCACACTTGTAATCATAGCACTTTGGGAGGCTGAGAAGTGCAGACAGCTCAAGCCCAGGAGTTTGAGAACAGCCTGGCTGGGCAACATGGTAAAACCTCGTCTCTACAAAAAATACAAAAATTAGCTGCGCATGGTGGTATGTGCCTGTGGTGGGTGGTAGGAAAGATTAACTGAGCCCAGGAGGTTGAGGCTGCAGTGAGCTGAGATTGCAACACTGCACTTCAGCCTGAGAGACAGAATGAGACCCTGTGTCAAAAAAAAAAAAAAAAAAAAAGAAACAAAAAAGAAAAACTGTAGAACCTAGTGCCAGGGACCTTCTGACCAAGAACTCCTCCTACATTTTTATGATGTGCAAGATGTGTCTGGGGTCAGGGTGGGGTAACATCCAGCGAAGGCTGAGTGGCCCTAACTTCAAGGTCAAAGGGCTTAAGAAATTGCAAGTTAAGGAGGTATAGTTGATCCACATTATTTGCAGATTCTGTATTTGCACATGTGCCTGCTCACTAAAATGTGTTTGTAACCGCAGGGTCAATACCTGTCGCTCTTTCCTTGGTCATTTGCAGATGTGCACAGAAAATCTGAGTCACCCAATGTGCACGTTCCCAACAAGTCGAACAAGTTCAACTCTTTGCCTTCTCATTTCAGTTCTCACACTGCAAATGTGTCCTTTTCACAGTCTATCCAGTGCCACCTTTTTCTTACTTTTGTGCTTTTTCTTGGTGATTTCACTGTTTAAAATGGTCCCCAAACATAGTGCTAGCTAGTGTTCCTAATCACAGGAGGGCCATGATCTGTTTTATGGAGAAAAGATGCATGTCAGATAAGCTTCATTCAGGCATGAGTTACAGTCCTGTTGGCCACAAGTTCAATGTTAATGAATCAAAAATGTCTATTAAAAAGGTATCTTTAAACACAAACACACATAAGGCAAAGTTATGGATTCATCAATTGATGAAACTATTATGACCAGAGGCTTGTAGGAACCTAACCTTGTATTTCCCCTAGGAGCAATGGCTTAGTATTTGCTAATTCAGTGTTTTTGGTGACTTCATCAAACAGAACTACCTTGAACACCAAAAACTGACTGTATATTACTTTAATATCTTGTTGGGGAATGATCCCATCAATCATACTCACTGCTGTATCTTCAGTGTCAAACATAGCACCTGGTACACAGTAAGTATGCAATAAATATTTGTTGAACAGAGGAATAAACAAAGGAATTCACTCACTAAGAATCAAAACAACCAGCAGCCTGGGTCAGAAATTTTCTTTGCTCTTGAGAATCAGTGGCAACGAGTGGCAATCTCCATATTAAGCACTGGAGTTACAGGTGTGACCACAGCACCAGCCGGAAGACAAATTTTAGAGTAAGCAATGGAAGTTGCAGAGAATATTAAAGAGAACACAGAACTAAGAGTACAAGGACCTAGGCTTGAATATCTTTCTAAAAAGGATGAGCATCACCTGCATAAGAGTGATAACCCTGGGGGTTTTTAATTATGTCCTATCAATTGTTACTACTGCTGCAAAAATCCCCAATCTGTACTGAGTGCTTTCATTTCTAGAACTGTTGGACAAGGTTTCACGGGCATCACATAAGCTTCAGACATGGCTTGTTGGTATTAGCTGTTGCCTCTAGAGGGGGAAACAGACATGATGAATCTCATTTGCTTCTCTGGGGTCAGCAGTAACACAGGATTTGAAGCCCCTGGTGTGTGTGTCATGATCCTTAGCCAGGATTCATTTCCTCAAAGTGAAACCATATTCTAAAAAGAATTATTTAGCATTTTGGTAATTGGAGGTGTCACTATAACCAGAATTGCAATTTTAATGCTTCCGTGTTGGGGCAATTTGGGACTTAAATTTTACTTCATTATGTTTCATTATAAATATTTCCACTGTCAAAACAGAGTTCAGTTGGCAGTCTTTGCCCAGAAGCATCTCAGAACTAATTTAGCATGAGGAATTTAAAGCTATCTTCCTCCAGCCTTGTTTTCTAGGTCGTCCTGGAAGCAACAAGAACAGGAGGATGGAAGCACACAGCATCCACAGCTCCCAGCATGCACTTTAATCTTCTCCCCAGCACAATTATCTTACTAGGCATTGAAAAGTCTATTACCCCGATTTATGGCAGCTCTGGAATCATAAGAAAGCACAAATTGTTCCCATTTTGATTGGAAAAGATAAATTGCAATCACTTCGGAAGGAAGTTTAACACTGGAAGCTCTTGTCAACCAGTGTGATTTCAGTTGGAGAATAAAGAGCTGGTCACAGAAGACAGCAGAGGAAGAAACAGTTTCTAGGGTATCACGGTTCTGATCACAAGTGAGGCTGTACGTGCTCACTTGCACAGGCTGGAAGGAACATCGCCAAATGTGAATTTAGCAAGATTAACAAGTGACTCATATATTGTATGCCATGTTCATATTAGCGATAATGAAACAGATTGCAAACACCAAGTAAAGTGATTAACACAATATTTGCCATGCCCAGAGAAGCCAGAAATAATATTAGAGTTCTCTCTTTGATTTTAAGCTTGGGTGTTAAGAGTACAGGCTAAACTATTAAGCACACATTTGCCCCATTCCAGGGCATATGGCTTAGGGAAGGGAGTAGCAAAACTAGAGAAGTGTTAAGTGCTTCAGTCTTATAGGAAGACAATTTGTAAAAAAAAAAATTTAGAAACAGCCTGTTGCCCAGGCTGCAGTGCAGTGGTGCAATCATAGCTCACTACAGCCTTGGCCTCCTGGGCTCAAGTGATCCACCCTCCCCAGTCTCCAGAGTAGCTGTCCCAGACCACCAAACCTGGCAAATTTTTAAAAGCATATGTTTTGTAGAGACAGGGTCTCACGATGTTGCATAGGCTGGTCTTAAACTCGTGCCCTCACGCAATTCTCCTGCCTCAATCTCCATATTAAGCACTGGAGTTACAGGTGTGACCACAGCACCAGCCGGAAGACAAATTTTAGAGTAAGCAATGGAAGTTGCAGAGAATATTAAAGAGAACACAGAACTAAGAGTACAAGGACCTAGGCTTGACTATCTACCTGTCTATCCAAAATGGCTATACCACTTGAAACAAGCCATTTGGAGTTTCTGGGTCTTAATTTTGTCATCAGTAAAGTGAAGATAATTTTTAAAAAACTTTCCTCTCCATAAAACAAAGTTAGAAAAAAATGCTGGAAAACCATGTGCAAGGTTCTCAGAAGTCTGCATATTAGCTTCGCATGACATTTAAGGATTGGAAGAAAGTTATCTAATGTAAATTTAATTTTTTATAAATGCATTGTTCATAAAGAGACTGTTCACTCAGATTCTTGCCCTGTACACAGTCGAGGCAGTTGTGCAGGCAGAATACATAGTGAGAATAACTAGATTCAAAGTCAGGACACCTGAATTACTTTCCGAGCTCTGCCACTGACTAGCGGTGAAGTCTGAGCACATCACAGCCACTTCAGATATGAATTTAGTCATCTAGAAAATGAAAGAACTGGACTAGGTGGTTTCTGATGCCCTTTCCAGTTCTAAGATTTTATAGAGGATTTTTTTTCCCATCTGTTGTTCTTAGTTACAGATACTTCCGATCCCTTCTCATGTTCAGGGATCTTGTTTATTTCAGCTCCACTGGAAGCAGCAGGGCAGAGAAGACTACTGAAAGCAAAAGAATGAATTTCTTTTCTTCTTCATTTCCGAGGTGCTATTATAATTCATGGGACGTGAAAAGGGGGGTAATTAAATTCAGGATTTCTGATTTCTTGATAGGAAGAGTATTTGGAAGGAAAGTTGACTTTGCCATGTGTCGCAAACTCCTGAAAGTGATCATATTTGAGCTGAGTGATTGTATAAACCTGTGTTCAATAAAAGCATATCGATTGGGCAAAGTAGTCTTCCAGGGCTGAAAGAAAGGATACAGTGAGTATCAGGCGGGGTAAGAGCACTCCTCAGACTTCAATAATGTATTGTTAACTGGAGTAATCTTCTGAGAAAGTGCAAGACCTCAAATTAACAGCATTGAATTGAGTCTAATAACTACATTTCACAACATCATATCTACTCCTCAATCAATACTTAATTTTCTCATACAGCCCTCGGCCTCCTGCAAGCTTATATTATGTTTTGCAGAGAATAGCATTGACCTCAAGGAACGCCGGTCACCTACAACCCTAATATCCCCAAAAGCCAAATGCATCTTGAAATATTCCCGAGACAAATACAGTCTAAAATGCACACCCAGGATAAAAATTGTTCTACCCCATTCATTTCCATATTGTGTCAGATCTGTCTGATCTTCATCTTACTGGAAGCCTAAAGTGACTCAGGTTTGGAAATCAGCCTGCACTTTTAGAAGTAACTTTAAGAGACTTGGCTTGAAGTCACATGAGCCAACTCAGCAAATTCCTACTCTGAAGTCACTTTTTGCTGCCTAAATTTCATATTCTACAATCCTGGAGCTTTGATCACAGAAGTTCAGCAAGTCTCGAGGGAAAATGACTGTTCCCATTTCAATTAACAAAGGTTACTCTGGAGTGTGACAGGAGGGTTAACTCTGAATCTTTGGGGACTTCCTTAACATTTTGCTCCAGCATCTCATTGTTGTACATTACATAGTACAGGTATTATTCAAGATAGGAAGAGGATTTTCCAAAATAAACAATCTTTTTTTCTACTTATTCAATTCATAAATCAGGTGCTGAGTTGACATTCCTTCCAAAGATAAATAATGTGAAGGGGGCAGCTATCTCTTCACATTTCCCAAAATGTTCCTTGGCTATAATCAAGTGTTGCTCTTCCCAGGGTCTGGTTAAATACCGCTTTAACATTTCTATTTATATTAGGTTTCTGTTGTCAATATCACAAATTACTACAAACTTGTCCACATCCAGCAGGAAAATGGGTGCATCATTGTCCCGGCCTTTCCAGAATAATTCTTGAGATTCATTATGATTAAATTGGCTCAGGTTGCACGATCCCACCTAAACCAGTCTCTGAGAGCAAGGTAGATGGTTTAACCTGAACCTCATGTTCCAATCCTGGATCCAGACAGAAAGCACAGCTCTTTCACCAAGATAAGTGTGAATGGATCTTGGGTAGCAAAAACATTGTGCAATTTCTGGATATCACTGTATTTAAAACTTTTCACCAGCTTCATTATAAACTTATGAGTGCATTATATTCTTAACTATTACCTCATTGTTGGACATTTTAGATTGTTTCTAGTGGCTTATTAGTAAAAAGTAGTCACCCAAACAATAACTTTGCCCTGGAATATTCTTTCTATTTGAGATCATTTTTCTAAAATATATTTGCAGCAACAGAACTACTGTGTTAAATAGAATAAACACTTTCAAGTCTCTTAACACATATTGCCAAATTTCTTTCCAGCAAGCATTTTTCACTTTTTTTTTTTGCTACCATTCTGTGAGAATTTCCACATCAGTGCACCCTTTCCCAACATGAAGCATATTCGTCTTCCTTCATCTGTGCCAATTTGAGAGGTTCAAAGAAGACCCAGAGGGAGCTTGATAAAATCAACGGATCTGATCATGTGACTTTGCTGTATACAGGATTTCAATGACATCCCACTGCCTTGAGGACCAAAGTCCAAACTCCCTGGGATGATGTACAAGGCTTTCTAGGATGTCAGCCCCGATGGGCTCCCCACCTTTGTCTCTGCTGCTTTCCAATCCATCCCTGGAAAACTGAACAACTTAGAATTCCTCAGACTCTGCATCTACATTCATATTTCTACATGTTTGCACACACTCTTCCTTTCTCTCCTTATCATTGTATTTCCAATCCAAGAATTTCCTCAACCTGTATATAACATCTAATTCAGGTCTCGATCACACAGTATTGCATTAACCCTTTGCATGATGACCCTTTCCCCACATAAAAATATTTTCTGTGGTGGGGGCCAAAAATATGTATTTTTATGCAAACACTAGGCCCTGACACAGTGTCTGGCACCAAAAAAAAAAAAAAAAAAAAAGACATACAGTAAATAATAGTCGAATGAATCACAAGTGGTGATGGAAAGAGAATGGATATTGACAAAAAAGAGTGAAAAGAAAATTGATAAGGTACAAAGAAAATCTGCATTTGTCCTCTGTGATCTTGAAACAACATTGAAGTGCTCTGAGCTTCCTCCTTCACAATATTGTTTTAAAGATCATATTGAGTCTATCAAAGTGCTATATGACTCTCAGATGGTATAATAAATAATACATTTTAAGATATTCTTTAGGGTTTTGAGAAGCCCTGGCTCTGCAATGCTTCAGGAATGTCCCAGTGTTTTGTCACCTTCACAAACCTCACACAATCATATGGGGGAGGAAAAAGTGGCAGGTGGGAAAATAAAGAGTATTTAGGAGAAATTACAAGCAGACAGCACTCTGGGGGTTCTAGGGTGAATTCCAGCTTTTCTATATAGAAAGCAAATCTAGAGTTGTAGTAAACAGTGCTGCTGAAAGCCATTAACTCGACGTGTTGTTGGGGTTGAAATGACTAAAAAAGACATTTTACGCTCTCTGGATCAGGGTTGCATAGAAAATGGAATCCTGGAAAATGGAGTGTAATCAACAATGCAGCCAATGTAGAAAGGCTGTGTACCATCTCACAAAAAATAAACCCAGAAAAGAAGCCAAGAAGGGCATCTAAGTAATCATAGGAACAGACCAACATCTAAGGCCAAAAAAGATTCATTTTGAAAGATAAATTGGCTGAAAGACTCCAAAACACGCCTCTACCTATCCGCAGGCTCCAGCCCTAATTGAGGCAACAGAGCATTATGCGGAAGAATGAATATTCAGAAGAATGAATATGCAGATTATGCATATCAGAGCTGATTGATGGCTTTTTGGCCCTTCAGCTGGCAAACGCTGACCCTGGCACCCAAGAGAGGCCATTTTCACGGCTTCTGGAAAGAGAGGCTGGGTAAGACAGCTGCTGTCACTTCCCATAAGCTACTCAAGAAGAGTGGCCACACACACCTCAATGGGTTCTGTCGGGCAGAGGCAGGACCTGGAGCTTGTGGACATTACCAGGATGTACAGAGGATTAATTAGACCATGTCTCTAAAGTACCTTGAAATCCTTGGAGGGAGGTCTTTTAATTATAGTATTGGCCGGGAGCAAGTGGAAAAACAGATAGGGAAATAATACCAGTTTTGTCTGGGTAGGAAAGAAGAGTCACCATTTGGATAATTTTCTTGCCTCAAGTAATGTATCTCTGTTCTTCCTCCTCCCTATTCTAGAACCTAGATATTGCTTGGATGAGACACAGTAACGTTATGTCTCCATTTGCTCATGGAGGGTGCTGTAGCTGTTCTTTTTTTTTTTTTTTTTTTTTTTTTGAGACAGAGTCTAGCTCTATCGCTCAGACTGGAGTGCAGTGGTGTGATCTTGGCTCACTACAACCTCTGCCTCCCAGGTTCAAGCTATTATTGTGCCACAGTCTTCCAAGTAGCTGAGATTACAGGCATGAGCCACCACACTCAGCTAATTTTTGTATGTTTAGTAGAGACGGGGTTTCACCTTGTTGGCCAGGCTGGTCTTGAACTCCTGGCTCATTTGATCCGCCAGCCTTGGCCTCCCAAAGTGCTGGGATAGTTGTTCTTTTTGTTGATATTATTATTCAGATGTGTTCAAGTCAATTCATTTTTTAAAATTGCCTTTTAAGAAGCAAAGATGTCTCTTTTCTCTGCCTATTTAAACTTCATATTAGTTGTTTAGAAAGAGCATATTTACCTTAATTCAGTTACAAGATTTGGTTTTAGATGTAATTTGTTTGCTGTTAAATTTATTCCGTATTGAGGAGTAAATACTGACTAGTAACTGCTTGTCAGAGGCACAAGATACTGTCTAAGTTTCTAGGAAATTAAGTTGTACTTCAAAATTCAAATGAGAAAGCTAGGCAGGGCTTTTTAGTTGTGACAACATGAGCAGGTCCAATTCTAGGTTTAAGGAGTTTGTATTGAGACATCCTCCAGAAGAGACTGAAGTAATCCGAATTTTGGCTCACAGAGCATTGTGCTGCATTTAGTCATTTGTATTTTGGAAATAGGAGATTGAACTTTGTTTCCATTATCATTTCAGGATTAATCATTTAGGATGATTAATCATTTAGGTTCAATTAATGATATTAATTAAGAGGAAGGAATTAGACTTTCTATCATCTAGACTTAGGTTCTAATTTTAATAAGTTAAAAAATAATTTGGAGTGATGGGTCCTACCTTGGCATTATGGGCCTTAGAATGCAGAAAGCTGCATCGAGTTTCTCCAGGTTGATGTGCTAAACAGTGAGGGTGAAAAATGACAGGTGCACACTGGACTTGCAGGTTTGCACAGTGCTTGGCACAGATATATGCCTCTCATTCCTTGCAACTTGCCGTTAAGGCAGGAAAATGAACGTGGGTTGAAAGTGGATGAATGGAAGCTTGGAAAGGGAATAAGAGAAGCCCAGGGCATAGTCACTTCCTGTAGCTCTCCAATTCAAAATCATCCCAGGTGTAAGCCCACAGTTCAGGTTACCGCTGAGATGAACTACCAGGGAATTAAACTGCAGCCAGCTGCCTTCAGGCATCAGAGGTCTTCCCCTGGGGTGTCCAGAGGCCCTGTCTACATGTTAGTAGCCATATACCAAACTATGTGTGTCTGTTTGGGAATTATATATCCCCGGGGGCATACCTAAATGCAGGTGAGGGTGTCCAGCCAACGTTTGCAAGGTCTGCTCAAGGGACTGTTTTCCTGGCACTCTGCAATGCAACACAGGAAAATTTTTATCCTTAATTATAGAAGAAGCAACCTGAATGAGAGAATTTAGACCATTTGACAGATCAATAAAGAAAAATGAAATCTCCACAGGTCAGGGATTTGGATGCTTTTGCCTTAATTGCTTGAGGATCAATCTTTCTACGAAGCTTTCCAGAGCCCTTGTCAGGCCCTCATTATGGCCCCTCCCACCTGACCCTCTGGGTCAAGGGCATACAACACTGGATTGGATGATTTCCAACTATGGATCATCTTTTTCATTTGCGTTATGATTTCATCTTTGATCCACTGGGCTATTCAGACATGCAGTTTAATTTCTAAATATATGGGGAGTTTTTCAGTTTAATCTTCTTGCTATTGATTTCTAACCTAATTGCATTGTGGCAAGAGAATGTGGTCTGAATATTACCAGTTCTTTGAAAGTAATTGATAGTTGCCTATGGCCTACTATGTGGTCAATTTCAGTAAGTGTTCCATGTGTGCCTGTGAAGAATGCACACTGGGGCAGAATTCTACATATGTTCAATAAATCAAACATGGTAACTGTATATTGCAAATTTTCTTTTCCATTTTTCAGTCTGTTTGACATATCAATAACTGAGAGAGGTGTTGGAATCTCCCACACTGGGGGTGGGTTTGTCAAATAGTTCTTCTATTTAGATCTGTCAATTTTTGCTTTATATATTTTGAAGATATTTTATTAGGTGCATACACATTTGAAATATTAAATCTTTCCAGTAAATTGAATCTCTGTTATTAAAAAGTGATCCTCTCATTCCTCAATAATGCTTCTTGCCTTAATGTCTACTTCGTTTGATAGTAATATGACTGTCACAACTTTCTTTTTAATTGTATTTGACAGGTATATATTTTTCCATCCTCTTTCAACTTTCTGTTCTTATAAGAAATATTTCTTAGAAATGTCATTGCACTAGATCTCTTTGTGTTTTTCCCCAAAATCTGTTTTTCTGGCAATCTCTTTTAAGTTGTAAATTCAGCTTATTTACTATTTTTTAGATAAATAACATACCGAAATTTGTTTCTATTATCTTATTCCTAAATTATTTGTCTCTCCTTTTCTTTGCCTCTTTTATTTCCCTTTCTTAAATTTTAATGCCTCTTTTTTCTTTTTTCTTGGTCTTTTGGGATTGACTGAAAATTTTTATTTGTTTTATCGTATTTTCCATTTATTCCCTTTACTGGCTTGGAAATTAAAGCACCCTAAATCTGATATTTTACTGCCTTTGAAATTGTGCTATACATCTTTAACTTAAAGTTTAGTAATAGATTATATCTTAATCTCTTTTCCAAGGAGACAAGGACTTCAGAGAACTTTTATAGAACCACTGTTCTTTCCCTGACAAAACTGACAAACACAGTTGACAAGTGCTTCCATTCTGGGACTTTTTTAACGACAAAAATGAATCCTTATTCTCTAATCTTCAAACTCATATTTGCTATTTTATTGGCTCTGCATTCCTTTTTGCCTCTGAGACTTTCCTTATGTGATCTTTTTTTTTTTTTCTTTCTGAAATACACCCTTCAGAGGGTTGTCTTATGCTGATTTGGAAGTGGTAAATCCTACACACATTCATCTAAAATAAAGGTCTCTATTTCTCTCTCACTTTTAAAAGATAATTTGTCTAGATAAAGAATTCTAAGATAACATTTCTTTTCTCTCATGAATATATTATTCCACTATCTTCTGTCTTCCATGTGACTATTGAGAAGTCCACTCACTAATTGACATCCTTCATAGGTGACCATTTTCTCTGACAACTTAAAAGTCTTCTCTTTGGCTTCAGTATTGTAAAGTTTCACTATGTTGTGTCTTGGTATGGGATCAATATATTCACCTCTTTCAACAGTCTTGCAGTTTCCCAGCAGTGATCTCTTCAAATGTTGTCTGGCTTGATTCACCCTATTCTCTTTCTGGAAACTCTTAGATTTTTGGTATACCTTTTCATTCCATGCTCCTTCCTAAATTCTATATTTTTCATCTCTCTTCTCTGCATGTACTCTAGTTTCTTCAAATGTATCCTCTTGTAATTCTCTTTTTAGATGTGTCTAATTCACTGTCTCATTATCCCATTAAGGGTTTTTTTCAACAATTATAGTTTTTATTTTAAGAAGTTCTCTTTGTTCTTTTCTGAGTTATTTTGGATCATCCTGTCTCCTGTTGCTGGCTCATGTCTGTGAGTTCATCCTCTATGAGTGGTAAGGGTTAACTTTCCAAGACAGACACCCTGAAAGTTGGCCTCTCAGAAAAGAACTTGGCCTCTTGAAAAGCTCCATGGAAACCAGCCACAGCTCTGTGCTTAAGGCAATCAATCCTAGTCAACCTCAAAGGTTGGCCTGCAGCCCTCTGGCCATGCCTGGGGATACGCTGCACTTCCTCATCCATGAACACTGAGTTGGCAGACCAGCGCTGAAGCCAAAGTTCTGCCATATCATACTGCTGTTGTATCTCTTCCCAACCAATGCAATCTAAAAGCCCCACAGCCCAAGGTTAGGGTCCTCCTGTAGACTCTGATGTCTGCCTCTGTACCACCCTAACTCAGTGCATTTTACCCAGTAAACACTATCTCATCTCCATGAGTTGATGCCACATCTCAGTTTAGTACCAACTTCCAGATCAAGATGCTGCTGTTGGCATCTGCTCCCAAGACAACCCTTTCCTCCTGCTAGCTTACTGCTCAAGTCAGAGGTTAGTTTCAGTGTTTTCCTTTCCATCACTGACATGCTTTGTGAGTAAGTTGCCCAAGAACTTTGGAGAATGCCAAGAAAATGCTAGGATCTAAAACGTTGGTCATAGGCAGTTTGTTCTCATCCCTGCCTGCAGGTTAGAATCACTTGAGGAGCTTTTAAATATCCCAGTGCCCAGGCAGCACCCAAGATCAAGTATATCAGAATCTGTGGGTGTGGAACCCAAGCATCAGTATATGGATGCAAAGATAAATAATTCATGATCTCTGCCCTGGATGAGCTCACAGACACATGAGGAAACAGATAAGCAGACTATCAAAACAATGTGACACAGGCCATACTAAAGAGCTGAAGTGGATCAGAATATATCACCCCAAGATATGCCACTTTGGCATATGTATTATTTTGAGCTGAAGGCAACTGAGAATCAACCAATACAGAAGGAAGACTTCTCAGAGATTTTCTTATCTGACTAAAAGCAGAAACTCCTGAGAAATGAAGACTGCCATAAATCTTCTCTCCAGCCGTTTTATAGCCATGAAGAAGATGAAAAGTCACCAAGATGAGTCTGCAGAAATAAACCTTACTAAAATAACCCTTATCCTCCATGAGTTTCTGCACACACATTCACCTTCCCACAATTTACCACCACCCCAGAGCCTAAACCTCCCTTTTCTTTGTCTAGTCACTTCTCCACAATGTATTACCCTTTGTTAAAATGGTATATAAGCTTCCAATCTAAGTACTTCTTTGGGTTTTCTCTTTCTTGTGAAGTTCCTGTGCACAAAACATATTAACATCAATAAAGAAACATAACTTTTCTCCTGTTAACCTGTCTTTTGTCAGTTAATTCATAGTCCCCAGTTACTGAGTTTGAGTAGAGGAAACACTTTTCTGCCCACCACCCTCAGATATGTGTATATGTATTAAGAGCAGAGAGAACACAGTTTTGGAACAGGACAGGTGGTGTGGTGAATTCACCATCACATCCTTATCTCTATGAAGAGTCAGGGGGCAGGACAGGAATTTCGGGGACAGATTCACAGAAAAGGGAGGGGATGCCTGTGCTGTGTTGAAGGTTAAACAGAAATTTGGGTTAGGTGCAGTGGTTCATGCCTGTAATCCCAAAACTTTGAGAGGCTAAGGTGGGAGGATCACGTGAGGCCAGAAGTTTGAGACTCACCTGGGCAACATAGCCAGACCCTGCCTTAACTACATATACATATATATATATACACAATTAGCCAAGCGTGATGGCATACACCTGTAGTCCTAGCTACACAGGAGGCTGAGGCATACTCCATATCCTGTCTCTAAAACAAATTTTAAAATAAAAAATAAGAATTTGCCAGGTAGGAATAATTCCAGGCAGACGGAACAGCAGAGGCAAGGCACACAGGCACAAGAGAGTGGAATGCCTCAGGCATTTCAATACAGCTAGAGAACAGGCAGTGTCAAAAGCCTCTTAGAAAGACAGGAAAGGCCTGATCCAGGAGCTCAGACTTTTTTCAGAAGGCAATGGAGAAGTATTGATGGATCATAAACATTAATTACTTGGTTAGATGTGCATTTTAGTAACAGGGAAGGAAACTACACCCCCGCTACTGTTCATGTTGCCGTCATAAAGAAGCTGGACTATCGTTTTCAGGTGTGGCTTTTGGATGTGCATGGAGACCACAGGGCTAGGCCACACCCTTCTGGGTAAGGAGTGTGGTTGCCCCTGAAGAAAATAGAGTACCACTATCAGCCCCCTTAGGAAGATTGGAGATCCTAGGACAGAAATGGAAATGTGATACCAAAGGGCAGGGAGATCTCTACAAATGCCTAGAGGAGCTCCCTGCATGAAGAGGACACATGGTCTCTGCCATGGTGCAGCAGAGAAGAGGCTGAGCAGGGAGCATAAACAAGTAGCAAGTACCACCCCCAACCCCCGCCAAAGCATCTCTGAGCATCTCTGGTAGCAAGTACAAAACAGCTCCTTGTATTGTCATTCGCTGTTTTTCTCACGGAGAGAAAAAGGCTTTTTTAAGTGCTTACATGCCAGATCTGGTGTCAGCTGTGAGATAGGAAATTAAAGAAAAGGGTCTATGTCCTGAAGTGGCCACGGGAAAATAGAGCTATAAACGCCAGCAGAAGTAGCAGCCATGAGTAATGGCATCCCCAAAGACAGGCTCGATCTCAGGGACAGGCGCAGGGAACACGCGGTCCAGCTGACCCTCCCACCCCCAAAGCATCTTTTCCACCATCTTTTAGGTAGACTGGGATGTCATGTCATTAAGAGAGCCCAGGGGTCCTCAAATATAGTATGGGCCAGGGACCACAGGGGAGGAGACTGGAGGCAGGAAACTGTTAAGAGGATCTGTGCCTAGTTAGGAAATGACAATGACCTAAGACAGTGAGGATGGAAAAGATGGGAGGAGAGACATTTAGGAGGCAGACTGGCCAAGGTATAATAAAATAGGCCAGATGCTAGGAGCAGGGGGAGAGTAATGATCTTGCAAATGAGAATAAAGGGAGTATGCGTGAGAAGCAGCAGGGAAACTTCCTGAGGAGTGTAGCAGAGAAAAAAATTAAGTTAAGTGGGATGCAGCCTTTTCTAGTTCAGAGAACCAAGCTTCAAAAGTAAGGGGGCAGAGACTTGGCAGGAAATAAAGGATTCCACTCCTCTAGACAATGAAGACAAAAACCATGCCCTGTCTTCTCATCTGACAGGTCCCAGCTTGCGGGTGAATACGTGTTTAATGAATGAACAGAAGAAACGAAACCTTTAAACATATATACATATATTAGCAAATGAAAACGTATCAGTCTGGCAAAGTGAGCCTGCTACATAGTAAGAGTTAGGATTCAAACCCAAATTAGTCTTGTTCCAAACCCTGTGTTCTTTCCACCATGACATCCAAGGCGCTAGGGGAACTTGGGGCGGTTTTTGGTTTTCCATTTGTTTTTTTTCACTGAGAATGTGTCTCAGCTTTGTTCCAACAGCACAGCTCTCTTCATGAGGGCCACATGCCCCATGCCATGTGACGGACATGATATGTGTACAAGGAGATTGAACCACAGAGGTGCCAGGTATCACACAGCTAATCAGGATGTGAAGCTGAATTCACACCGCCGGTCCTGCTCCAAAACTGTGTTCTTTCCACCATGAAAGGCAGATTCAAAGCCTGCCTTGGCTTCTCAGTGGTCATTTTCTCAGCCTCAATTTCCTCATCTACTCAACAAGGACACCACAAGGCCTGACTCACAGGGCTGCTGTGCAAGCTGAGTGAGGGGTTGCATGCAGTAAGCGGGGTGCAGCCCCTGGCACAGAGGAGGTGTTCTCACTACTATCTGTCTGCATGGTGGGCAGAGTGATGGCCCCCGAGGACCCCACATCCTAATTCCCAGAACCTGTGGATATGCTAGGTTGTATGGCAAAAGGAACTTGGCAGATGTGGTCCACATTGTGGACCTTGTGACAGATCTAGAGGAGCCCGGATTATCTGGGTAGGCCCAATGTAATCACAGGAGTTCTTCAAAGTAGAAGAAGGAGGCCAGGCACTGTGGCTCATGCCTGTAATCCTAGCATTTTGGGAGGCCGAGGCTGTCAGATCACTTGGGCCCAGGAGTTCAAGACCAGCCCAGCCAACATGGTGAAACCGCATCTACTGAAAATACAAACATTAGCCGGTGTGGTGGTGCATACATGTAGTCCCGGCTACTCGGGAGGCTAAGGCAGAAGAATTGCTTGAACCCCGGAGGTGGAGGTTGCAGTGTGCTGAGATGATGCCACTGCACTGAAACCTGGGCCACAGAGCATGACTGTCTCAAAAAAAAAAAAGGCCAAGCTACTCAGGAGGCTGAGGCAGGAGGATCCCTTGAACCCAGGAGGTCGAGGCTGCAGTGAGTTAGGACTATACGACTGCACTCCAGGCTGGGCAACAGTGAGACCCTCTCTCAAAACAAAACAAAGAAAAAAAGTAGAAGGAGGAGGAAAAAGAAGAAAATTAGAGAGAAAGATATAAAAATGAAAAAAGAAAAAAAAATGTCAGTGAGAGACGACAGACACCACGCTGCTGGCTTTGAAGATGGAAGAGGCAGCCATGAGCAGAGGATGGCAGGAAGTCTGGACGCTGGAAAAGGAAAGACAACAGATTCCCCTAGAGCCTCCAGCAAGGAGGCTGCCATCAGTAATTCTAAGCCATGTTTGACTGCCAACCTGCAGAACTACAAGATAATAATTTGTGTTGTTCAAGCCACCACATTTTTGGTAATTTTCCCAGCAGCCATAAGAAATGAACACAGTCTGGAGGAGCTAAGGATGCTAGGCTGTTAGTTGCCCTGCACGCCAGAGTCAAGTTTCTTCAGAAGTTTACTAGGGTAGACGATAAGCTATTTCAGGGCGGGACTATGGATGATATCTGCAAAGCTCTAGGAGCATCAGTTGATTCTGCCTGTGCAACTTCCTAGGAAATTCTGCCAATGCATCAGGCCACTAGGAAATGCCTCTAAGGGAAGAGCCTGTCCCCTCAGGACCACTCCTCTGTCACCCCACCATCCGACTACAGGAGACTTGGATTCTAGCAACTAACCTCGGGCTCTGTCAGCAACTCAGAGCTCGTGGCATGTGAGAGGATGATGGGCCTGCGAACATGTTACATACCTTGCACATCCCTTGGGCTATGAGATGTGAGCAGGCTTCTTGCATCCTTTCCAGGAGTAAGCATGTAAGGGCCTGTGCCTCTGTCCCCCTGAGACAGGGGTCATTCAGGGTGGCTGCAGGAGAAAGAAAATTCCCAGCAGCAGTTTAACCTGATTAGCAAAAGGAAAACTGTTGAAACAGCTGCAGAAGCTTGGGGTTAAGACTTTGAACAACTAGGGTATGGGCCAAGCTGAGACTAAAACCAACTAGACCCAACATGGCACTGGATTGGACCTAGGTTTCTCCTAGGAGTTTGTGATACACTCATTAATATGCTAAATATATTAATATATTAAACACAGCCAGTGCTGTGACCATTCTGGGAAAACCCGTATTTGGTGTAAAAATGGGTGGCACCACAGTTCCGAGAAGTCTCCACCTTTTTCCAGGAATTGTCCTGAATATTCCTTTGTTTAAACAAACATACAAAGGCAGCAGCCTCAAACCTCCTGGAGCGTGCCTCTCTCTTGAGTACTCCTGCACTCCCCTTTCTTGAGTATATACTTTTCACTTTGCAATAAATCTCCACACTTTCACTACTTTACAACTCATCCTTGAATTCCTTCTCAAGATGCTGTCAAGAGCCTGGATACCACCGGCTGGGGTTGAGGCCCCACTGGTGTTTGGGGACACCTCCCAGCCCCCTGGAATCCCTTTTTTCCCCACCTTGGAGGCCTCAGAAACACACATGTGTTACTACAATTGAAAAAAAAAGATTAGGTCTCTATTTGCCTGGTGCCTGTGGACCCTGGAACATGCAGCATGAGCTAGAAGTATAGTTCTGCTGTGTTAAGCCGCTGAAATTTGGGGACTGCCTGCAGTCTTGATGCATTTTATTGAATGGGGGTAGAGTCAGCTTTCGTAATCTCTTCCAAAAATTCTACTATTTAACCACAGTTAATACTGTCACTGCTTAATTCTACCACTTACTAGGGATTTCAGAAATAACTTAGTTAAGAAGGGGGCTGGCAGTTTGGAGCTCCATGTCTCTCAACAGTAAGTAGTAAGGCGCTACTACAACATCAAGCCTTAAGTGCACGTTCTGCTCTAATGTTTATAGACCTCTTTTCCCCATGTTTGTAATGTGACCCACAAAATCAACCTGAGCTAGGAATCGTTCATTCTGTCCTGATCTGGGAGCTAAGAGCTCAGCGGTTCAGAGAGACCATGAAGTGATAGAAGTAGGACTAGAACCCAAGTTCAAGGGGCCCAGAGCCCCCTCCTCTTGCCTCACTAAGAGTGAATACCTCAAGGATTATGTTTCCATCTCATTTCTAAACACCAGTGCCCTATACTTAACATAATAAAACCAGTGTAAGAACTAAAAGTGCTTTACACCAAATTATAGCAATATATCACAAAGCTTAGCATAACATTACGAATAGCTCATTGAACCAACGCAGTTTGTTTGCAGAGTAAGCAAGCAGATTTTCTGCATAATATAGCAGTGCAGCTGGTAATAGCAGCCACTGAAATAAAAGCTGGGGCCGGTGGGGGCAGCCTCATTTACGGACAAGTAGTAGACCCTAATGAAATTGCATTTTGGCCATATCATCCTCCTGAGAAAATTCCCCTTGAGGTTTCCATTTGAATCCTGGGCATATTTATGAAGATCAAAGTAATGGCTTTTTAAAATTAATTACATGAATTTGTAGCTCAACAACATTGAGTGAAAGGCGGGTGTTGTACCCCAGGCCTTGTTACAGCTGTACATCACACACATCAAAAGCCCAGGACGCCGCAGAAAGCACGTTCCCGACTACATCAGCCCCCAAGCTGCCGGGACGAACGTGGAAAGAGTACAAAAGATCAGTCCCCAAAGTTGTTGTGACAGCTTAATTGTATTATAGTGCTCGGATAATTCCCATTTATTTGGCTTTTTCCTCAGAGCAAATGCTGGCCCCCCAAGCATAGCTATTACCGGGAGAATTAAGATTCACAACTTTGATGGGTCTTCTTGCTCGCTCCCTCTAATACCAGCCCTACTCAAAAGTCCTGGTAATTGTTCCGCCCGGATCAGGACTTCCCCCAGCCTTCAGCATGCTGAGACCCGACAGCAGCTAACTAATTGCAATTAAAATCTGCCACGTGAGTGGAAGAGAATAACATAAATTAATCAGTACATTAGCAGAATTACATTTAAATGTTCAAATGTGCATTCAACATAGTGGGACATTTTAAATTATAATGCAAAGTGCTTCATTATGGATGCTGATATTTTAATGAGGAAATGTGATGTTTGGTTAAATAGGAGTACAATATAGAGACTTCCTTAAAATTAGCATCAATGATGCATTTTAATTCAAAAAACAAGTTGTGGTCTGTGTAATTCCTGCATATCAATGTGGAAAAATTGCCTGGAGCTGTGGAAACAGTTGAACATCTCATTCTCTGAAGAATTAATAATTTCAGCTGTACTAACTAGCACTTTATGTAAATTGTCAGATAAATCACAGCAATAAATAAAGGTTTTAGAAGAACAGAACAGTGTGCTTATCCTTAATTTATTCAATCATCAATTCATGTAGACTGAAGCTAAGGGATATGAAAGATTCAACATATCAGGCAAAAAAAAAAAAAAAAAGGAAAAGAGGAGAAAATGTCTTTTATAGCCACACAGAGACTCCATCCAATTTTACCAAAATCTTGCATGTAAAAATCACTCTAGGATGCATGCAAACATAAAAGATAGATTAAAATTTACATTAAGTTTATTTTCAAGTACAGATGGTCAAGGCTTGGTAATCAACATGTACACTAGAGGTTCAAAAGTCCTCCTTATGAAATAAATATCTTATGTAATTGCATGAACATAGAGCCCAAACAATACACGTATATCAAAAGGACTGTGTCAGGCTGTCTTTGTCATTTCCATGAGCCATTTTTGTTTATGATGCTGCAGGCACAAATGCTGAGAGACATGGTAGAAGCTGACCTAAATTGGTCCACCATTTCTGTCACTGGTTAGAGATGGGGCAACCTCAAAGAAGACAACATCCTTGTCTTCTTCTTCTTCTGGGCCATCTTCTGATTTTATTAGCAGCAAGATAAATTCTTGCTGGGCTTTGTGATACAACAAAGCCAGGGCAGGGCAGGATAAAGCAAGGAACTGCCGCTATTACAGTACACACGAAAGAGCCTGGATTTATTTACAAGAAGTCAAGTGAATGTGGATCTGAAATGATCATAATTAAACAATACGAAACAAGACCAAATGTTAATGCAAAGAAAATCTGTCTTCTAGGATACCCATTGGAAAGCCCACACACGGCCTGTTTAAGTCCTGCTGATAGTTCTCTATTAAAATTGCCTTATTACACACAACTTTGCTCTCATTCAGCAAAGAACAGAAGGTTCTGGTATGTTCCTTCCTTGGGTTTCAGGAGAGAGAGTTTTTCTCTTTCCAGAGCAATTTTTCTCCCTAAATAAACTTCTGTGGTTCCTCGTTTGGAAACAGATTCTCTCTCTTGGTGTCTCCGTGCTATGCGTCATCAGTCTGCCACTGCTGGTGGGAACCCACCTTCTCCCAGGGAAACTGGAGGATGACTTGGCACCCTGCCATGTATAAAGACACCAGTTCACTTTGTGAAAGGTGTCTGAATCCAAATCCTGACAAACAGAGCCAGGCAAGGCCATAAAGAAAGGGTTCTCCTACTACAGGCCTGATAATGAAAAAGACCTGGGTACTGTGCTTATTACCTGGATGACAGGATCAGTCACACCCCAGACCTCAGCATCATGCAATAGACCTGTGAAACAAACCGGTGTGTGTATCCCCTGAATCTAAAATTTTAAAGTTGAAATTTTAAAAAAAGAAAGACTACAAAAACCACAACCTTGCACAAAGGCCATCACAACCGTACCCACAAAAATACTACTGGAAGGACATGTGCCCAGCAGCTGCCTGTCTAACCCTGCATTGGCATCACCCTTGTTGATCCTTGTAGCCAAGAATAATTCTTTCAAAACAGTAATGTAATCCTCTTCATTTTTTCCTTTCAAAGCTTTTGTCTTCCTCTGCCTCCCTTAATATACACATAGTGTATTATGGCATTCATATTCCCGTTGCAATGCTCTCTTCCCAAATAAACGTCTTTTCTTTTGGAGAACCACGCTCTGTTATTTAGTTTAACAACTTCTAAGCATGGCCATTGACAATGTTGAATTTTACCTGAGCCCGCTGATTCTGCAAAACAGGGACGGTTAAGAAATCCCCTTACTCTCTTGTGTTCCAGAAAACAATTGCCTGCAAAGAACTCCCTGTCCCCACAGGACTTAAAGAAGACTCACGAGTGTTCCCTTTGTTTTACCTAGGATGACACAACACAGACACACCAGGTCCCATTCTTGGCCTCACAAAAGATTAGCTGAACTGCTTGTTCCCGTGAATCAAGCGGAACAAAATGCTTTTTAACCAAGCTTGAGTCAAGCCGCTCGCCTTCCACAGGAACTTTGACCCACCCTCAGCCTAAGCAGCACAGAGCCACCCCTTAGAACAGGCTGACCTCAGAGTAGAACGTTCTCTGATCCACTAGCCTACCACTTCCCACACCCACCTCCTTCCAGCCTTGTTTATTCCTCTCTGTAAAAGAAATCCCGTTCTGCCTCTCTCTTGAGTCGCCTGCCGACCTTATGGTCATAGCTTTCTCCTGATTGCAATTATCTTTTCTTCTCCCCACTTTGCAATAATCCTTTTGAAATATGGATTTGTTTTTTTTTTTTTTTTATTTGACGCCATCGACAGCTGGTGGTATCTAAGTGCTGCAACTCTAAGCATTATCAAAATCTATGCAAAGACATCTTGTCTCATATGAATTAAGAGAACTCAACCCCAGAAGGAACTGAGGCTACTGGAAATTGGTACCAACAACAGGATTTTCTTTAGGTACCATCAGAGCTAAAAGCTTAGCGTTTTCTTGGTCTGCAAACACAGAAGCCAACTAATTGCACCTATGCCATTCAGTCTCCACTCACAATTGGACTGGGTCTGGTCCGAACAAAGAAAGGAGTGAATGCGCCTGTCCCCTCCACAGCGCCTGTCAGAGTAACAATGAATCTTGAACGGTCAGAAGGGCAGTAGGCACAATAGGGCTTTTGTATAAAAATATGACAAAGCCCCGAAGCAGCTGGGGGAACAATGATGTTGACAAAAGCTATCATTCCTTAAGGGTCCTAGGTCTACCTATTAAAGTGTGAGTTACTAAACTTGCATGCATGTCTGCATTCATGCATGTTACATTTATACATTATGTTTGTGTTTATTATATTGTATTTTTACATATTATACAAATGTACATAAAAATCTTCTCAAGAAATAAAATGACAGTATTAGTCACATAATTTTAGAATGGAGTAGTCTATCTCCTCCAGAAACAGCCAAAAGGGAATGAAAACCAAACCTAAGAATGCTTTTCATACAGTGACTTGGACGATGACTGTGTCCCCTGGTTTGGGCTTGATAATGTTATATCATTTTCCCACAAGACTATATTTATTACGAGCTCCATTTCGCACCAAGAGCAAGAAATAATACTGAGCAGAGACGAAATAAGTCACGGCAAAATTGAAAATGGAGAAGTCTTGGTGTAGTTTATCTTTTCTCATCTTTCCAGTGGAAATGTTCTACCACATAACCCAGTTTAATAATCCAAAACAAAACCCTGTGTGGTCAAAGAAACACAGGGAAAAAACCACTGGGTTGCATTTTCAGGACCCAGGAGAATAGCAAAAGAGACATGACTGAGAGCTTCAGAATCTAGTGACAAATTGGCCACAGAGAGTAAAACAAGGCAAATAGTAAATGAGAATCAAATATCTAAGTAAAGAAACTTTTGTCGTGTGATGCTGAGAAAAAGAGGCACTTCATGAGACCATTTTACTTTAACTTCTTCTCAATCATTAAACTTCTTGTTACTGTAGCCATTTTAGTGATGAGAGTAATATTCATTTTCTCCTCTCTCCTTTTGTTGGAGGAATAGGTAGTTGCTTGCAGAGAAAAGGATAGAACTCTTTGATCTTTCTCAAGATTTGGAAAGTACCTAGTTTTACCCAATCAGGCAAGAAAATTTTATAAATAAGATGCCAAATAACCCACAGAAGTGCAAAGTCCTGGTGATGCTGGAGACCCTGATTCTAGCTGGTCCCCTGTCCAGATTATGGTCACATAAACCCTCTTGCTGGGTTTAGTAATCAACATATACACTAGATATATGTGTATTTCTCCTCCGTTACATTCCACCTTTTGGATAAACTGATTCTACCACTTATGTATGCCCAAGAGTCCTCATGCATACTTGCTGCATGATCATTATTATAATGATCACCATCTGCTATCGCTTAGTAGGTTCCAGGCACTCTACTAAGTGCTTTTTATACACAACCAATCAAAGGGAGGTCTAAGCCAGGCACAGTAGCTCACACCTGTCATCCCAGCATTTTGGGAGGCCAAAGTGGGCAGACTGCTTGAGCACAGGAGTTTGAGCCCAGCCTGGGTATCATGGCGAAACTCCCTCCTACAAAAAAAAATATAAAAATTAGCTGGGTGTGGTGGCATGCGCCTGTAGTTCCAGCTACTCCAGAAGCTGAGGTGGGAGGATCACTTGAGCCCAGGAGGCAGATGTTGCAGTGAGCCAAGATTGCACCACTACACTCCATCCTGGGTAATAGAGTGAGATCCTGTCAAAAAAAAAAAAAAAAAAAAAAAAAAAAAGAAAAGAAAGAAAGAAAGAAAGGAAGAAAAGAAAAGAAAAGAAAGAGAGGTCTAACCATTCCCACTAGGAATCTGAGGCTTAAAAGAGGTTAAGTATGTTGTTCAAAGTTACACAATTTATGAAGGGAGTAACGATATAAACCCAGGATCATCTAGCCCTTCACATTCAGCTACCCAGCTTCCCAGGACCAGGTCTGGGACCTGCAGATGCCCAAAAGATGTGCCCTTTGCTGTCCTCTCTGCTCTCCCTTTACTCAGCTTCCTCTGCTGACTAATCCATCACAGCACTTACACACACACCATGCGCAGCAGGTTGCATCAGGTGAGTCTTAGATTAGGATCTGCCTCGACTCTTGGGTGGACTTTACACCGCTCTGCACTGAGCCATTAGGTATAGTTTAGTGGTCAGAGGACATTTCCCTCCCCTCTATTTGTAAGTTCTTGCTATAAATACCTCAAGGTCTTTTCCTTGTGTTCTCTATAGTAATGAGGCAGAGAAAAACAACAGTAAGCAGAAAGACTACTATAAACAAGCTATTACAGATTGAACTGTGTCCCCCAAAAAGATATGTTGAAGTTCTAACGCCCCGCAAGTGTGAATGTGAGCTTATTTGGAAACAGGGTCATTGCAGATATAATTTGTTAAGCTGAGGTCATACTGGAACAGGGTGGGTCCATAATCCAAAATGACTGTGTCCTTATAAGAAGAGGAGAATGCCATGGGAAGACCTCAGAGACACAAGGGGAGAGGATGACCAAAGGAAGAGAGAGGCAGAGGCTGAAGTTATGCAGCCGCCAACTGAGGAACACGTGGAGCCACCAGGAGCTGGAAGAGGAAAAGAAGGACCCTCCCCTGCAGGTTTCAAAGGGAGCAAGACCCTGCCAGCACTGACTTCACATTTCCATCCCCCAGAACTGTGACAAAGAAATGTCTGTGGTTTTAAGCCATCAAGTTCGTGGTACTGTGCTCCAGCAACTGCTGGAAACCAACACGCAGGGTGACCCAGAGAGGTTGGAGGCAGATAAATTGGTTTACAGGCTTTTGTCTTTTGTAGTTCCAGGCTAAGAGGCCCCCAGTTCTGGGCCAGGGTGGTTGTGGGTGGTGAAAGCAGATGACCTGTTGACTAAGAGGATTTCTTCCCATTAAATCATTAAGGAAAATCTCCTCTTTAATAGTAACAAATAGAAACTGACAGGAGCAAGCACTCGAGTTAAGAATTCCCTGGAATTCAAACTGGAGAGCCTCTGTCAACTGCTCTCTATCTGCAAAGATAAATAAATACTGCATTTGCTTAGCTTCTGTTCCCGAAGGAAACATAATCATGCCCCTCAACGCATGAGATTCTGATAAAAGTTTAAAACCAAAAGAAATAGAATCAGAGGGATTAGGAAATTCTATCTAAAATTCTTGTATATAATAGTGACATAGAATAAGACCCTGAGGAGTTGGGTCTCAAAAAAGTTCACCAAGCCAGATGGACACAGGGCAGGTCGGCCTCCAACTCCAAGTTCAATGCTATTCTTAATAAACAAGAAGAGGACTTGAAAATAGAAAAGCATCAGGGTAGACCACCAGGCTTTATCTCAGGGTGAGACAAAACTTACAGAATTTCCTTGCTCTAACAAGAAGTCCCTCTAACAAGAAGTCCCTCCTCACTCTCCATGGATCCCTGGAGGGATGGAGGTGAAATAACTCAGGAGGAAGAAGCGAGAAGTATTCTGTTTCCTTTGGGATAGGGGAGTGAGTCTCACTATATTTTCAGGGGAAGTAGTAACACCTTGTGTTTCTAATGTGTGTATGTTTCAGTTTAACCTTTATTATTCAGATATGGTGAAATTAACAGACTAGGAGATGATTACCATTGAAAAGATTGTTATTCTCCCAGTTCCCAAGAGCTGGGGGCACATCCTACCACGTGGGACCCCATGAGAAATCTCCCAGGTTAGCAGATGGAGGGATCGAGGGAAAACGTGAGCAAGAGCCTTTCTTGTGTTTCCTGGGGGAAGGACCACGCAAGGCGGAGTAAACGACCATAGGGTTGGCTAGTTTGAATTGTTTTCAGCAGGCTGTGGGTCATAGGGGCTGTCCCTAGTCCACTGTCTGGCCATGGGTGATGAGGGGACAGTGACCTGCAGTGTGGGAGCTCAGGTGTGGGGGTGTGGGCTTTGGATTGGTTGGTTGACCTATGGAAGGTGCATTCACAGGTCAGTCATTTGCCATCTGTAGGAATTGGCTCACCCTAGGAGAGGCAGAGTCAGTGCCTGTTATAGGAAAGGGGTCCCAATACAGACCCAAGAGAGGGTTCTTGAATCTCACAC
The DNA here is from genome assembly GCF_003255815.1 of Theropithecus gelada. Classification (NCBI taxonomy): domain Eukaryota; kingdom Metazoa; phylum Chordata; class Mammalia; order Primates; family Cercopithecidae; genus Theropithecus; species Theropithecus gelada. The sequence continues at coordinate 39,890,864 of NC_037685.1, read as the reverse complement.
AAGAAAGAAATCACAGCCAGTCTGTAGAGTGAAAGCAAGTTTATTAAGAAAGTAAAGGAATAGGGCCGGACGCGGTGGCTCATGCCTGTAATCTCAGCACTTTGGGAGGCCGAGGCAGGGGGATCACAAGGTCAGTCCAAGACCAGCCTGGCCAACATGGTTAAACCCGTCTCTATTAAAAATACAAAAATTAGCTGGGCTGGTGGCATACGCCTGTAATCCTAGCTAGTCAGAATGCTGAGGCAGGAGAACTGCTTGAACCCAGGTTGCAGTAAGCAGAGATCACGCCACTGCGCTCCAGCCTGGGCAACAGAACAAGACTCCGTCTGAGGGAGGGGGGAGAAGAAAGAAAGTGAAGGAATAAAAGAATGGCTGCTCCTTAGAGCAACCCCGAGGGCTACTGGTTGCCCATTTTTATGGTTATTTCTTGATGATATGCTAAACAAGGGGTGGCCTATTCATGCCTCCCATTTATAGACCATACAGGATAACTTCCTGACATTGCCGTGGCTTTTGTAACTGTCATGGCACTGGTGGGAGTGTTAGCAGCGAGGGTCGCACAACCAGAGGTCACTCTCGTCGCCATCTTGGTTTTGGTTTTGGCTGGCTTCTTTACTGCAAGCTGTTTTATCAGCAAGGTCTTTATGACCTGTATCTTGTGTCAACCGCCTGTCTCATCCTGTGACTTGGAATGCCTTAACAGTCTCGGAATGCATCCCAGTAGGTTAGCAATGCTCCAAGATGTCAAAACTTCAAAAATATAGAAAATAAAAAGGCACGGTTAATATAACCATCTAGGCCCTTCCTGATGGGCCCTCAGGCATCAACCACTTGGCCAACCTGAAAATAAAGTGGGGGCTCCAAGGGGAGCAGTGAAAAGTGAGTCAGGAAAAGTAGAAGGCCCTGAGTCTTTGGAAGCTGGACCCCTCAGCCTCATCCTGAGAACACTCCGGGGATGGGGAAGAGCAGAGCCTGTGTAGGAGCAAAGGTGTGCAGGGCAGGGCAGGGAATCCTGTGGGAATCCGGGCCTGGGTGACAGAACTCATTCCAGTGCCCTTGGGAATAGGGAAGTCTGGGAAACAATCAGGGCTGACACCCTACAATTTGTTAAATGACTCAGCACTATGGTGAGAGGTGAACTGATTACACCAAGGCAACCATCTGAGAACTCTCAAGTCGAAAGAGAAACTGCATCCCCCATATCACTCAGTATAGGTAAAATGGTATTAATATGAACATTTTCACTATCATAGACCCATCGGGATGGATCAGAGCAATCACATAATGAAATGTAAAGATTCGTTCATTAATGATTAAGAAGTTGGTTTTTAAAGACTTTGCTTCCTCAATTTTGTTTATTTTTCTTTTGTGAGACAAAGTCTCCATCACTCAGGCTGGAGTGCAGTGGCATGATCTGGGCTCACTCCAGCCTCGACCACCGAGGCGCAAATGATCCTTTGGCTGGGATCATAGGCCTGTGCCATCATGCCCAACTAATTTTTAAATTTCCTTGTAGAGGATCTCACTATGTTACATAGGCTGGTCTCAGACTCCTGTGCTCAAATGATCCTCCTGACTCTGTCTCCCAAAGTGCTAGGGTTACAGGTATGAGCCACCACACCCTGCTGGTTCTTCAATTTTATTTATTTATATTTATTTATTTATGTATTTATTTAAACAGAGTCTCACTCTATTGTCTAGGCTAGAGTGCAGTGGCGCGATCTTGGCTAACTGCAGCCTCCACCTCCCAGGTTCAAGCGATTCTCTTGCCTTAGCCTCCCAAGTAGCTGGGATTACAGATGCATGCCACCATGCCCAGCTAATTTTTATATTTTTTTGTAGAGACAGGGCTTCACCATGTTGGTCAGGCTGGTCTCGAACTCCTAATCTCAAGCAATCCACCTGCCCTGGCCTCCCAAAGTTCTGGGATTATAGGCAGGAGCCACCGTACCCAGCTGTTTCCTCAATTTTAAATACCTTTGTATTTTAAATATTTTTTATTGGTTGGATTAGAAAGCCCTGGATAATTGTCCATATCCTTGACATGGACAGGAGATGAATGTTTTTACCCTCAGGATAATCAGCCATTACAAAATCCTCAAACACTGTTCCTGTACTCATACAGGGAGCTCCACTCTGTTACTGCTGGTTACTGTGACCTCGCATGTGGCCCGAAGAACTTACCAGAACACTATGCTAAGAGAACTGACCACATTTTAGCCTGGCCTCCACCTGTACCAAGTTGTGTCCCTAAAGGTGACCCCAGCCTCCTATGCTGAATTTTTTGCTCAAGCAAACAAAATGCTGCCAAACCATGAAATGCACGTAATCCCAATCCACATTGCCAAACCACATTAAATAATTCTCCACTTACCCTTTCTGAAATTTTCCATTTCCTCATAGTCCCCCCAGGTCTCTTTTTTGTTCTGCCTTTCATTTCTATAGAGTCCCCTTTCATTCCCTTTCTGTTCTCCATTTTCAAATCTCAGTCACCTTTGTTTTAGCTACAGCTCAGCTCAGCTGCTCCTGGAGTCTCTCTCCCCTACTGTAGTCTGAATAAAATCTGCCTTGCCCCCTGTCACAAGTGTCCTGTGCTATTTTTCTTTGACATTACTGTAGCAAATTAACCAAAATCATTCAGTCTTAACACCAGAAGTCACCTCCCCCTTTTCCCTTATTCTTGCCTAAAGACTGTTGCTACAAGCTACAGATCGGGAATTTAGCCTTCCGGAAGAAATATCAAAAGAATGTTAGCCACAGTAGAGTACAGTTTTAGATATGGAAGGAAATCAAAATGTTTTGCATCAAAATGTATTTCTTTGACACATTGTGAGATGGCTGTTCAGAGAGCCAGCAGGCAGAAGTCATCTTGCAGAGCTGTGTTTTGTGGGAGAGATTTGCACCGGCAGAGAATCTGCGTTGATGCAGCTAGGTCTTCCTGTGTCCGCATCTAGGAAAGATGAACTGAGAGTCTGATACCTTGAAATAACAGAAAGAAACATTTACCATCTATTCTCTCTAAGGGCTGCTACCTGTGAGGTTTCATCTGTACAAAACCACCTTTGTTGGCCAGGCCTCTTCGTCTCCCCTTCCCATGACGTGTCTTGCTTCTATAACCTGACTTACCACCATAACAAAACCATGGCATGGTTTGGGCCATGCTCTTGTTAAAGCAAACTAAACATGGCCTAAGAAGCTAAATATGGCCTGAAAAGGACTCCGTACTTCTACATTTGACTCCCTGTGGACGAACTGTAACATAGCTTAATAGGCAGACAAGATTAAAAACCTAAGTTAGGAGTATGCACCTGTAACAAGAGCTGAGTCTTGGTCAATCCCAGGGCCATACTTCAATCTCTCATAGACTGCTAAGTGTTCAAACTGCGTTCAGATAAGGCAAACGCTGAGCTGTAACCAATAGAGCTGTTTCTGTACCTCACTTCTGATTTCTGTACGTCTCTTCCCTTTTTTTGTCTATAAATCTGTTCTGATCACAACACATCCCTGAAGACTCTCAGAATCTGCTGTGATTCTGGGGGCTGCCCGATTTGCGAATTGCTCATTGCTCAGTTGAACTCCTTTAAATTTAATTCAGCTGACGTTTTTCTTTTAATGCTTTGAACCTCCATTTTTTCTGTAACCTCGAGATGGCATATAAGTTTCTGCACTGCCTTGGGGCATTGGGGTGATTACTCTGTGATTCTCCCCTGTGTACACATTAATAAGTTTGCATGCTTTTTCTCCAGTTAATCTGCCTTTTGTACACTGATTTTTCAGCAAACCTTCAGAGGGCACAGGGGAAGTTTTCCCTTGACTCCCACAGTATTCACAACTCCCACTGTGAAGTGACGTCACGCCCCGTCAGCCTGTGCCGGAAGACTGAGGCAGGACTCCCAGGGATCCTGTGGCCCAGAAGCAGGTGACTTTTTACAGCCACCTGCTGACCCAAGCCCCTGCAGAACAGGAATTAATTGTGTAGGACTAAAGTGAACTGAAAAGAATAATGTAACTGTGGTTCATGTCCTTTTTCTTATGGGAGGCAGAGGAAATAACTTTTCTTACATCTTGATCTATCTCTTCTTTCTAGAATTTAGCAGACTAATCCTATGCAAATTGCAAGAACACACTCATTGGATGGCATGTTGCTCTAAATCTTACTTCAGAACTCAGGGGAAATACCCTGTAGAATATCTGGATATAAATTATAAGCTAATGAATCAGCAAGAACTTTAGGATGATGGGTGTATAGCAAACACTGGTAATGATTGCCTTTGTCTGCAAAACTGATCCAAACAATCAAAGTGCCTTCACTAAACCCTTTTACTTTTCACAGCAGTGTAGTTATTTGCATGGGTTCAATAAGAATCCATCTTTGGGCCAGGCATGGTGGCTCACGCCTGTAATCCCTGCACTTTGGGAAGCTGAGGTGGGAGGATCACTTGAGGCCAGGAGTTCAAGACCACCCTGGGCAACATAATGAGACTCCATCACTATAAAAAAACTTTTAAGTTGAATTTAAAAGAAAAAAATCTGTCTTTGTAATGATATAATTGGATAAACCAAACTTGTAACTGTTCCAGAAACGCCTCAATTAAATCTCATTTAACTGAGTTTGACCAGCCCATTACTAATGAGGGAGGAAAAGGGAAAGAACATAGTCAGACAGGCAGTTAGGGTGGGTCCTCAGTTGATGTGTTTCAAACAAAAGAAGAGTCTGCAGGCACAGATAAGGGAATTTGCACAGAGGGGCTTGCCTAAGACATTCCCACCACTGCACAGACAAAAAAGGCTACACAGGGGCCAGGAGTGGTGGCTTAGCCTGTACTCCCAGCACTTTGGGAGGCCTAGGTGGATGGATTACCTGAGGTCAGGAGTTCGACACTAGCCTGGCCAACATGGTGAAACCCCATCTCTACTAAGAATACACAAATTAGCTGGGCATGGTGGCAGGTGCCTGTAATTCCAGCTACTCGGGAGGCTAAGGCAGGAGAATCACTTGAACCTGGGAGGTGGAGGTTGCAGTGAGCAGAGATTGCACCACTGCACTCCAGCCTGGGTGACAGAATGAGACTCTGTCTCAAAAAAAAAAAAAAAAAAGGCTACACAGGTGACTTGCCCAGACATCATGCCCACAATGGAAATTTCCATCCCCTGACACATGCACAGTAAGGGGAACAAAGCAATATGGAGTAACTGAAGCTAAGGGCTCACGTGATTACTAGGAGGACAGAGTGGAACTACCAGAAATTTGCACCTCATGCAAATGAGATACCCAGCCCTCACTGGTTTCCTATCAAAGCCTTTGCATTCAATTGTAAAAATGGCAACCCTCTTCCAGGGCCCCTCTCCATGGCAGAGAGCTTTTTTCTCTTACTTATTAAACTTTGTTCCAACCTCTCCCATTGTGTCCATGCACCTTAAATCTCTTGGTCATGAGACAAAGAACTCCGGGTCATACCTCACAGTGAGACACTGCTGCGCACTGGTGAGACTGTGACATTAAGGAACAAGGACTATATACTTCATGGTGAAATGACACCTACAGAATCCTCCTGGAAGACTACTCTACAGCCTTTCTTGGGGCTTACAGAGTCGCACCCTTACAGGAGGTCAAGACTTGTACTTCTTGGCCAGCCAGGACAAGTACACATGAAGATTTCAGAGAAAGAAGATAAACTTTACAGTTAAAGGCACTCCAAGGGGAACCTGAATACATGTTTTTGGTTCCTGAAATGGAAATAGATGAAATACTAAAGGCAACAGAAAATATTTCTGGCATAATAAAAATGATCAAAATTATGAATCTAGGGGCTTCATGAAGGAGTCACAGACACAAATTCACTCCTTAACCTTAATATGTTATGACCAAGCATACACGGAGGTCTTTATGTAATAACTACTACTTCTTTCTGTCCCTGTGTAAGTAAAACCAACCAAATAAAAAAGAACAAGTTAATTATACTAGATCAGAAAATCTAGAACAGACATATTTGGTCAAATGCATGCCTTTGGGGTAGAATTTGCTCATAAGACAACCTGAAAAAATAAAACTGACATTCTCATCCTTAGCTTAGCCCTGTCTGATACAAGAAGATGGCAACTACCAGAACTCAGGAAAGATTTACATTTTTAAAAGCCAAGCATTCCTGGAGGTAAGCCTTGAATTACAGGCCATTCTAATGCCTTACAGCCAGCGATAAGTTGTGATCCTTTTTCCTATTAGAGACAGGACTTTAAATCAAAATGAAACTGTCAACTGCTATATAATAACTTGAACTATAAATACAACCTTCTCTCATTATTCTGGGAGCCCAGTTGTTCTGAAAGCTTGCTTTAGGCAAGCAAACCTCAACTAGATCTCAAATTGTCTGAGTGGGATTTTTACTGGGGAGAGGAGGATAGATTTCTTTTAAAAAGAAACAATAAAAATTGAGTTAGGAGAAGTAAAAACAATTAAAAGAAAGGGAACTGCCCAGCTGTCATCATCAAAAACTAATAAAAGTTCATAGAGCTTTTATTACCAGTGTAAAGAAAACCAGAGCTGCACCAGTATTAAAGCAGTAAAGACAGATTTTATTCAGGAACTACTACAAGAGGGGGAAATAATACTGGGGCAGAACTGGGCTCCATTCCAGATTCAGCATGGGCAGGCGGAGGCTTACAACCAAAGAGTAGAGTCAGGGTCAGTGGATGGAAAATTAATAAGAGGAAACATGGGGGTGTTGGGGTTGAGGAGATTCTGGTTAAACAGACCTAACAGGATTCTTGCTGAAGGATGGGCAGGGTGACCAGACATCCCCTGGGCGATGGTGTGGGATAAAGAACACAATTGGATATCAAGAGTGATCAGATAGCCATCTCTTAACATAGCAGGACTCTTTAAAAAAAATCTTGCTCTGTCACCCAGTCTGGACTGCAGGCTCAAGCAGTCCTCCCACGTCAGCTCTCGGGTAGCTGGGACCACAGGCAGGAACCACCACACCCAGGTACATTTTATTTTGTGTAGAGATGAGGTCTCACTATGTTGCCCAGGCTGGTCTCAAACTCCTGGACTGAAGCCATCCTCGCACCTTGGCCTCCCAAAGTGCTGGGAATACAAGCATGAGCCACTGTGCGGGGCCTAGGTTTCTTGTTACAACCAGATTCTTGAGGACAAGGCCTGAGGACGGGACTTCATCAATGAAGGGCTCAGGGGATCATGTCTAGAGCTTGGCCAATCAGGGTCTCTGTCAGTAGGCACCCAGCATAACTGGTGATTGCCCTCAAGGCATGGACAGCCAATACCAGTTAATCCAACAACAAAATCTCCCACACTTAGGAATTTCTGCCATCTGGAATGGAAAAGGTCATATAGAGATGTAAGATTGTTCCCATCTCCCTGTGGTTCTGCAGTGTAGACAGGTAGACTCAGTAAAGAGGTGACATTTTCCAGTCAGGGAGAACCAAGAACAGGATAAAAAGAAAAGGAAACAGAAGGGAGATCTGGGAGGACCCGCAAGGAGAACATTAAGCTGTCAGCAGGAACGACGGGAGCCTGTTGGGTGTCGACCACTCAGTCACCTTCTCTGTTATGAAAACTAATCTCAGGGAAGCCTCAAACCTGAAAAGCTGCCTTCTTCAGGGCAGCTTTCAAAGCAGAATTCCCCTCTCCTCTATCCTCCTAACTCAGCAAAACAATTCCAGGGGGAGGAACATCCCAGGAGGCCAAAAACATAGACTAACATCCTGCCTCCCAACTCCTCCGAGTATTGACAGCCCTCAAGGGGTAGACCTTTGGTGTGGCTTGTCCCCACCTCTGCCCTGAGGCAACGGACCCTCTCTGCTCTGCAGAAACCCAATGGATCCAGCCTGGACAGGAGATACCACACACACTTCAAAATGAGAGCTCTTAAGAGAAATAATTTTCTTCTTGAACCAAGTGGGGACCCGAATGTTCCACTATGAAAGAGTGAAGCAATGTAGATGTATTCGTTCATTTTCACACTGCTGATAAAGACATACCTGAGACCAGGCAATTTATAAAAGAAAGAGGTTTAATGGACTTACAGTTCGACATGGCTGGGGAGGCCTCACAATCATGGTGGAAGGTGAAAGGCACGTCTTACATGGCAGCAGACAAGAGAAGAGAGCTTGTGCAGGGAAACTCGCCTTTTTAAAATCATTAAATCTCATGAGACTTATTCACTATCACAAGAACAGCATGGGAAAGACCTACCCCCAGGATTCAATCACCTCCCACTGGGTCCCTCCCACAACACGTGGGAATTCAAGATAAGATTTGGGTAGGGACACAGCAAAACCATATCAATACACCATCTTCTGTTGTTTGGAAAACAAAAGCTAGCAACCAAAGGCAAAGCATTTTGGAAAGATACGCAGACCCAAAAATGTAACCTTTAGCAATTTCTGAGTGCAGTGGATACTTTCAAGTAGAACCTGGTCAGTCCGAGGCTGCGTGGCTTTCCTGCTGAATCTGGGTGTTGGTTAAAACTGAGTATTGGTAGTTACCAGCTAATATTTATTAAATGCTATCAAAGAAACAGATCAGGACTTAGTAAGGACAGACTTTTATTCAAAAGGATTCTTGCAAGGGAGGGAATGGGGCTATTGCAGTAGAGACAATGCCCTGATAAGGTTTGCAAGTGTCTCAAAATCAAGCTGAAAAGCTTTTGTTTAATAGGATGAAGGAGGTGGTAAGTAGAGATTAGCAGAATCTTTGGAGAAAACTGGACAAGTCGGGGGAAATGACCCATGGAGTTTGACTGGAAAAGTTGGGCTCACTGTTCTCAGCTAATTCCCAGGAGAAACTGACTGGGAACATGATAGGGTCAAGACAAAGCAGAAGGCAAAAAATGAGCAACTGTGAGTGCCTTGCCGGGGTTTACTAAGTGGCAAGCATGGGATAAAATTCCCATGAAGAAGGTGCTATTATATTCCCCATCTTGCAGAGGAAAAACAGACTTTGAATGGTTAAGTGTGACATTAAATAATTCAAACTTAAAACCGTTGGAACTTTGAATTATTTTGAGCCTTGAGACAATGTGGCTATATAGCCTGGGTCCTGCAGCATGCAGCCACAACCTCTGCCTCCCCAGTTATAGATTAACTCTCTTCCTTATTCTTGTAGATCAGTGGTCCCCAACATTTTTGGGACCAGGGACCGGTTTCATGGAAGACAATTTTTCCATGGATGGGGGATGGGTAGGAGGGTGGTTTCAGGATGATTCAACCACATGACATTTAGTGTGTACTTTATTTCTATTACTAAATTGTAATATATAATGAAAAATTATATTAATATAACTCACCATAATGCAGAATCAGTGGGAAACCTGAGGCTTGTTTTCTTGCAACTATACAGTCCCATCTAGGGTTTTTAGGAGACGGTGACAGATCATCAGGCATTAGATTCACAGAAGGAGCATGCAACCTAGATCCCTGGCATGTACAATTCACAATAGGGTTTGTGCTTCTACAGGAATCTAATGCCACTGCAGATCTGACAGGAGGCAGAGCTCAGGTGGTAATGCAAGTGATGGGGAGTGGCTACAAATACAGATGAAGCTTCTCTGGCTCACCTCCTACTGTGTAGCCCAGTTCCTAACAGGCCAAAACCTGGTAAGGATCTGTGGCCTGGGGGTGGGGGTGGGGGACCCCTGCTATAGATGATTAGGAAAGACTGAAAGACACCAGAGATCAGACCCCCTGGAGTCCATTTCTCCTCCTTAGGGGATGTTAAAGCAATCTTTCTTGGGATGCAGCAAACTGTAACCAATCAAATTACTGTAACATATGTATTGGCCTTGGGCAGAAATAAGTTTCAACTCTTAAATTTCTCTGCTTCTGGCTGTATAAGTTAAACCTTAACTTCCTTGCTTTGGGAAGTTAACTCTCCCGCACTGATTCCATTCTTTTGCAGTCTATGTTACGTAGGTAGCTATGCTCAAGCTTTGCTCTCAAATAAGCTCTCTACTTAATCATATTTTCTGAATCTGATTATTTAAGGCTGACACAAGCAATTTTTCAGAGTCACACAGGTGGTAAAATTCATGTACACTCTTGTTACCCAAAAGAGAAATAATCAGAAATATGATATTTTAATGTAAAGTGGGGGAGTTGGACCTTTTCTTTAACCCCACTCTCCGTGTAATGTTCAACACATGCTTTGGGGGTAAATTTGTGAATAGGGTTGGGAGGGTTATAATCTATAAATCTATCTCCCACCCCACTTAATCTCATTGAGTCCTTTGATAACTGGGGTCATGCAATTAATATTTTTGCTGTCCTTTTAAATCTATCTGCCTTTTAAATCTATATGTCATTTTAAATCTATATGTCTTTCTCATGAGCTTCCCCAGGGAGGTAGGAGGGGGGATTAAGAACATTTCCCTGCCAAGTCCACCCTGTAAAGAACTGTGCACCCAGCCAGTGAATGTCCCAACCGTGTGGTGTCAGCTGCTGACTTCTATACTCTTGATGGGCACTTTAAAATCTAGATGTGCTTATCTTCATGACTAGCCACCTGTTTCACTGCCAACACCACTGGGAGCTCCTTAGAGAGGCATCTGCAACCTTCCTTGCCCTGGGGTAGGCTGACCTCTATCCCAGTAGACCTGCATTAGTCTGTTTTTATGCTGCCGATAAAGACATACCTGAAACTGAGCAATTTACAAAAGAAAAAGGTTTAATGGACTCACAGTTCCACATGGCTGGGGAAGCCTCACAATCATGGTGGAAGGTGAAAGGGACATCTCCCATAGTGGCAGACAAGAGAAGAGAGCTTGTGCAGGGAAACTCCCCTTTATAAAACCATCAGATCTCATGAGACTTATTCACTATCATGAGAATAGCACAGGAAAGACCCACGCCCTATGATTCAATTACCTCCCACTGTGTCCCTCCCACAACACATGGGAATTGTGGGAGCAACAATTCAAGATGAGATTTGGGTGGGGACATAGCCAAACCATGTCACCACCCAAATCTCATCTTGAATTGTACTCCCATAATTCTCATATGCTGTGGGAGGTACCCAGAGGGAGAGAATTTAATCTTGGGGGTGGTTTCCCCATACTGTTCTCATGGCAGTGAATAAGTCTCATGAGATCCGATGGTTTTATCAGGGGTTTCCACTTTTGCATCTTCTTCATTTTCTCTTGCCTCTGCCATATAAGAAGTGCCTTTGCCTCCTGTCATGATTCTGAGGCCTCCCCAGCCATGTGGAACTATCTAATTAAACCTCTTTTTCTTCCCAGTCTCCGGTATGTACATATCAGCAGTGTGAAAACAAACTAATACAAGTGGGGACACAGCCAAACAATATCGAGACCCTAGCAGTCTCTCAGTTGTTTCAATAACCGCTTGGTTTATGACAGTGAAATTGAGCGCACCTCCCCTCGTCAAGGTGCAGTAAGTACAACCCTCTGTGCAGGTGCCAGTTAGAAAGAAATTAGATCCAGGGCTGATACAGACAAAAAACCCCAACTCTGGTTCTTGAAAATCTCCAGCCCAGAGAAGGACAATACCCTCAAGCAACTAAATCAGAATGATAAAGTCTTATCCCTTATGCCCTCCCAAAAATAATCTCACAGTCAGAAGGGCATCGTTCACCAGCTGCCCTTACACAACGTCTAGCACCTCCCAAGTTTCTGGCTGCACAAATGCCCCATGGAAGCTTCCTGGAGTTAGGCATCCCTCACGGGGTGCCTTTCCTCAGCAAGTCAGGCAGCTAAATGTAAGTGAGGTCTCAGAGACCCTGGATCACAGACAGATACGAATCAATCTGAACTCTGCTTAGACTGATAAATAGGAATGTTCATTATATATTTTTTAAAATTCATTTTGAGATGGAGTCTCACTCTGTCGCCCAGGGTGGAGTGCAGTGGTGCCATCTCAGCTCACTGCAATCTCTGCCTCCCAGATTCAAACGATTCTCCTGCCTGGCCTCCCGAGTAGCTGAGATTACAGGCACCCACCACCACACCCAGCTAATTTTTTGTGTGTTTTTAATAGAGATGGGTTTCACCGTGTTTACCAGCCTGGTCTTGAACTCCCGATCTTCAGTGATCCGCCTGCCTTGGACTCCCAAAGTGCTGGGATTACAGGAGTGAGCACCCGGCCCAGGAATGTTAATTATACCAGCTCCTACAAAACTATAAAATCCCTAAGGATGAGACCAGATCTACCTTGCTTACCACTGTGTCAACAGCACCTCTGGATGTGCCCAGCACACCACTAGCAATTAGTAGGAATTTGTTAAATAAATAAAATAATGAAGGAATGAATGCATCCTGCCTCATTAGGCTTTTGTGAATATCAAATAAGATCATGTATAACTTATAAACTACACTTCTCTGCAAATAACAGCTAAAAATAAATTAGCTGTTATTGTTACTCTCAGAGGTCTCTACTGAAGGCATGGTTTATCACCACAATTAAAATGAACCATATCTATAACAGAAATCGTTCCCCAGAAACAGCATATTTTTCTCAAATGATAAAAATTGAAGAAATTTCTTATTTTGAAAGGTTCAATATTTAAGTCACTTGCATACAGTAATAAACACATGTTATATTAAAGACATAAATACTATGTACGAAAACATTAACATTAAAATTAAAAGCATTTTCAATCTTTAGAATCAGTATAGAGAAATAAAGATGATAAATGTCATGAATAAAAAACTGGCCATAATTCTTCTCTCCTAAACAAACACATACATAAACAGACCCAACACACAATTCAAAAAAAGAAATTCTGTAAGCCCTTGTTAGATGCTACGAGTTGGGAAGCTAAATTGTTCTTTCAGAATGGAGAGAGGGATTACTAGAAGCAGCAAACCATGGCTACGATTAGCCATCTCTTAGGAGTGCAAACAGGTTATTGGAAAAAGAATAAAAAAGGCAGGGGAATTAGCCATGTCCAGGAACCTCCCCAGAAACAAGCCATTCCACAGTGTGATGCAGAGAAAATTGACTGATGACTTGGGGTGTCCAGAAGTAGCCGATGTAAAATGTAACTAAAGTAAATTTAGCTGTCCTCATAACTATGACACACAGGAAGTGAGTGACCCTGAAACCGCAGGTTTCTCTAAGTTGTAAGAAATGTTATCACAAAAAGGAGTGTTGGGGCTTAGAATTTCTCAGCATTCTGCTGCACAGTTTCAGAAAGGAAAACTTTGTGCCTGATGGTCACTAGGTAGGTGGTGCTATCATAAAGTAGAGGGAAAAAACCTCAAGCAGCCAACAGAATCCTCCACCAAAACATGCACTGATTCCACGCTCAGCAAGTGACTCTCCTGTAGCTAATTTCCTTCACCAGGTTCCTTGATACTATGAGAGTTCCCTAGATCTTTCTTCCTTCCTGTGATGAAGGGTTTTTTCCTAGGGCTGATGCTTGTTGTATAGCAGGTGATATTATCATATTCACACTCTCTTTCCTGGACAGACCACATGGCCAGTGCCTGGAAACCAAGGAACAGAGAGGCCACTTGTTGACAAACAGCCAGACACTCAAGAGCAATTCATGCCTCTTTCCTTGACCTTCCAGAAGGAGAATGTCTCCTCTCCACATTCATCCTGCCCCAGCTGGTCTAGGACTAAGATCTGGAATTGTTCCTAGATCAAAGGGGTTGGTTGTTGTGGGCTCAGGAAGGGGAGGTTGTATGTGTTGTCCCCACTTCTAACCACTTGCCAGAGCTCTGACAAACACTCTATTCTGCCTCCTCCCTTGGTAGCCCAGCCTTGCTGAGGTCTCAGGCCGAGGACAGGCTCTATTCACAGCAAATGTAGATTCCTCTCTGCTAGACAATTATTTAAGAGGCATTTTCCTTTAATTACAATAATTTCTAATTTCTGGCACATATTCTTTAAACTATGGCAGTAGGCATTTTCAAGTTGTAGGCAATCCCCAACTTACATGGATTGAGTTCTCAAACTTTGGGAGTCAGTTATTTGAAATTCCTCACAGGAATTTAATTTAGACCAATAAATAAAGGTAAACGAAACAGAAGCACCTTGCAACTTCCGAGGTGTCCAAAAGAGAAAGGACCCTGTCTTCAGAGACAAAGGACTTCCTGTCACCAGAAGAAAGAGCAACCACTCAACAATAGGGTGCCCAGATTCCTGCAGTGGTATTAGCAGAACTTGAAGCAAGGCAGGACAGAAGAGATGGTGCCTGTATACATGCAAACCCTTGAAGAGAGAAAACTTTTAAATCCTTCTTTCTGTTTTACAGGGATTCCTAGAGAAACAACATCTTTTCCTCTCTATTCTCCTAAGGGAAGAAGCCTTATTAAAACAAAATCCAAACCTTCAAATTTAGCATTTAGGAAAAAAGTTAAAACTCACAATGGAGAGGGGTAACTGACCTATGGGATTGATCCTCATTTCTGAGTCCTCTTCCTCCATGACCTTAGCCACCGGCAGGAGCAGGCTGCTCCCTAGAGGGCTGTTTCCCCACTACCGGCTGGTTAGCTTGCTGTGGTCACCTTCTACAAGCTGAGATAAGCTAGACCATTCAAAGAGAACACAGGTAGCATGGGACCTGCTCAGTTTACCAAGTACAGATTTCTGATTCTACCACATTTAATCTCCCCTAGGTCTAGCAAGTCCTTTTCTAGTCTACCTAGTAAGTAAGCTTTCACCAGAATAGCCAAGAAGTGAACAGCTTCGGGGTCCCCTAGATATTCCCCTCCCCTGCAGGGTGTGCATCTGCGCATGATGCTTATTAGTTTGTTAGGGCTCCCATAACAAAGTACCACAGACTGGGTGGCTTGAAAATTGAAATGTTTGTCTCATAGTTTTGGAGACTGGAAATCTGAGATCAAGGTATCATCTGGGTTGGTTCCTTCTGAAAACCATGAGAAAAGAATCTGTTCCAGGCCTTGGCTTGTAGATGCCATCTTCTCCCTGTGTCTTGATATCATCTTCCCTCTGTACATGTCTGCATCCAAATTTCCTCTTTTTATAAAGACATCAGTCATATTAGGTTAGGATCTACGCTAATGACCTCATTTTAACTTAATTATTTCTGTAAAGGCTCTATCTCCAGATACAGTCACATTCTGAAGGAGGGTTAAGACTTTGTCTTAGCCCATTCTCTGTTGCTATAACAGAATACCCAAAACTCGGTCATTTACAAAGAAAAGAGGTTTATTTCGGCTAATGGCTCTGGAGGCTGGTAAGTCCAAGATCAGGCAGCTGCCTCTGGTTGGCTTCTGGTGAAGGCCTTGTGCTCACCAGAAACATGGCTCAGAAGCAGAAAAGGAATCAGGCACGTGCCCAAAAGGGCAAAACATTAGGGGCAGCTTCACTTTATAACAACCCACTCTCACAGTAACTAATCCAGTCCTTCAAGAGCACACTCACTCCCACAAGCATTACCCAGTCCCACAAAAGTGGTATTAATCCCTCTTTCAACCTAATCACCTCAAAAAGGCCTCATCACCCAATGCCACAACAAGGACCAAATTTATACATGAATTCTGAAGGATACACTCAAACTATAGCAGACTTTAGCACATGAATTTAGAAGAGACATACTTCAACCCATAACAATGCCGAACCTAGGAGCCCCATCCTGGACTTCCTGACACATTCACACCTGGTAGAAAGAAAGGAAAACACAAAAGAGTGGTTTTCTCTCTGCAGCCTACTGATGGTACACCATCCTTTCTAGTCACTGGGTGAGAATACAGGCTTTTCCTCAGGACAACCTTTTACGATTAAATAGCCATGCTCTCCACACATGTTAGCAGGCTCAACAGCGTAGCCAAAGCCTTCATGAGGCAAGAATTATTTATCTAAGTCAGCAAGAGAATGAGGTCCTCTTTTCCCCAAAATAACCGACTAACCAAATAAGTCACATAAACACAAACCTCCTTCAATCAAAATTAAATAAATAAAAACTGAGGCCTTAATTCAATGATGGAAATGGAAAGCTATCATGTGAATAGACAATAACCTTTAATACCCAACTCGTTATTGATAACCTTGTTGAGCCCACTTATTTAGCTGGAAATAGTTGAGAGAAAAATATTGACAGGTTATAGACAACACAGGCATAACAGGCTCACGACCATGGAACGGAGTTTAGACATCATACAGTTCAAGTCCTACATTCATACCTCACCCTAAACAGTTGTTGCATAATACTATTTCTTGTTGTTGTTGTTAATGTAGAGGTTGTTGTTTTTTAAGACTCATCTCCTTCCTGGAAAGATAAGTGCAAACCCAAAATTAGATATGGTTTCAACTTTTTCCTTTAACGTTATTGACATATTTCCCAAAGTATTTCAGCCAACATGCAATAAGAAATTTTCTCTTTTAACAATTGTCTTTGTATGTTCCCCTCATTTCTACCAGATTTCTGTCTCTGAAGGTTGAACCACAAGAATAAAACTCTTCTTCTAAAGATGGAAAGGCCAAAAGAGACTCAGAAAATCCCAGAGACAAGCAGGAAATATGCAGTTTTAAGCAGGAGATAAGTGCAGGTTCCTCTTTAGAAGGTAGGGTCAGGTCTGATTCAACTAAGAACTTATGTTCTTATCTGCCTAAATTATTGGAGTCTGCTGAGTGTTTCATTTGAATATATATACTGAAAAAATATATATACATACTGAATATATATATACACACATTGAATATATATACTGAATATATATTTATATACTGTTCCCAAAGGATGGAAAAAGTTTGAAGGAAACTGAAATAGTCAAAGTCATGTTATAGAGTCACTTAATTTCATATTGTTCAATCACCAAAACATCAAATCAGATGCAGACGAGAGACTACTACTACCTAGGAAGAAAAAAACACAGCTAGTCCACAGAGGATAGAACAAAGGGCAGAAAAGAGACTTCTGTGCTAGGCCCAGACATGAGGATTCAGCCAAGAGACCACAACAACCATCATAAGACCCCCAAATTCCCATTTATTTCTATGCTCAATGACAGTAGGTGCTCAGAACCAAATTAGAATTATCACTGGTTGTAACCAAACCAGATATTTGGGTTTTCTTTTGTTTTCATTGTTAAATTTTTTTTTATAAAGACAGGGTCTCACTACATTTCTCAGGATGGCCTCGAACTCCTAGACTCAAGTGATTCACCTGCCTCAGCCTCTCAAAGTGCAAGAATTACAGACATGAGCCACTGCTCATAGTCCCAAACCAGGTATTTGAACATATATTTAAACATGAACAACTTAGGCATCTAGTTATTTACTCTGGACTGGCTGGTACTGAAAGAAATAAGACAATTCTACAGAATTTATTAGGTCAACTGAGAAAATCAAAATATGAATGGGGGATTACATACAAGTTTTATGTCAATATTACATTTCCTCTAATTGATAAATTTACAGTGGTTGTAAGAGGATGTCCTATGTGTCATAGACCTAAAGGTAAGAAGTAAAACTATAAAACCCTTAGAAGAAATCTTCATGAACTTAGATTAGGCAATGGTTTCTTAGATAAGACACCAAAAGCATAAGTGACAAAAGAAAAACATGAGTACATTGGAGTTGACCAAAATATAAAACTTTTATGCTTCAAAAGACACCATCAAGAAAGTGAAAATTCAACCCACAGAGTAGGAGAAAATATTGACAGTCTGGGCACAGTGTCTTACAGCTGTAATTCCAGCACTTTGGGAGGTCAAGGTAGGCAGATTGCTTGAGCAATACAAAATTAAAGCAAAAATTAGCCAGGTGTGGTGATGCAAGCCTGTAGTCCCAGCTACTCAGGAGGCCGAGGTGGGACGATCACCTAAGCCCAGGGAGGCTGAGGCTACAGTGAGCTGTGATCACGCCACTGCATTTCAGCCTGGGTGACAGAGTGAGAACCTGTCTTAAAAAAAAAAAAAAAAAAAGAGAGAGAAGAAAAGAAAATATTTGAAAATCACATATCAGATAAGGGATTTGTATTCCAAAAACATAAAGAATGCTTATAAATAACTCATCAATAAAAAGAAAAATAACCTAATTTTAAAACAACAAACAATTTGATTAGACATTTTTCCAAAAAAGATAATAAATGGCCAGAAAGTACACGAAGAGATGCTCAACATCATTCGCCATCATAAAAATGAAAATCAAAACCACACTGAGAGAGGCCAGGGACAGTGACTCATGCCTGCAATCCCAGCACTTTGAGAGGCTGAGGTAGGCAGATTGCCTGAGTCCAGGAGTTTGAGACCAGCCTGGGCATCATGGTGAAACCTCGTCTCTACCAAAAATACAAAAAATTAGCAAAACATGGTGGCATGCACCTGTGGTCCCAGCTACATGGGAGGACTATTTGAGCTCCAAAAAGTAGAGGTTGCAGTGAGCAGATCACACCACTGTAATCCAACCTGGGTGACAGAGGAAGACCCCATCTCAAAACAAAACAAAACACATTGAGAAACCACTTCACAGTCACTAGGAAGGCTATAATAAAAAAGATAGACAATACCAAAGTGTTACCAAGGATGTGGAGAAATTGAAGAATTGGTGTGACTGCTTGGAAAACTAGCAGCTCTTCAGATAGGTAAGCAAAGAGTTACCATATGGCCTGGGAATGCCACTCCTAGGTACGTAGGTATGCACCCAAGAGAATGGAGAACGTACGTCCACACAAAAGCAGTGTACAAATGTCCAGAGCAGCATTACAGTCAGTAAGTGGAAACAAGCCAAATGTCCATTACCTGATGAATGGATAAATCAAATGGGGTAGATCTGTGCAACGGAATGTTACCAGGTCATTAAAAGAATAAAGTACTGATATGGGCTACAACATGGATAAACCTCAAAATCAAAGACACACACCATATAAGCCCAGGTGAGATGGCTCACGCCTGTAATCCCAGCAGTTTGGGAGGCCAAGGGGGGCTGATTGTTTGAGGTCAGGAATTCGAGACCATCCTGGCCAACATGGTGAAATACCATCTCTACTAAAAATACAAAAATTAGCAGGGCATAGTGGTACATGCCTGTAATCCCAGCTACCCAGGAGGCTAAGGCAGGAGGATCACTGGAACCCAGGAAGGGGAGGCTGCAGTGAGCCAAGATCATGCCACTGCACTCCAGCCTGCGTGACAGGGTGAGACTCCATCTCAAGAAAAACTAAAACAAAACAAAAACAAAAAGACCATATAGTGTATGTTTCCATTTATATAAAATGTCCAAAATAGGCAAATCCATAAAAACAGATAGTACATTAGTGGTTGCCTGGGGCTGGGGAGGGCGAGTGACTGCTAATGGGTATAAACTTTCTTTTCAGGGAGATGAAAATGTTCTGGAATTAGATAGTGGTGATGAATGTACAAGTCTGTGAACACTCAAAGCCGCTGAAGTGTACACTTTAAATGGGTGAATTGTATGGTATATGAATTACATTTCAATAAAGCTGTTATAAAAAGACAGAGAATGCCCTTGTCCTTGGGTGGTATCCTCAAAAATAATTAGAGGTAAAGAGCATCATATCTTACAACTTACTTTTAAGTGGTTCAAAATAAGGTAAAATATGCATATACATAGAGGGAAAGCAAATGAAAAGCAAATGGGGCAAAATGTTAACAGTTGGTACCTCTGAGTAAAAGGTATATGAGGATTCTCTGCACTGCTCTTGCAACTTTCCATAAGCTTGAATTTATTTCCAAATACAATGTTTTCAAATGCTTGACAGAAATCCATTTTTATTTACTGCACAAAGTTGAATTTTTTCTTCAGTTCACAAAACTTCATTTTTGCAAAACTAACTTTCTACTGCAGTTCAGTTCAACAACCAGTATTTATTAAGTCCCTTCTGTGGGCCAGGCAATATTGTGTGTTCCATGTTGGAATTCCAAAGACAATAAAGCTAAATGAAGTCCATCCTTCTAAAACATCAGTTACTTGAAGAGCAAGATTCACCTGAATCCTTCATGCAGCCTACTTATAGCCAAACTTATCTAATTTGTTTTTGTTCTACTTCAAACAAAAGGAAAAACACATAGACGGTACGTGTGTGGGTGTTTTACTGTTTAGCAGATAAGCAGATCAACATTCACTGCTTATTTACTAGTTCCTCCTCTGCTTCCAGTATTTGACTTGTCACAGCAGAAACCTTCATTTTAAAAGCCTTTAGGCAAAAGCCCTCCTAAGGAGAGAAGAAGAGAGAGATTTGGCAGTTTTTAGAGGTCAGGCATTCTTGCAGCCACACTGGAATCTTCGGCTGGGTTATATACCATAGACATTAGCCCTGGACTTTCAGGTGAGAGTCACTCAAAGTTGCTGGCCAGCCTCAAAGCAAATAGAGACCCAAAAATAACTGCTTTGAAAATGTAACCTTTGGGGCACTCTTGTATGCTGATTAATAAGTTGGCCTAAAATCTCTTCTCACTATGGCTACATGGTCATATTTAAAGGAAATGTTGCAATAAAATGTTCTTGGAGCATATAATTTTAATTCATATTTTATGTCACACCATCCCAGCTTATAATGATGTAATTCTCAGTAGAAAGCAGATACTATATTCCTCCTTTGTCATTGGATCACCAACGTAATGGCATCTTCATGAATATTTATATCTTTCCAAATTCCACCTGACTGCCATGAAATATAAACAATTCAGCTTTGTATCAAGCTGCATAGAATAGGTACCTTGATACTGATGTAGAACTATGACAAAGTCTGAGTATCAGACATCATAATTTGCCTGTCTTTTTCTGATCTGAAAACCGGGGAATATCATGAATATAAAGACTGTTTCACCCTCCCCGAGTTGGAGGTTTGAAACATGGGAAATACAGGCAGAATAGGAGAAGGGAACTAGAGCAGAGATCAACAAAGCCCAACTCAGACAGCCAAAGCCTGCCCGCAGCCTGCTTCTGTACAGGTTTTGACATGTTTAACCATCATAAATGAACAAATAATATGCCACAGAGACTGTCTAGGGACAGCCAAGCCTAAAATACCTGCTATCTGGCTCTTCACAGAGGAAGACTGTCAACCCCTGAACTAGAGTGTCAGAGAATAAAGGTGTAACCCAAATTCCCTCTGCTACAGATAAAGTTGATGCCACTCACATTTCCAAAGTGAAACATTGAATCAACTCGCCTAAACAGATGGGATAAAAGGACTACCAGGAGATAGGTATATATAATAGTCATTAGTTATTGACACTCTGTGTCATATTATGTGTAAATTGCACATAAAAAGATGTTATAGAGGGGAGAGGAACCTTCCCCACCATACCCCACCAAGAGACATCACATTCCTCCCTCATCCTAGTTGTAGCAATCCTGTGGCCACTCGAGAAAATAGCCCCTTGTCACCTGTTTCCTTTTCTGCAAGCAGATGTCTCAGATGGAAGGAACACTCTCAAGGCTTTGGTAAAATCCCTGGCCTCTTGGGATTCTCCGAACACCATGACAGTTATATCTACAGCCAGTTGTCTACTTAAGTGCTCTGATCTGTAAGGAAAATAAAACATCTCATCTCCCCAAAGGTCAAAAGATTAAATCCTGATATAGACACCTAGGTTAATTCCAAAGGTGCCTGGGATACCAGAGATTTATCTTCTTAGATGAAAGGTGTAAAAGCCAAGTCAACTGGGGCTACTAGGCACCTGAGGAGATTTTATTTACATGGCAAAGGCTGGAGTTAGGATTTCTTTCCTTTTTGTTTCCAAAAAGAGCCTTTCAGAAGGCAAGAGGAGTATCTGTCTCCTTCCCTTCACAAGCAGAGCAAATAGTTTCTCCTACCCCCTCACCTAGGGAATGTCCACTACTTACACCGGGAAAATTCCCATTGTCTCTTACGTGTCACCCAGGGGTAAGCACTGGGGCAAGGGGGTGACATGCTTATTATTTACTGAACTGTGATAAGAAATCTTGTCTCTGATTCATAATGCCTCATGTTGTATTCAGGATGAAATTAATTAAGATGAAGTTTAGAAACCCGACTGATGCCGAGGCAGGTGGATCACCTGAGGTCAGGAGTTCAAGACCAGCCTGGCCAGCATGGTGAAACCTCGTCTCTACTCAAAATACAAAAATCAGCTGGGCATGAAGGCACATGCCTGTAATTCTGGCTACTCGGGAGGCTGAGGCAGGAAATCGCTTGAACTCAGGAGGTGGAGGCTGCCGTGAGCCAAGATCGTGCCATTGTATCCTGGCCTGGGCAACAGAGTGAGACTCTAGAAAAAAAAAAAAAAAAGAAAAGAAAAGAAAAAGAAACCCAACTGACACCTTTTAACTGTCTCTGTTTCAGTCATTTTATTCAATTTCCAATATAATGAATCCAAAAAGGACCAAGTTTCTGCCCTTACTACTAACTTTGATATTTACTCAGTGAAAAAGCCCAAAGCAAAGATGGTTTGGTGAAACATCATAGATCTAAAGTTTTCCTAGCCCATTGTAAAGAACCTGTATTCCCCTCTAGGTTTCCAAGGAGACTTCTAACATAAAGATTAATATAATACCCACAATCTTGACAGCAATAGGGTTTTCTTTTTTATTTGTTTCTTAAATATGTGCATCATGGTATGTTCCAGGCCTTCCCAGTCTGCTGGGAAGGGCCAAAGCTATTGAAAAATATAAAAATAGTGACATGGGAATCTGGAGGCTAAAATTCCGCTGGAAAAAAATGTCCTCACCGAGGGCTTTTTAAATGCTACTTTAGTTTCATTTTCAAATAATGCTTTCCTTTCTCTGGAGAAAATTAGAAACCAAGAGTAAGTAAATAATTACAGAAAGATTATCTAAATATTCTTTGTGTCTCTCCAGGAAAAAAAAAGGCGGGGGGACTATGAAACACAAAACAGTAGGTTTTTGGTATTGGCATGAAAGGCCATGAGGGCAGCGATGAAGATTCTCATGTGTTTTCTCCAACTGGTCTCAAACTGGGTCCTATTAGGTTCTTTAAGCCAAAGGCCATCAGGAGCCAAAACCCATAGTCCCCGCCTGTGCTCAGCCACCTTCACCTCTCCAAAGCGGACACATGAAGGCATTTTCCTTATTCCAGAGATAACGAGGATCTTTCTGGAACTGAGATGAGGTCTTCCTGAACCTTTGGCTGTATTAATAACCGCTGTGACTTTTTGGATGCCGGCTCTATGCCAAGCCTTCTAGGCTATGCTATTTCTAATCCTCCTAACAACTGGCTGAGATAGCTATTATCATTCTTATTTTATAGAGGAGAAAACTGGGGATAAATAACTAATATTGATGAGTAAGAGCATGAGCTAAGATTGGGATAAGTGGCCTAAATCCATACTCTTTCCTCCATATCCCTTTTGTGTGGAAGTTTTATGCTTAGAATACCATCTAGCTAAACCAGGTAAGGCTTGCTGGCTTCTCGTTTATGTTTGATTGCTCAGGATATTTAATTTTTAGGATATTTAATTGGTGATGCATCTATAATATAATACAGCCATTCAAAACTTGGGGGCTCTAACATAAAATGAAACTTCCTTTATGACAAAGCAGCCCTGAGGAGCAACAATAGTGGGGCAATAAATGGTTGCAGGTCAGTTGCACAGCCCGATGGGGAAAAGTGAATCTGTTCCTCTACCTCGCCCCATATAAAAAATCCTTCACAGGTGCCTCTAAATGTGAAAAGCAAAATATTACCTTTGTAAAAGATAACAAGGAAGAGTATATTTATTGCTTTGAGGTAGGAAAACTTTTTTTAAAACAGGACACGAAATGTTCTAACTAAAGAACTGTATTTGATTAATAGAATTAATATATCTTGTGATTAATTTTTATTAATCAATTAATAAGAATTAATAAGACATTGCAAAACACAAATTCTTAAATGAGTTGAATAGGCTTTTTACAAGAGGATATTCAAGTGGCCAATGAACATATCAAACGAAGTTTACATTTCTTAATCATAGCATACCTGCTATAAAAGTTGAAATCCAATAGAATCACAATATTGAAAGTCAGCAAGCATGTGGGGCCACTTGAGCACTCATATACTGCTGATTAGGATATAAATTGGTACAATCTCTGGAAAAATGTTAATGTCCAGCAATGGTGAACCTTTGCATATGACACAACAATTCCACTTCTAAGATCTGTCCCATAGAAATACATAAGAACTACAAAAGACATATACAAGAATGTTAGGTACATATACTCAGAACACTCAGATTTGGACACTCAGAGCCAAAACTGGAAACCACCCAAGTGTCTGCCAATAGTAGCATTTGGAAGTAAATTTTGGTCTATTAGTTCAATGGAATATTATACAGCTATGAAAATGAATGAACTACATACAACAAGCTCATAAAAAATCTTAAAAACCAATAATATAATTTCATAGTATATCATTTTATTCATGCAAAGTTCAAAAACAAGCCAGAAAAAAAAATTTGTGGCATTGAAAGGATTTTGGTTACTTTTAGAGAAGAAGATGAAGATAGACTAGGAAAGGGCTTCTAGGGTACTAGGAAGGTTCTGTTTCTTGATTTCGGTAAGGTGGTGTTATGATCTATACACATATATATATAGGTTTTCATCCACAGTTCCTGGCTCATAACTCATATAACCCTTGTTAACAGTCTTTTGTTATAATGTTGGGTGTGTCAGGCCTCAGGAAACAGAACCTCTCCAACCTTCTTCTGCTCTTCTTCTGTCCCAATTAGGACTCTAATCTTCCTTGACTGTCTGATGGTGAGTCATGAGACCCAGCCTAGAGAGGGTCCCACCCTATACCATGGGGGAAGGAAAGCTGATGCCTTGAAGCTTCTTTAAAAACCCAAGAGGACTGGGTTCAGACAGCTTCTGGGTAGCTGAATACTTGCAGGTTCCTGTGTAACTTCCCACTGGATTCACCTTGCCCACTGCCTAGACAGAACTGATTTATCAAGACAGGAGAATTGCAATAGAGAAACAGGAATGCACACAGAGCCAGCTGTGTGGGAGACCGGAGTTTCATTATGACTCAAATCAGCCTCCCTAGGCATTTGGGGATCAGAGTTTTTAAGGACAACTTGGTGGGTGGGGGGAAGCCAATGAGCCAGGAGTGCTGATTGGTTAAGTAGGAGATGAAATTATAGGGAATTGAAGCTGTCTTCTTGTGCTGAGTCAGTTCCTGGATGGGGGGCAGGTGAGCCAGTTAATTGATTTGGTGGTGCCAGCTAATCCATCAAGTGCAGGGTCTGCAAAATATCTCAAGCACTGATCTCAGGAGCAGTGATGGAGGGTCAGAATCTTGTAGTCTCCAGCTGCATGACTCCTAAGCCATAATTTCTAATCTTGTGGCTAATTTGTTAGTCATACAAAGGCAATCTAGTCCCCAGGCAAGGAGGTTTGTTTTAGGAAAGGGCTATTATCATCTTTATTTTAAACTATAAAGTTCCTCCCAAAGTTAGTTCAGCCTATGCCCAGGAATGAACAAGGACAACTTAAAGGTTACAAGCAAAATGGAGTTGGTTAGGTTAGATCTCTTTCACTGTCTCAGTCATAATTTTGCAAAGGTGGTTTCACCTGGAGGGTGGTGCATCCAGGGAGGGCATGGAAGCTCCGTGACCCTTTGCCCATACCTCGCCTGCACATCTCGTCATCTGTATCCTTTGTAACATCCTTTATAATAAACTAGTAAACCTAAGTAAGTGTTTCTCAGCGTCCTGTGAGCCATTCTTGCAAATTCGGCAAACCCAAAGAAGGGGTCATAGGAACCCCAACTTGAAGCCTGTCAGTCAGAAGTTCCAGAGGCCTAGATTTGCAACTGGTGTCTGAAGGGGTGGTCAGAGGGAATCTTGGGGGCCTATGGGATCAACCTGTGGGATCTGATGCAAGCTCCAGGTACATAGTGTTGGAACTGAATTGGAGGACATCCACCTCCCGTTCACTGCGTGGTGATGGGGCAACCTCCCACACATTTGGTCACAGAAGTCTTGTGTGTCAATTTTGACAGTGTGAGAAACAGAGGAAAAACATGATGTGAGAGTTTTTTCCTGAAACAGGTGAAATTTTCACTTTGTGACACTTCTCCAAGCTATACACTAAGAATATGAGCACTTTTTGGTAGCTAAGTTATTCTTCAGGAGAAGGTTTATTAAAAACAAAAAGAAGCAAATAGCTATGGCATAAGTAGACAACATTATAAACAGGAAGTGAGTGGGGGACAAACAAAGGCAAAGAGAGAGATAAGGACAGAGGCAAGGCCACTGCGTATCAGTGTGACTTGGAGAATGAAGAAAAGAGCCAACATTAGAAATGAAGAAAGCAGCCGGGCATGGTGGCTCACGCCTGTAATCTCAGCACTTTGGGAGGCCGAGGCGGGTGGATCACCTGAGGTCAGGAGTTTGAGACCAGCCTGCCCAACATAGTGAAACACTACCTCTACTAAAGAAAGAAAAGAAAGGAAGAAAGGAAGGAAGGAAGGGAAGAAAGAAGGAAGGAAGGAAAGAAAGAAAGAAAGGAGGGAGGGAGAGAGGGAGAGAGGAAGGGAGGGAGGGAGGGAGGAAGGGAGGGAGGGAGGGAGGGAAGGAAGGAAGGAAGAAAGGAAGGAAGGAAGAAAGGAAGAAAGAAAGAAAGAAAGAAAAGAAAGAAAAGAAAGGAAGGAAGGGAAGAAAGAAGGAAGGAAGGAAATAAAGAAAGAAAGGAAGGAAGGAAGGAAGAAGGAAGGAAGGAAGAAAAAGAAAGGAAGGAAGGAAGGAAGGGAGGGAAAAGAAAAAGGAAGGAAGGAAAGAAAGAAAGAGAAAGAAAGAAAGGAAGGAAGGAAGGGAAAAGAAAAGAAGGAAGGAAAGAAAGAAAGAGAAAGAAAGAAAGGAAGGAAGGGAAAAGAAAAGAAAAGAAAGGAAGGAAGGAAGGAAAGAAAGGAAAGAAAGAAAGAGAGAGAAAGAAAGAAGGAAGGAAGGAAGGAAAGAAAGAAGGAAAGAATGAGAGAGAGAGAGAAAGAAAGAAAGAAAGAAAGAAAGAAAGAAAGAAAGAAAGAAAGAAAGAAAGAAAGAAAGGAAGGAAGGAAGGAAGGAAGGAAGGAAGGAAGGAAGGAAGGAAGGAAGGAAGGAAGGAAGGAAGGAAGGAAGGAAGGAAGGAAAAGAAAGAAGGAAGGAAGGAAGGAAGGAAAGAAAGAAAGTGAAGAAAGCAGAAGGGAGAAAGAAAACGAAATACAGGAAGTAGTAATGACTGAGGAGAGGAAATTAAGCCAGAGGCTCGAGCAAAGTTTGTTTTTTAAGATGAAAACCAAACTTGGTATCTGGAAACCAAGAAGATGGAGGTTCCAACCCACTGATGAAGGAAGGAAGAAGGAAATTTATCTAGATGGCTAGATAAAGGAATCGTCATTTATTGTGGGCTTACCCTATGTCAGACACTGTTGTTAGAGAACTTCAAGTGAAAAAGGAGAAAGAAAGCAGAAGAGAAGAGCAGTTTTGCTTTTCCAAAATGGTCAGGCTGCAGACCAAATCTATGAAGCCTCAAGTGTTCATCATCTGTACAGCTAGCGTGTCAAGCTAAATCAAACTTGTTACCACAGATATAGCAAAAACCATCTTATCTGTAAGATGTACACGAGGGACCCGCTGCCTCTGAGATAGCTTGGGGCAGACTCCTCTCGTAAGGGTTACATTCGTTTGCTCAGGCTGCTATAACAAAGTACGACACATTGGGGGACTTAAAACAACAGAAATGTATTGTCTCACCATTCTGGAATCAGGTGTCAGCAGGGCCACGCTCTCTCTGATGGTGCTAGGAGGGGGCTTGCCATGCCTGCTGCAGCTTCTGCTGTTTAACCACAACCTCTGCCATTCTTTGGCTTGTAGATGCCACTCCAAGCACATGGCCATCATGAAGGGAAAATATCTTGGGCCCTCAAAATCGCTAAGGAAAACACACTGGAAACTGCGTAGGGCAAACCTGCCTCCCATGCTATTAAAAGTTATTCCTCTGCCCACTGAGATAAATGCCTGTCTAATTGCCTCCCTAAGAAAGGCTCATCAGAAACTTCAAAGAACGCAAGCATTTGTGTCTCACTTATCTGTGACCTGGAAGCTCCCTCCCAGCCTCCTGCCTTTGCTTCAAGTTGTCCCGCCTTTCCAGATGGAACCAATGTACTTCTTACACATATTGATTGATGTCTCATGTCTCCCTAAAATGCATAAAACCAAGCTGTGCCCCGACCACCTTGGGCACGTGTCGTCAGGACTTCCTGAGGCTGTGTCACAGGCGCGTCCTCAACGTCGGCAAAATAAACTCTCTAAGTTAACTGAGACCTGTCTCAGATGTTCTGGGTTCACACCATCTTCTCCTTGTGTGTCTTCACATGATCATCGTCCAATATGACATGAGTCATATTGGATTAGGGACCCACTCTACTCCGGAATAACCCCATCTTAAATTACATCTGCAACTGCCCCATTATCAAATAAGGTCACATTCTGAAGTAGAGGGGGCCAAGACATCAATACATCTTTTGCCGATGAGACAAAATTCAGCCCATAACGAGGGTACACACCAGGTTGCAACAAACCAATAACCAAACCTTCTCCTAGGAGCGTTGTAAGGGGTACACGCACCCAGCGTATACTCCCTGAGCCATGCTGGACTGCATGTCCAGATCGCTCTAACCCAGAGTACATGTTAGTATCCAAAGAGCCAGGACCCAGCGCATCCAAGAGTTAGATAAGGCAACTCACAAGCTAACCCAATTTTGTATATTCTTGTGTTGCAGTTGCCTTGGCTGCAATATACAAGGCTGTACATTGCATATTGTATATGCACATATGTAGCTGTATGACAAATGATCCCAAAACTTCATGCTAGAAAATAATACAAATATGCTACACATTCTATGGTCATTAATTTGGATGGTCACAATGGGGACAGTTTATCTTTGCTCACTATGCCTGGGGCTTCAGCTGAAAGACTAAGAGATTGGGAATGAATCCCCTGAAGGCTTATTCACTCACAGGTCTTGTAGTTGATGCTCAGACTGTCAGCAGAAACAATACATTGCTCCTCCACATGGCCTACACTCCCTCATAAATGGTGCCTGGGCTCCAGGGATGAGTATGCTGAGAGAGAGAGAGAGAGAGAGAAAGAAAGAGAGAGAGAGACAGACAGACACGAGAGAACAGACTATGTAATGTCATATTGGCCTTTTATAACCTAAACTCAGAAGCCATGCAGTGATAGAGTCTGTCTGTATTTAACATTTTGATATTTTGTTTATCATGGAGTTTTTGCATTAACTTTGATTTGTTAAAATATTAATTCTTTTGTGAAAGGAAAATATCTTGGGCCCCCAAAATCACTAAGGAAAACTCAAGCTGGAAACTGCTTAGGGCAAAGCTGCCTCCCATGCTATTCAAAGTTATTTCTCTGCTCACTGAGACAGATGCATATCTGATTGGTTCCTTTGGAAAGGTTCATCAGAAACTCAGAAGAATGCAACCTTTTGTGTCTTACCTGTCTGTGACTTAGAGGCTCCCTCCAAGCTTCCTGCCCTTGCTTCAAGATGTCCCGCCTTTCTAGACCAAACTAATGTGCTTCTTGCATATATTGATCGATGTCTCATGTCCTGTCTAAAGTGTATAAAGCCAAGCTGTGCCCTGACCACCTTGGGCATGTGTCTTCCTGAGGCTGTGTCACAGCGCGTCCTCAACCTTGGCAAAATAGACTTCTAAATTAACTGAGACCTGTCTCAGATGTTCTGGGTGCACAATTTCTATGACTGAGTTTTTTAGTATCCCCTATGTATGGCATCCAAGGAGAGACAATGTTTCACTCATGTCACCCTAGTCCTGTCCTGTCCAGTGTCTTTTCTCCCATATTCTATTTGTAGAGGTCACAAAATCCTGTGCAGCTTCAAGGGGAAGGGAAAATGACTGCAGCTGCCAATGGGCCCCAGAAATATTACTATGGCTACTCTTGGAGTATACAATCTGCCACACCTTGCAGTAAAGCAACTCTGAGGAATCTGACTTAACAAGTACAATAGCTAAATTTTTAGATTCCAGGATCCAAAAGACCAACATGTCAAGACAAATATCCACAAAATTTTTAGAATTTTCCACAGCCTTATCTTAGTAAAATTTTTACTGACTATAGGCCTGGCACGGTGGCTCATGCCTGTAATCCCAGCACTTTGGGAGGCTGAGGCAGGCGGATCACAAGGTCAGGAGATTGAGACCATCATGGCTAACATGGTGAAATCTCATCTCTACTAAAAATAAAAAAAAAAAATAGCCGGGCGCGGTGGCGGGTGCCTGTAGTCCCAGCTACTTGGGAGGCTGAGGCAGGAGAATGGCGTGAAGCCGGGAGGTGAAGCTTGCAATGAGCCAAGATCACGCCACTGCACTCCAGCCTGGGCGACAGAGCAAGACTCCATCTCAAAAAAAAAAAAAATTGTTTTTTACTGACTATATTGTTTTTAAAAAGTCATCATTTCCTCAGATGTTCTATCACAAAGCAATGATCAGTAGAGTAAGGGCCTTGGTAAATATTTGCTGAATTCATTTGCATTGAAAATCTTGTGTTTGGGGAAAACATTTCTTTCAGGCATTATGAAATATTAAAAAGGAAAATCTCCCTTTGTTGTCTGGGAAAATATCCTAACCATTGTGATTTACCAGGTAACAT
Source organism: Theropithecus gelada (assembly GCF_003255815.1). Taxonomy (NCBI): domain Eukaryota; kingdom Metazoa; phylum Chordata; class Mammalia; order Primates; family Cercopithecidae; genus Theropithecus; species Theropithecus gelada. The sequence continues at coordinate 39,860,306 of NC_037685.1, read as the reverse complement.
TATACATATAATAAAAACAAATAGATTCCAAGATCGATTTAATTTGTGTTGGTAAAGATAAAAAGGCAGAACATGACTTTTCAATAGGCATTCCAGTCGTTCTCTATTCAGATGCCTAACTGTGCGAGAACTGGAGATAGTGTGAAAAATAACATCTCCTGCTCATTAGACACATTTTAAAGTTATTCTGTTACTTTAGAATGGAATTCTCTTGTCATTTGCTATTTATAAATCAAAAAGGTTGAGTTTACAGCATTAACAGGAGCAAAATGTTCCTTGGTAGTTTAAGAAAGAGGAGAAAAGGAACATCGAGGAAACAAATAAACTTGAAAACCATCCTAAGCAAAATACTTAAGAGCTTAAGTTTTGTCTGTGTGTCAAGAACTGTGAAGGGTGTGAGATTTGACCCCCATTTAGAAGCTAACAAGTTAGTCTGCCACCGTTTCATGGAGGCTAGTAGAAGACACAAAATTTCTGGGTCAGCAACAGAGGAGAGTTTTTACTCAAAGCAGTAGCAGGAATTGGAATATTGGCATTTTAAGTCAGCCCCCCAAGCTCCAAATCCCACAGGGTGATGTGAGGAGGGCCAGATGCCACTTGCACGTGTAGTAGGTTATGTTCTTGAGAAGAATGCTGAGTTTAGGGAATCCGAATGGGCAATAAGCATGCCTGCCCTCTGTTCCACAGGGAGACACCATCTCCCTTTTCCAAGACTGTTCACCATATAAACATCCTTGAAAAAGATAATCAGAAACAAAGAGCGGGGTGCGGTGGCTCATGCCTGTAATCCCAGCACTTTGGGAGGCCGAGGTGGGTGGATCGCCTGAGGTCAGGAGTTCAAGACGGGCCTGGCCAACATGGTGAAACCCCATGTCTACTAAAAATACAAAAATTAGCTGGGCATGGTGGCAGGCACCTGTAAATCCCAGCTACTTGAGAGGGTAAGGCAGGAGAATCACTTCAACCCGGGAGACAGAGGTTGCAGTGAGCTGAGATCATACCACTGCACTCCAGCCTGGGTGACAGAGCAAAACTCCAACTCAAAAAGAAAAGAAAAAAGAAAAACAGAAAAATGACTTAGAAGGTGGAAATACCTTTCCTGTGCACTTTAATATGGTAGCCTCTAGTCAATTAAATGTAAATTAATTAAGATTAGAAACATTTTAGGATTTTTCCATATTAGCCATATGGCTAATGTGGCATTAGCCATATTTCAAGTACCCGGTAGCCACATGTGGTTATTGGATACCACATTGGACAGCACAGATATGGAACATTTCTACCATCACAAAAAGTTATTCTGGATAGCCCTAAATATAATCCAGTGAGCCACAAAAAATGTAAATATAGATACAATTCGGTTATCCAACCATGTTTATTTAATTCTTCAATATGCCAGGGGAAAAAAATGTCATATTGACTTTGTTCTCTATAGTCTTAAAGTCTACAGTAAAGCAAGGAAGACAGACCCTCTTAAAATAATAAATAAATACAATAGTTAAACAAGTTATTGCAATTAAAGGAGACCTGACTTAGTATGGAAGATCTGGAATAAGTTTCCTGGAATCAGAGATATTTAAGGTCAGACTTTAGTTAGGTTAAAAAATATATATAAAGGAAGGAACGGAGACTTTTCCAGGTAGTTGAAACATTGTCAACATGTAGTGGCTGAAACAGTAGCATATTTCAGAAATTAAGAAAACTCAGGATAGGCGAATGCTAGATGTGGTGGAAAATAGTACTAGATGAGGTATGCAGAGGTCATAGTCATCTGGGTTTTTGTAGACCCATGTTAAGAACTTTGGACCTAGTTCTAAGGGAACTAGCATATTTCTGAAGGGTTTAAAGCAGGCAAATGATAGAATCAACTTGAGGATGATGAGTGATCTTGACAGAACGATACCTGGTAGTGGGACAGGAATGGATTCCTGAAGGCTCTTTCAGAGGGTTAGCTCACAAAGGATGACTGAGCACCTACTTTAAGAAAAAATTTTATTTTTTAAATAATTTATTTTTGTTTTGTTTTTCATATGTTAATGGATATATAATAGCTGTACATATTTATAGGGTACATGTAATATTTTACCATATGCATACAATGTGCAATGATCAAATCCGGGTAATTGGGAAACCCATCACCCCAAACATTTGACATTTGTCATTCCTTTGCGTTGGGAACATTATAAATCTTCCAACTATTGTGAAATATATGATAAATTATTGTTAACTATAGTCACCCTATTGTGCTACTGAACACTAGATTATTTCTTCTATCTAACTGTATTTTTGTACCCATTAGCCAAGCCCTAAAAAAGAAATGTTCAAATAATAGTGACAATAAATTCCTAAAAGATGGATCTAAGTAGGGTAAGTTTTATAGGGAAAATCAGAGTCCAAAAGAAACTGAAGAAGCTTCAAAGCTGGAGCCAAGGATCCAAACAGTGCAAGGGTCCGGGCCAGCTTCAGGGAAATATTGACAGATCTGTGGCCACTCTCTCCCCTACACTCAACCTTGGGCAGCTATCGCAGTCATTCGATACCTTGCTGGATCCCCCAGCCTAGAAAGGTGTCTGGCAAAGAGTTGTTGCTTGCTGAGTTTGAATGAATGAATGAGTATGTGTATGAGAGCAGAGAGGCAGGCAGGACTCCCAGAAGGAAGAGGGAGCGCCCAAAAGCAAACGGCAAACCCTCCAAATAATGCACCATCACCACCCAGGGTGAGCTGAAGTGAACCAAGCGGGCAGCATAACAGAGAATCTCAAAAATAAGTAGTTGAAATCCAAGAAGCAGCAGACATGTGGGGAAAACCCAACCTGTGAGAAAGTGGAGCTAAACTTATTGAAGAGCATAATTCTAAAGAAACACAGCTAATGGAGTAAACAGAAGACTGAAATATGTATAACTCATAACCTCAAAGATGCTGAGATAAGATTATGGCAGGAATCACAGACAAGATGAAGGAAGCCTGGTCAGGGGTGATAGCAGTGGGGATAGAGAGAAGCTGTAAGATTCTTAACTATCTTTAGAGGCAAAATTGATAGAAATTGGTAACTGATTGAAAATGGAAAGTTACAAAGATGGAGGAGATTTCTGCTTGCGGAATTTGGTGGAATGCAGTGTGTTTGTTGATGCTGGGAGTGCTCGAAAGGCAGATTCCAGAGGGGCTACCATCAATTCCGTTTAAAGAATGTTCAGTTGGTTGGCAGTGCCATTAGACATCTTTGGAGAAACTGAGGGGCTACTGGCTATGTGTGGTTGGAGCTCAGGAGAAAGGTATGAGCTAGCTGTGAATGAGCAAAATAATCTACCTAGGCCATAACTGAAACCACATGCTTGGGAAGTGAGCTAGGGTGAAACTAGCAGAGGTCACAGCACAAAACCCCTGGTTTCTTTTTTCTTTTTTTTTTCTTTTTTTGAGATGGAGTCTTGCCCTGTCGCCCAGGCTGGAGTGCAGTGGCGCGATCTCGGTCCACCGCAGCCTCTGCCTCCAGGCAGTGATTCTCCTGCCTTAGCCTGCCAGGTAGCTGGGATTACAGGCATGCGCCACCATACCCAGCTGATTTTTGTATTTTCAGTAGAGACAGGGTTTCACCATGTTGGCCAGGCTGGTCTTGAACTCCTGACCTCAGGTGATCTGCCCGCCTTGGCCTCCCAAAGTGCTGGGATTACAGGTGTGAGCCACCACACCCAGCCAGTTTTCAAAGAAGCTGTGGTCAAGGGACAGAATTGTTCAGGGGGAAAACAGAGGCTCCGTGAAAAACTGAACTGACTGCAAAACTTTTCTATTCTTCATGTTCTATTTTTCTTTGGTGGAGTCCATTGGTTCACATAACACAGACTGTAAAATGGGGATCAAAATAGTACCCATCCCAAAGGGTTTGATGTGAAGATGAGAAATGATGTGCGGTGACCACTTAGCTCAGCAGCTGACACATAAGAACGGTTCCGCTAATGAGTTACAGTAAAATCAAACAAATCTGACAGAAGGAGAAGTAAAATTTTCCCCAGGTTCTCCCAGAATGCCTAATAGGACTGAAGATATTTTTCTCAATATTTTATTATAGGTTCATTAGGTTTTTAAAAATTATGATTGTAAAAAAGTTTGTTTACTTATGACATGGAAATCTAGTATGTACATTTTGTATTGTATAGCTTTTGCTTTGAAAGCATTAAAAAACCATGAATTAATCTTGTGTGAAATATGATAAACAGAATATCTGCAACAGCGAATACTCAATCGCATGTCCCAGCAATAACTGGTGCAAAGTGTACTCTACCTCACCTGTCCTTAGGCCACGGCAAGTGCCTCCTCTGTTCTAGACGCACTCAATAAATGCATCTTTCACTAACTCAATTACGAGGCCCGTGTAACGAAATCACAAGCAACTAGGATTTCCGTTGTTTTTCTGACAACTGTTTAGCAGAATCCTCGGATTATATACAGACTGCATGTTTTTGCTTGCAATCAAGACAAATAGATAAACGGACTCTGGAATCAGGCTCTAAGCATAAAACAGGAAGGTTTCTACACTGCTGGGAACAGTCAGTCCCATGAACAGCACGATGGAGCCATTTTCTCACTCCATTTCCACACCACAAAGCCAACAGGACACGTTCAAAACAACCAAGAATTCTTTTTTTTTTTTTTCAGATGGAGTTTCACTCTTTCGCCCAGGCTGGAGGGAAGTGGTGTGATTTCGGCTCACTGCAACCTCCACCCCCCGGGTTCAAGTGGTTCTCCTGCCCCAGTCTCCCAAGTAGCCAGGATTACAGGTGCACGCCACCATGCGCCACTAATTTTTGTACTGTTAGTAGAGACTCAGTTTCACCACGTTGAGCAGTCTTGAACTCCTGACCTCAGGGGATCCACCCTCCTTGGCCTCCCAAAGTGCTAGGATTATGGGCACGAGCCACAGAGCCCAGCCAAAAATCAAGAATTCTTTTGAAAGAATGCACAAACCTGCACTGTCATTTTGTCTACTACCTCCACATGAGGGCCCTGCCTTTTCCAAAACTGGTGTGAAAATAGAAGAAACAGAAAAGGCCAGAGGAGATGAATCCTTTCTCTGGGTGAGGCGTCACCTTAGCTGAATTCAGAAGGACACACCGATTAGACTTACAAAAAGAAAAGCAGCAGCAGAGGGTAGTTTTTTTTGTTTTGTTTTGTTTTTTGTTTTTAAAAAAAGAAAGTGACTGGATTTTAATTCCCTTACACAAGGTCCTTCTTCCTTTTTCGTGTTCACATTAGGGTGGTGTGGCCCATCTTGGCGTATCCTCCTTTGCCACCCTGCCCTCTGCTTCTTTCTCCTGTAATTCAGTTTATAAACAGAATCACCTTCACCAAGAACTGCTTATCTCCTAGACTACACTACTTCACACTGGCCTTTTGAATGAAATTGAAATATAAATCAACTCAGATTTCCTCTTAATACATATGATCATATTAATGAACGTGAAGTCTTGCCCGGGTTGCAGTTCTTTCTCCTGGCCATCCCAAACCCTGAGCCTAAACAACAGCCTAGTGACAGGTTCAGGACTTGGTTTGCCAGGAGAAAGAACTATAACCCGGACAAGACTTGGTTTGCCCTTAAGCTTGTTTTCCCTCACCTGCCTTCACCCCATACCCATTTGCTCATATCTCCCCCTTCAGAATGACTGATGTCATCCCTCTATGACTTAACAATATATATTTTTTTTTACTGAAAAGCAGGATACAGAACAGTATGTACAATATGATCCCATTTTCTTTCTTATTTTCTTTCTTTCTTTCTGATCCCATTTTCTTTCTTTCTCTCTCTCTCTCCCTTTCTTTTCGACAGGGTCTTTCTCTGTCACCCAGGCTAGAGGGCAGTGGTTTGATCACAGCTCACTGCAGCCTCAACTCAGTCTCGGCTCAAGCGATCCTCCTGCTTCAGCACTAGAGTAGTTGAGACTACAGGCACGTGATACCACGCCTTGTTAATTTTTTTTTTCTCTTGTTTTCTCTCTCTTTTGCAGAGACAGGGTCTCCCTATGTTGCCCACACGGGTCTCCAGCTCTTGGGCTCACGCAGTCCTCCTGCCTCAGCCTCCCAAAGTGCTGGGATGACAGGCATGAGCTGCTGCATCCAACCCATCCCATTTTCATTTTAAAAAGTTGGAAAAAATATATAGTTGTCAGAGACATTTGAATTAGAGTGACTCCATCTTGAACAGGGGCTGGGTACAACAAGACTGAGACCTACTAAGCCGCACCCCCAGGAGCTTAGGCGTTCTTAGCCACAGGATGAGATAGGAGGCCAGCACAAGATACAGGACAAAGACCTTGCTGATAAAACAGGACGCAGTAAAGAAACTGGCCCAAACCCACCAAAACCAAGATGCTGACAAAAGTAACCTCTGGTCATCCTCACTGCTCATTATATGCTAAGAATAATGCATTAGCATACTAAAAGACACTCCCACTAGCGCCATGACAGTTTACGAATGCCATGGCAACATCAGGAAGTTATCCCATATGGTCTAAAAGGGTGAGAACCTTCAGTTCCAGGAATTGCCCACCCCTTTCCCAGGAAATTCACAACTAATCCACCCTTTGTTTAGCGTATAATCAAGAAATAACTATAAGTATACTCAGGTGAGCAGCCCATACCGCTACTCTGCCTATGAAGTAGCCATTCTTTCATTCTTTACTTTCTTAATAAACTTGCTCTCACTTTATAGATTCACCTCGAATTCTTTCTTGCATGGGATCCAAGAACCCTCTCTCAGGGTCTGGATCGGGACCCCTTTCTGGTAACATAATTAGATATGTATTAAAAAGGTGGGGCTCTCTGCACGTCACTATTTTAGGGGGTGGTAATATGGAAGACTGTCATTTTATCTTTTATATATTTATGATATTTAAACTTTATGTATACATCTCTCATCATTAAAATAAAGAGCAATTATTCTAGGACTACCTTCTCTATGACATTTTATCAGATTACTCCTTTCAAACTCCACTCACTCCCATTCCTTGGATAATGCTTGTAACAGCTGGATATTTTTACCACCATTTCTACATGTGCATATATGTATCTGCATATGTTTCTACATGTTTCTCATTTTTTTGTTATGTGTATGGCCCTCTCTTCTCCCTTATATTAAAAATCTCCTGAAGGTAAGTTTTACATCAGATAATAGACATGACTGTCTACAACCAACAGACACTCTTTGTTGAATAACTAAGAGTGAATCTAGTCATGAATGAGTCACATTAGCCCTTGGACTGTCGTAAAACCTGCTTTACTGCTCACTTGTTCTTCAGTAGTTGTATATTTTCTCCAAAACGTATATAAAATGTACTAAGTCATACTGGCCCCATGAATTCCTGAAAACCTTTTCTTTGTCTGCAGCTGCCAACAAAATTATGAAAGTCAGATTTTTTTTTTTTACACCAATAATTTCAGTCATTCCTGACAACTGGTTGAAAACCCAGGCCCCTTTTTAAAAGATCAAAAGATGTGGCGACTTAAGAATTGCCATGCTAATGGAAGCTCAGTAGGGGTCAACAGTGATAGACTCCATTTAGCCTTCTTGGACCAGATGAAACAAGATTTTACAGTTTTTTATTAACGCCCTGCTTTTCCAGCCTTGTCTGTGTCTATCAACATCTAATTGTACTTCCAACGATTGGAGACAAACCATCTTTTCTTCTCTCCAAATGAGAATTTGTAGGGGTTTTCTGGTCCCATTTGCCACCAAGTGCACATCAGAAGATGAGTCTTCTAGCAGGAGATCAATGATAGCTAAGGAAGAAAGAGGCCTGCTCCAGGCCCAGTGGCGGCGCCGGCAGAAGGGCCTTCCCCAACTCGAGTTGCCATGGCAAACTGACTAATGAAAAACGCTTGCATTCTGAATTCATCACTGGAGGGTGATTAGAATGTAAATAATGATGAGATATGTCAGTGATAACATTTTTCTATTAAAAGAAACGCAATGAAGTGCACATCCCTGTTGGATAGTCAGTGGCAGTGGGTGTGGCTATGTTGATCACACACGAAAACCATGAAGCCCTTTACAAAACCTACTGTTTTCCATCGGATCTTTCTGTAAACCTCCATTATATTGCACTAGAAATGTGCAGCAATTAAAGCAAGTTAAAATTTAAATGGATTTTGGGCAAGTAGAGTGAAGTGTGTCATTTTTCTCACTGTAGGGTAGGTGCAGTGTTTCTGTTAGCATCTGTTCACAGTAATTCCTCCAATTCAATTATAACACATTTGGAAACTGCAGAGATATGCAAGGCATTATTTGAATCACAATTTATCTTTTTTTTTTTTTTTTTTAGCTGTTTAGGGTATACATTGCTAACAAAAAGTGAACGTTTTACGTTTCCCTTCCCATCAATAAAATGCCCCCAGCCTTGAACACCACATGGCCCATTGCTGTAACATAGCTCCCTTGCCAAAGCTTTTGCCTTTGAAGCTACTCAGACACCTACCATAAGGATCTTTCTTCCACAGTGGGAACAGTGAGACTAGAATTGTACTTTGGCGCGGAGATTAGGTGAGCAGAAGTGACAGAGGCACCAGCACACTAATCAATCCAAACAGAAAGAGCTCAGGGGCCGGGGGTGCATTAGCTCACGCATGTAGTCCCAGTGCTTTGGGAGGCCAAAGCAGGTGGATCACCTGAGGTCAGGAGTTTGAGACCAGCCTGGCCAACATGGTGAAACCCTGTCTCTACTAAAAATACAAAAATTTGCTGGATGTGGTGGTGCATACCTGTAATCCCAGCTACTCAGGAGGCTGAGGCGGGAGAACCGCTTGAATGTGAGATTCAGAGTTTACAGTAAGCCACGATTAAGCTACTGTATTCTAGCCTGGTTGACAGAGCAAGACTCCATCTGAAAAAAAAAAAAAAAAAAGAGCTCAGGGTTTACGTCTTCCTGCATGAGTTTGTTCAGTAAGTATTTGCTGAGCACCTACTGTCATTGTCATCTGTACATGGACCAGAACTGCCTGTGTCACTGAAGTCTTGCGAGCATGGCAGAAAGTGGGAGGTACTTTCTTTCTTTTTGTAAGACTATAGAGACTTATGAGGCACTTTCTTAAATCTTTCACCATTCTTTGTCCAAGACCATACAACAGGTAATAAATCTCATTATAGAATTCTGCCTAAGTGTCACAGGGCAGGGGAGCCCCAAAATTGGAGCTCCACCTAGAAGGTTCTTGGCTTCCCCCAGGAAGGAACTCGAGAGTGAACCAGTGGTAGAAGAAAACAGCTTTGCTGGGGCGCCAGAGTCACAGCTCCATGACTGCTCCTGCAGAACGGGGCTACCCCATAGGCCATGCATCAAGAGTAGCAGCTCAGGCACAGGTCTGCAGTCACAGCCATACCCACTTATAATTACATGCAAATTAAGGGACAGGTTATTCAGAAATTTCTAGAAAAAGGGTGATAACCTTCGTGTTTTTACCAGGGAATGGGTAAACTGTCATGGCGCTGGCAGGCATGTCAGCCGGTCTTCAATTTGGTCGGGAGTTGAGTCCCACCTCCTACCTCATTTATACTTATTTTTGATGCCACAAAATAAACCTTAGTTTTATTGTTTCATTTTATCCAAGACTGCCACAGTGGTCACTGCCAGCATTGTGTCGCATTTGTGACAACTAGAAAATGGTGCTCTCTGAGTGAACAAATTAGAAAAGCCATCCCATTCTCAGGATTTTAGCCCCACCTGCCCCCTCTACCAGTTGACTTTGAGCGTGTGCTTTCTGCACATCACACAGGGAGGAATACTGATCCCTCCCAGTGTCACCTACTGTCCCAGGCCTGGGCCACCTTCCCTGAAAGAAGTCATTTCCAGTATCTCTCATGTCTCTGGGGACTGGTACTATCCTGACTGCCCTACCCACACCCACACTGGCTGAGCCAATCTCTGGACTGCCCATGGCTGCCACATCCCTTTGTTCCTTGGTCCAGAAATATTCCTGGCATCCCAGATATTTTCTAAAAAGCATCTTGGTTGATTCCTACAATTATTCGCTAGTGTTCTCTTCAATATTCTTCTATTCCTAGTTCAGAGAACCTCTGGATCCCCAAAATGCCTTGAGTTTTAAGAGTGCCAGGCCGGGCATGGTGGCTCACGCCTCTAATCCCAGCACTTTGGGAGGCTGAGGCGGGTGGATCATGAGGTCAGGAATTCAAGACCAGCCTGACCAACATGGTGAAACCCTGTCTTTACTAAAAATACAAAAATTAGCCGGGCGTAATGGTGGGTGCCTGTAATCCCAGCCACTTGGGAGGCTGAGGCAGGAGAATCACTTGAACCTGGGAGGTGGAGGTTGCAGTGAGCTGAGATCACCCCACTGGACTCCAGCCTGGGCAACAGAGTGAGACGCTGTCTCAAAAAAAAAGAAAAAAAAATGTCAGTGACCTTGATTCTTTATGCAGCTTGCAGGATGTTTCCCTCACCCCAATCTTATACTTCTCCCAACTCTATTGATAGAAGGTAGAGCATTCCATCCCCGAACATGACAGAAGAGTAACACAAAACACACTCAGCACAGAGTTAGCCTATTTGCCACAGAATGCCCACTATGCTAAGAGCATGGGCTTGAGAAAATTGGGAGAAGATGGTGGTAAGAGCACATGTCTCAGGTCCCTTCTCTGACTTAAAACCCAGCACCAATCAAGCTGGAAGGACCTGGAGGGTTCATCTGAGGTCAAGGTCTCGCAGCATTCCTGGAGGAGAGGGCAGATGTAGATTCTCTTCTGGTTGGCATCTGGGGAAAGCTAAAGAGCCTGTGGCTACAAACAAGGGTGTGCAGCAACTTCAGGCCCTAGCCATACCTGGATTGCTGAGGACCTCAGGCGTCAGAGCCTGTGATTGTTTTCAGGAAAGCTCTTCCTCTGCCCACCTGTGACCCAAGTGGCTCTGGACAGGCCTGCCCATTCCTGTTGATCCCAGGAGGGCTGAGTTAAATTGTGCACACTGTGCAGGTCTGTGGCAGGGGAAGACCATCATCCCCACTACACTCAAGGGGAATTAACAGCATTCCAGTTTTCTCACTGCGTGTTCACCAGCTTGCTACTGCTCAGGAGGCCTCAACATCCTGACCAATGTGGGGACTAAAGGCACAACCAAGTGAGTAGGTTAAAAAAAATACACACCTGCAACTGTTTAAGAGGACTCAGTGCCTTGGGAAAGACAGAAAAAGAGATAAGGAGGAAGAGCCGAATATGGAACAATTGAATAAGGAGGCTCCCTTTGAGGGACAAATCAGGAAAGACCCAGATGACAACTTATAATAGAGAACTAATGAGAACCCCCAAGGTGATTTAAGTAGAGCACGCATAATATGTTCTAGAAGTTTAGGGGAAACAAAAACAAAAAAAACTTGATGCTATGGACTGAATTGTGTCCCTCAAAATTCATGCATTAAAGCCCTAATTCCCAGTGTGATGGTGTTTGGAAATGGAGTCTTGGGAGACCGTTAGATTTAGATGAAGTCCTCATAATGGAATTAACCCCCTTAGAATAAGAGACATCAGAGATCTTTCTGTCTTTCTCTCCCTCCTCCCCCATCTCTTTCTCTCTCTGTGTCTTTGCAGAAAAGAGAGTCCTCACCAGAAATGGCTACGCTGGCACCTTGATCTTGGACTTCCAGCCTTCAGAACTGCGAGAAAACAAATTTCTGTTGTTTAAGTCATGCAGTCTCTGGCATTTTAATATAGCAGCTCATGCTAAGATACTTGATATCTTTATTTTAAAATTCATTGTGAATTGAAAAAGAAGGTGATCATGGCTGAGAACCAAGTTAATAACCCAAAAGACCAAAAACTCACAACAAAAAGCAAAAACACAGTAAGATGAAAATCCTAAGGGGAAAGATCAGAGGTTTAAAGGAGGTTTATCCATGCTATCGGGCCATGAAATCTCTTACTCTCTGCCTATATGCAAGGATTCAGGATATCTTAATATCAGTGTTCCTAGCCAATGAAAATAGAAAATAGTTAACCAAATGTCAATTGACTCAGACCAGACACCTGAAGACAGGAAAAGATCAGGGGAAAGGAAATAGGGGTGAGCAATGAATCTTTTGATCTATAGCTACACCAGATGGACCGTAGCAGTGTGTCAGGGGATCTACAATAGAATAGTGGAGAAGAGTATTTCAAATAGAAGACATATACTTATGGAATTGCAAGAAAAGCTTTTTTAACATTTTAAAAGGAAATTTCAATACGCATCGTTCAGATTTTGACAAAGCAAGCAGAGAAAAATCAGTAATGATATAGAGGATTTGAATTATGTAATTGACAAGAACAATAAGCATGGAGAGAGAGCTGTTTCCTACAAGCAGAAAATATATCTTTTGTATCCACGTTACAAAAATTGATTGCGTGCTTGGCCATCAAGAAAACTTTCCCAAACCAGAAATTTTAGAAGGCATGTTCTTGGTTCATACTCTAATAAAGGGAAATAAGCAATGAAAAGATAATTTCAAAATTTACATTAGAATTAAGAAACACTCCCTTGGTTGAACCCCTTATTTAAAATACGTCAAAACTTGTTTGTAATTTACCTGGAAATGCATCCAAAAACCAAGCTGGAGTGTGGGATGAGAGAGCTGGATAGTTAGATGCATAGGTGATTTGATAAGTACAGCAAAATGTTCCTTGTAGAATTTAGTGGTGGTTTTCCCTGTATGATTCTTTCAACATTTTTACAGGTTTGAAAACTTTTTATAATTAATTATGAAGAAATACATCAAAAACTGAAATAAACAACATCTACAAGCTATTGAAAGGAACGTTTCATACAAAAACCACAGTTAAAAATGTATTCAAAATTGTTCTATCCTTAGAGCTTACTGTTTAAAGGAGTTCATTTGTTTTTTTCTAAAACTATTTATCAAGTAGATACTTATATGCCAGGCATTGCTCCAAGGGCCTCTGTGAGGTCTGAATCAAATGTTCAAATGTATTCCTCTCCAGACTGGTGCAGAATTATTGTTGTCGTTTTTGTTTGTTTATTTGGTTTGTTTTGGTTTTTGAGTCTGAGTTTTGTTCTGTCACTCAGGCTGGAATGCAGTGGCATGATCTTGGCTCACTGCAGCCTCCACCTCCTGGGTTCAAGAAATTATCATGCCTCAGCCTCCTCAGTAGCTGGGATTACAGAAGCGTACCACCACGTTCAGCTAATTTTTGTATTTTTAATAGAGACGGTGTTTCACCATGTTGGTCAGGGTGGTCTCGAACTCCTGACCTTAGGTGATCTGCCCACCTCAGCCTCCCAAAGTGCTGGGATTACAGGCGTTAGCCACCACGCCCAGCCTGGTGCAGAATTATTAAAAACTCACTCTGTACCTAACAGTAGCATGGCTCAGTCCAAAGTTTCCCAGCCTGATGATGAAAACATCATGCGGAAAGGCTCCAGAAGCCCAAATATCCTTTATACATGCCTTGTGTTACTCAGTCCCTCTCTCCCTCACAGAAATAAATTCATCTGCTCTGACATGTGCTACTTCACACAAAGCCAGCTCTAATTGTTCTGTACCCTCTTTTGCTTTTCTGGGTGATTACAAACTGATTTTGGGGCAATGCATTCTAGTCATTTCCAGGTACATCAGGTAAAGCAAGCTGCTCTGTAATTATTAAACTATCCTTTGTCCTTTTGAGAGATGGGCACAATAGCTGTCTCCCTGTGTACAGGGAATTTCCCCCTGTTCCATTAATTCCCATGGTTAGTGGTTTTCACAATAAAATCCATCAGTTCCGTTAGATGAGTTCTTTCATTCTCGAAAGAATAGGCCCAAATCATGCCAGTCAAAGGTGCTGTAAATGAGAACATCCTTGGAAAATAAATGTTTTGTGCAAATGTAAGCACCCAGGGTGTGTATTTGTGTTCAAGCCAATGCAACACATCTATTGAGGGTTTACGGTGTTCCTGGCACATCACCACAGAGAAAACTGTCCTGCTGCCACATTCCCAGAAGCGCTTACATTCAAGCTAGCCACAAAAACATATTTCTGGTTCTAACAGCAGATGTGAAACTGTGAAACACATGCACACAAAAGGCAGGCAGCTTGAGGACCTGCGTGGTGGTCTAGGGACATCCTAGGGCTGCCAGAGGGATGGAGAGAAAATCTGTGATTGCTGCTCTCATCCCTGGGGAATTGGGGGACTCAGGCAAGAATTCTGACTCGCTCCCTCTTGTCTGTGACTGCAGACTGAAAGCAACGTTTCCAACCCAATGACACGATCATAAGGCTCTGTTTAGATAAAATGTTTTATCTTCTAAAGATGATACTTACATTGTCTACTATCCAATACCAGAGGCCAGCAACAAGGCTTTACAACTCCCACTTTCCCAGTTCCCAAACACTGTGAGAACACATGGGGAGCACAGTTTAATTTTTGATAGAATAAAAACACCTTGCATGCTTCCATATTTCTAGCACATGATATACTGGAAATAAAGTGGACAGAGTAAGAGAGAAGCTAAAGCCATATCTTTCTGGGGAAATGCCTCTGGAAACTGTTTTCTTCTGGAAATACGGGCTCTGTCTCCAAATGCCAACTAAAGTGAGTTAAACAGTCATGTGTCTTAGTCAGCTCAGGCTGCCATAACAAAATGCCATAGACATGGTAACTTAAACAACAGAAATTTATTTTTCTTTGTTCTGGAGTTGGGGGAGCCCAAGACCACGGTGCCAGCTGACTCAGTTTCTGGTGAGGGCTCTCTTCCTGGCTTGTAGATGGCTTCCTTCCCTAAGTCCTCATTTGGCACAGAAAGAGTGCATGAGCTCTCTGGTATCTCTCCTTATAAAGACATAAATCCTACTGGATTGGGGCTCCACCCTAAATGACCTCATTTACCCTTAATTCCTTCCTTATTTCTAATACATTGTGGGTGTGCTAGCTTACACCTATAATCCCAGCACTTTGGGAGGTCAAGGCTGGAGGATCACTCAAGCCCAAGAGTTTGAGACCACCCTGGACAACATAGTGAGACCCCATCTCTTCAAAATAAATGCAAATATTAGCCAGGTGTGGTGGTGCACACCTGCAGTCCCAGCTACTTGGGAGGCTGAAAGAGGAGGATCACTTGAGCCCAGGAGATCAAGGCTACACTGAGCCATGATCATGCCACTGCACTCCAGCCTGGGTGATCAAGTGAGACTCTGTCTCAATAAAACAAAAAACAAATACAGTCACACTGGGGTTTAAGGCTTCAACATATGAATTCTGGGAGGACATAGTTCATAGCACCATATAATTCAAGGTTCCCAATTATTTCGATCAGAAAGAAATATCCTGCTGGTTGAGCAAAAGTGTTTCCTGTGAGTTAAATAATGTAGGTAATTTCCTCAATTCTCTGCTACATTTGGACTCTATCGATGCCATCCAGTTAGCAATGTGTGAATTAACGAGAGCTTCAAGTATATTGGCAATGCAAAGGCTGTTTTCTGTCCATACCAATCAACTCCAAATTCTGCATTACGGTCTCGTCTGCTGCTGCAGGGAGCCCTGCAGTACTGGAAAACAGCCAGCAGCTGTCACGGGTGCACCAGCAGCTTCTGCTTCTCCATGTAATGCATGTCCCCCGTGCCCCTAGCTTTGGGGACTTGCCGTTTGCCCCAGCAGCGGCTGGCACATGGATGTGTCTGTGGAGGGGTCTTTGCTAGTGCTGCCCTCGCGGCAGGGTTTTGGATGATGGGATTCTGCACACACTCATCTTTCACTTCGGGGCATGTCATCCTGCTAAATGAAGAAGCCAGACAACCTTTGGGGTTCCTTAAGTCTCCAGGACAGAGGAACACATGTATTCTCACCTTACGTGGCTTTGCCTGGCTTACTCAACAGCTGCTGCCCAGTCGCAGGAACAGCCCAGATGCCCTGGCAACCCAGAGTAGCAGTGGGCAGCAGATCTCAATGCCCCCCTGGCCCCCGTGGAAGGTTTGGAGACCTCTTCAGCTTGAGACCACCAGCAGAGGCAGCTGAGAGATGAACACCCAGCCAGGAGCCAGGAGCCAGGAGGCACAGGGCATAGCACTGATGGAGAGCCCCGCCAAGGAAAATGAGAAATGATGTTTCCCTGACCTTAGCCCAGCCCTTGTCCATTGTCTTGGAGAAGTTCCAAGCTTTCAGCCTTCAGAGGAAGCTCTGGCAGAACCCAAACGTGCTCTGCATGTTTCAGAAGTTCACCAAAGTCCTTCTCGCCTCAAAGTCCCCAGGCCCCACGGAGCGGGAGAGGGGTACGGAGGGGTGGGGTACAGGGAGGTTGGAGGGTGATGGATGGACTGTCAGGGAGGGACAGGAGAACGCAGGGACGGCAGTCGGGCGGGCCAGATGGAGCGCTCACCATTCTAGACCTTCACCCAGGCCAGAGACGAATTTCTTTCCATGTGTGAGGGGTCGGGGGCATGCAGGATTACGGGGAACTAAAGGAGAACAAGAAAATATGATTACTGTCATTTATTTTGTCCAGATTCCACCTGGTAGCAGCCAAGAGGCTCACGGAAGGCTACAGACTTGTTCCTCCACCTCAAAACCCAGGGGGGACATTTCGATTCCTAGTTGAAAAGCTAGCAGAAGAAAGAAATTTCCTTTTTTAAAAAAGCAAAGAAAAACAAAACAAAACAAAAAAAGGTTTTTTAAACCTCTTTTCAAAGCAAAAAACCTGAGGCAGGGAATGAGGAACACATTGCTGTCTAATCGAGCCACTGTGATGACTGACTGCAGCAGCTGAGTGCAACAGTGTGCGTATGTTTGTGTGTGGGCTTATGTGTGTACATGTATGTGGTTGTGGTTGCCTGTGTGCAGACGTCTGCTGGCAGGAGACTGGAGGTAAGTGGGGAACAAGATAGTATCTGTGTTAAATAAGATAATTTTCACATATTCGTCATGGGGGTAGGAGAGAATCTTTGTCTCATATTTGGGTAGTGTTCTCGCTTTCATGCTTGTGGAATACCGGCAGTGTGCTACCCAGACCCCACACGTTTGACTATGCCTCATGTGACATGACCTAGGAGGGACACTGCCTCTCCTGGGCTTCCACCCCAACCTCTCCAGTCCCCAACAATATTCTGAGCAACACACATAAAAAGGCTTAGGAAACAACCTAGTCTAATGTACACTTCTGTAAAAGATGCTTATTCCACCACAATACCACACGTCCCTATAGGCCCTATCTCCAAACACAGGGGAGTCAGGGCTTCAACATATAAAGGGTGAGAGGGACAACCAGTCTGTAGGTGAAGTCCGGGCATCTGTCGTTTGCGATAACAACTCTCCCAGGTGATTCTGCTGTTCATCCAGGGCTTGTGCCTAATGGCCCTGGGTTGGAGAACTCTAATTCCTGCTTTACTTCCCATATGAGCAGCACAGGCTACCCGTGGGCTGCCCTGCCCAGTACCTGGCCTTGCTCACTCGGCTGTGTTTGGTCATGGCCTAACCATGGAGTTCCAGGCTCTGCTGCTGCCAACCTACCACTTACCAGCCTTGGAAAACTGGGCGAGTCATTGCCCTTCCCTTGGCCTCAGTTTCCTCATCTGACAATGAGGGGCTTGCACAGAAGAGTCTCTGTCCCAACTGACACAAAACTCTGATCCTTAATAGTAACATTCTAGGGGTTCCATCAGGCCCAATTCAGTTTTAGTATAGAATTTTAAAAAGCATTCAGGGCTCCTTACTCCATCCCAACTAAGAATACACTATCTCCCATGCAAAATGTCCAACCAAAAAAGTACCTGGCGTGTCGCCATCCTGTGAAATATAGGTGTCAGGGAGATCAAAACGGAGGTTGTCCTTTTTCTTTGAAGTCGGACATGCCATGTCCTTACCATGAGTCAAAATCCTTTCCTTATTCAGTTCAGGACACAGGTTTATCTCTGGCTTCCTGACTCATGGATTTTCTCCCCTGAACAAAGCATAGTGCTTCTCTACAACCTCTCCAGGCTCCTGGTAGAGATGAGACTTTGAGAAGGATGTTTAGCGGGCATGGGTAAATGACATATAAGCCCTCCACACCCAGTATCGAAGCCAAGAAGGGGTGAGGGGGGAGGGGAGTTCACCTCTGCCCTTGCCGCCCTGGTTAGCTTTGTCCAGCCTCAGCAGACAAGACCCTTTCACTCCCTTTTGTCTTCCTAGGCCGCTTCCCGCTTTGCCTCCTCCTCTGCTCTTCTTGATGTTTGGAATGCTGCTCTCTTCTGTCTACCTAAATATACTTATTTTCCAAAGCCTAAAGAGTATATATGAGGGACCAGGGAGAGTGAGAGGCAGAAGGAGGAAATTCTCTGAATCATTCCAGCCTACGTGATCTTCCTCTGCTATAAATTACTGTTGCACTCGTGATCCTGACCATTGGCATCCCCTATTCCAAGCCCAGAAAGGCAAGCACTGTGTAGGTTCTGCACAGCGCTGAGTCCCTAGGGTCTGATAGCACTCACCTGGCCCAGAGTGAGTGCTTGGTAACTATTTGTGAAGTAGGGGAATAAGGGAGCCCCACGAGTCATCGTTACCTTACAGTCCCTGCCTCCTCTTGCAGTCTTTTCAAGGACTGTCTTCATGCCTTGGTTCTAAGATAGACACAGACTGTTTGCTTTTTTCTTTTTATCTCCAGAACCTGCAAGGAGCCTGGTCCACTGTATGCACTCAATGAATGCTGGAGTGAATAAATGAAGAGCCACGTCTGAACTGGCATCCAGCACTGAATGGGAGACCCTCCTGGGGAGGTTAACAGTGGAAAAGCAAAAAGGTGTGGAAGGAGAACAGGCACCAGTCCACATCTAGCCACCCAGATGTCCTGGGGTGGTGTGGCCTCCATGGGAGGGCTGCGATGGAGCCTTCTTCCAGACAGTGTGTCAGCTGGCTTAGCAGGCACCTCTGGTGACCCCTGCTGCAGCTGTGGACAGCAGTTGTGTGTCGCTTTTAGGCTCTGCCCAGTATATCTGCCTTCACCCACACTGCTCTGATCCTGCCATGGGAGATCTGGGAAAAAACCCACTCCCTACATCTCCACGCATTGCTTGAGAGTTCTAGGAGGAGCCACAGCTCCCGGAGCAACACAGGAAAGATGCCTCTGTAAGACCACTCTTGGGTGGACAGAAGGATTGGGCAGGATGGAGTCCCCTTGCTGACAACAGTGGCCTGTCCTGTAACCACCCTTTATACTGACTTTTCCTCCTTCCATCTCTCTCTCTTCCTGTCCCCTCACATACACTATTTAGGCTCTGAAAAATAAGTACATTTAGGTGGACAGAGAGAAGAAAGCCACATTCTAAGCACAAAGAAAAGCAAAGGAGAGACAAAGAGGCAAGGAGCCTAGAAAGAGAAAAGGATGAGAGAGGCTGCTTGCTGCAGCCACCTGTGTGGTTCATGGTGGGGCTTGTATGCTAAAAGGGTCACAGTCTGCAGGACAAATCAGTGCAGGTACCAGACCCATGCTGATTATCAAAAATAAAGAAATATAGCAGGAAGGGCAGGGAAGAGGGAGAGTCCAAACTCGCCTGGGCGCACGTGTGTGAGCAGCAGCCCTGGCAGAGGAGGCACCTCCACAGGTTCCCTCCATTTAATAATGTGAGGCTGCATTGCCAAAGCCATCCATTCCAAAGCCATCACTTGTGGCTTTCAATCAGTTTTAGATTGGCTTGATCAATCCTACAGAAGAGGAGCACCGTGCCATCTTTGTGATGCATGGACTAAGACATAAATATGTAAGCAGTTCTATATTAACATTAATTAGCAGCAGTAGCCTGGAAGTGGTTAGCATAACACTGGCAATCGCTAATGGAATTGTGTATCTTTTTCCTGCACCATGAGCAGTCAAGAATCATGCATAATGTAAAAGCATAGATTGCAGCTGGTAGCAGCAGGCTGGATCACAGGAGATGATTTTGACTTGTTTTTATGATCATGCAGAACTACCTTTCAATCAGGCCCCCAAAGCACATACTAGCCTACAGTCCCGGGGGTGCAGAATCACACTACATAACAGTAAATAACGATCCTGCTGAGAGGCCCAAAAGCTGGGCTTTTTATTTATGTTCTGTTCATATTTATAGAGTCTAGAAGGAGTGCAGGCAGAAGTGACAGTAAGCAGGTGCCACCTGACCATATGGGAGGCTGACTGAGACACGGGAAATGAGCTCAAGTTGAGAACAGACAGCTGAGTTCTGGCTGGGCAGAGGATGGTCAGCCTGGAAGCATCATGGACGTGCCGCCTTCTACACAGGAAAGAAGAGCTGCTGGAGAAGCCAAGCCTGTTTAATGGTTTCAGCTCATCTCCTGGTAATAGGGCCTCATCAGTGGGTTAGAACAAGGAAAAGTGGGGAAAATTCTGGCAGACTCCTCAATTTAGTCTTTTGGTCTCCGTCACCTGCGTTTTCTCACCCACTACAATCTATTGCACGGTTTTTTTCCAAAAGCGATATTGAGACATGATTCACCTACCATACAATTCACCCATTAAACATGTATAATTAAATGGTTTGGCATCTATTACGTTATTGGCAAAATTATGATGAAATATACATAACAAAATATACCATTTTCACCATGTTTCAGTAGTATACAGTTCTGTGCATTACATACAGTCACACTGTTGTGCGGCCATCACCACCATCCATCTCTAGAACGTTTTCATCACCCCAAACATAAACTCCCTACCCATTAAACAATAATTCTCCATTCTCTCCTCCTCCCAGCCCCTGGTAATGTCTAATCTACTTTACCTCTATGAATGTGTCCATTCTAGATATTGCATATCAGGGAATTATATAGTTGTCTTTTGTGTGGTTTCTTTCACTTCGCATAAAATCTTCAAAGTTCATCCATGTTGTAGCACATATTACAATTTCATTCCTTATGGCTGAATAATATTTCACTGTATACACATTCCACATTTTATCCATTCCATGCGTTGATGGACATTGGAGTTGTTTCTACCTTTCGGCTGTTGTGAATAATGCTATAAACATTGGTATATTGGTCTGTTCTCACGCTGCTAATAAAGACATACCCAAGACTGGGTTATTTATAAAGGAAAGAGGTTTACTGAACTCATAGTTCCACATGGCTAGGGAAGCCTTACAGTCATGGTAGAAAGCAAAGGAGAAGCAAAGTCATGTCTTACATGGCAACAGGAAAGACAGCTTGTACAGGGGAACTCCCATTTATTAAACCATTGGATCTCATGTGACTTATTCACTATCACAAGAACAGCAAGGAAAGACCTACCCCATGATTTAATTACCTTCCACCAGGTCCCTCCCATGACATGGGGGAATTATGGGAGCTACAATTCGAGATTTGGGTGGGGACACAGCCAAACCCTATCAATTGGCCTATAAGCATCTGCTAGAGGTCCTCTGTTTAGTTCTTTTGGATATATACACAGGAGTGGAATTACTGGATCATATGCCAATTCTATGTCTGGCTTTTGAGGAACTGTCAAACCATTTTCCATAGCAGTTGTACCGTTTTGTAGGAGGGTCCCATTTTCTCTACATCCTCACCAATACCTCTTATATTTTCCATTTTTTGTTTTGTGCATGTGTGTTTATAGCCACCCTAGTAGGTATGAAGTGGCATCTCCTTGTGATTTTGATTTGCACTTCCCTAATGACTAATGATGTTGAGCATCTTTTCATGTGCTTATTGGCCATCTGTATGTCTTCTTGGGGTAAAAGTTGCATGAGTTTGCTAGGGCTGCCATAACAAAGTACCACGAGCTGGGTTCAACAACAGAAGTTTATTTTCTCTCAGTTCTGGAGGCTAAAAGCCCCAGACCAAGGTGTGAGCAGGACTGATTTCTGCTGAGGCCTCTCTCCTTGGCTTGTAAATGGCAGTCTTCTCCTGCGTCTTCACATGATCTTTCTTCTGTGGTTGTTTATGTGCTTTCTTCTGTGTTTATGCTCTAATCTCTTCTTATGAGGACTAGTGCTCACCCCAGTGATCTCATTTAACCTTAATTACCTCTTCAGAGACCCTGTATCCAAATACAGTCACATTCTGAGTACAGGGGGCTAGGACTTCAACATATGAATTTTGGGGGATACATTCAGCCCATAATAAAGGTCAGTTCAAGTTCTTTTTGCCCCCTACCCCCTCTCTTTTGAGACAAAGTCTCACTCTGTTGCTCAGACTCAGAGCATAGTGGCATGACTTCAGCTCACTGCAGCTTTGACCTCCCAACTCAAGTGATCCTCCCACCTCAGCCCCCTGAGTAGCTGGGACTACAGGCACGCAGCACCACGCTCAGCTAATACTTGTATTTTTTGCAGAGAGGGGATTTCACTAAGTTGCCCAGGCTGTTCTCAAACTCCTCAGCTCAAGCGATTCTGCCTGCCTCAGCCTCTCAAAATGCTGGGATTATAGGAATGAGCCACCATGCCAGCTTTGCCCATTTTTAAAATTGGGTTGCAATCATAAGTTTTGATGTTGAATGCATGGTTTTATTATTCATTTTGGGGGTGGTGAAGGTGTCAGTAGAATAAGAAAGAGAAAGGTTATAGGGTTTTTAGTCTTGGACTGTTTAATGTGATCAGTTCTAAGCACAGTCACTGTCCCAAAGGAAATGTCTCCATTTTTTCCCCACAGAAACCCAACCATACTATCTATCTTCCAATAAGTAGTGCAATAATAGTCATCAGAGGTAAACAAGAAATCACTGTATTATGATTAAACCAAAGTCAGTTTTCGAATGTCTGCTAGACTGTAAATTTCTTGAAGGTAAGTGTAATTTTTTTTTTTTTTTTTTGGAGACAGTCTCACTCTGTCGCCCGGGCTGGAGTGCAGTGGTGCAATCTCAGCTCACTGCAACCTCTGCCTCCCAGGTTCAAGCGATTCTCCTGCCTCAGCCTCCCGAGTAGCTGCAACTACAGGCACATGCCACCACACCCAGCTAATTTTTATATTTTTTGTATAGACGGGGTTTCACCGTGTTGGCCAGGATGGTTTTGATCTCTTGACCTTGTGATCTGCCCACCTCGGTCTCCCAAAGTGCTGGGATTACAGGCATGAGCCACTACACCCAGCTATCATTTCTTACTCAACTTTGAGTTGGAGTATGCCTCAGGCCATAAAAACATTTTCTCATGTAATAAACCCAATATCCCATGTGGTAGGTAAAATAATCCCCACTCCACAGATGGGGAAACAGGGCTCGTAGGGGTCAAGTGGCTTGCCCGAGTTGATGAGGCAAGCAGCAGAAGGAAAATGTGGGGTCCTGAATCTGTCCAATTCTTCTTTCCACTACACTACGATTCCTTCCTCCCTCAACATGGAAATAAGATATGCATGCTCTTAAATCAGGAAAAACATTCATTCCCATGAGATCTCTGAGTGAGCTGAGCTCATCTCCTACAAGTACATGTTTACCAGTTAGAAGATATCATTCATTATCTGTCTCCATAAAAGATTTTTCTGCCTTCCCCCACTCCCTTTTTTTTTAGACCTTACATATGAATTAAATAGATTTTTTGTTAATAGACAAGAACTCAAGCCCAGGCAGTTTTGTTCTATTCATGGTAATTGTAATAAAGATATGGGATTCAAAAGAAAAAAAGCAATAGGATTGGGGGTGGGTAGGCAAAGGGAAATGAGATGTAAGTTTCAATACACCAAGAAATGGAAAACGGTCAACAGTTGTTCTCCTCTTTTGTAAATGCTTAATCCAAAACAAGTGACTCACAAATTATACACACTGGTTTCAGCCCTCTGCTTCTGAGATACATATCTCTTTGTGTGGACATTCAAATAGACCTGGGCTTTTCTTGTAATGGACAAGCAGCTTCTGCAGGTAAGTCACAGCCCAACTCCACAGACTATCAGACAGCTGCTTCCCAAAGGGAAGGTGTCTCTGTTTCTGCCACAGTAGAAGCCTGTGCTATGCTGTATCCAATCACATCTCTTCATTTAATAAAGCCTAATGGGCAGTCTTTCTCCAGTGGCTACATCAACCATCAGTCACCAACATTGTTAAAGAGAAAATTCTAAAAATTCTAAGAAATTTTGCAAACATTACACATTCTTCTCATGCTGAGATATTTGTTTTTTGAGGAAGGACATACACAGCCATGTGGTAACTTGTTTAATAATCAGCATTCATATATCCCATCTTTTTGCCCAGGAAGGAAAACTAATCACATGCATAGTACCTGTCAGTGAAGTCCTTGTTTCATAAGAGGCAATCTGACCAAGGGTGTCCCAGAACACCTTTTTATATCTATATGTGTTTTTTTGTGTGTGTTTTACTTTTTATTCTCAACATACTCATTGCTCTAGAGGTATGGCCTAATACAGTACATGGTGGTGGGTGTTATGAAGACATGTTACACTTTGAGGGCCTGAATGATTGGGGTCACATGCTCTGTGGACAGTTTTATAGCCCAAATCACATGCGCTATATCAAAGTCACCTGGTTTGTACTTTATACAGTTCTTCTGGTGGGTGACTATTCGGGTGGGCTCAGTAACTAGTGGGATCACATGAATGTCTCTGACCAGCTTCGACACTTGTTTCCAGTGCTAGATTCAAAGCCTGGCAAC
The DNA here is from genome assembly GCF_003255815.1 of Theropithecus gelada. Classification (NCBI taxonomy): domain Eukaryota; kingdom Metazoa; phylum Chordata; class Mammalia; order Primates; family Cercopithecidae; genus Theropithecus; species Theropithecus gelada. Next base: position 39,835,785 of record NC_037685.1, on the reverse strand, counting down.
ATGTGTGGGCCTCTAAGAACAGGGATTCCAGAGCAATCCTGCAAAATGGTTTGGGTTGAATAGTCAGGCAATGTCCATTGCTGTTACTCAGTTTTATCCTGTTTCCCCTTTGATCCCATCCAGCCAGTGGTGTGCTAGTAAATGTTCAACAACCTGCTCTCCAAATAATGCATGGAAATATATACATACCTGAGGTGATTACTGATTTTACTGATACACAGAATGTGTATCACACAATTTACAAATAATAAAGTCTACATTGTAAATTCCATATAGCCAATTGATTCTCATAGAATGCTTCCCTTGATTTTTGCCAAGCTCTTGTTTTCATATCCAACCTATGGTTGTGGCTGATATATGAGTGCAGTTTTAATTAGAACGTTGACATTTTTGTTTGCATTAATGAGTATGGTGAAGGTGAAATAATGAAGATATACGTAGAAACACTACTTGATCATCAATGATCGGAGCAACTTCTTTGCTGATTCAGGTAACAGTTTTCTAATGCTAAAAGAGTATTTCCTCAAGTTTTTGTGCTATTGACAAGCTAATGGCTACAGACACGACAATCTTTAAATTTAATATGAATAACATTAAGAGTCATCAGAACAATAAATCAAGCTTTGATTTATAGCAGTTGCCAATTTCCATGACACAAATATCCCTACTATGACTGACTTTAAGCTACCGAGGTAATGTCCTTGAACATGGATTTGGGAAGAGATGCCCCATAGTGCCCCAAGATATACTATTTGCATGATATAAGTGAAATAAATGTAAATAATTCAAAAGGTCAGATGATATTAAAATAAGTAGAAAGTACTGAGGGTTTTAGTACTATATTTTTAATATAATTTAATTACAAGTTTAGACAATTTAATAAACCTGCTGTGTTTAACAACAAGTGCTAAAAATTCTGGAAAATTCAACAATCAGTTCTTGCAGCTCCAGCATGCTATGCCATCCAACCCATAAGAGGTTAGGTTACACCATGGATTTTTGGGAATGCTTTAAGCTCTAGGTAACAGGGTATATGACTAAAAGTGTCTAGAATACAGCTCTATGGAACTCAATGATTTTTGTTCATATTTGGAAAGTACTTAAAACAGTGACTAACAGATAATAGATGTCAATAAACGTCTGTTGAATTGAATTTATTAAAATAGAGGCATTTAGTAATCACACATTGTGAGCAGTCTGGGCACAGGTGATTCTAGAGCTGATCCCTCCAGGACTCTGGGTCAACCACTCTGTGAGGTTCTTGGTCTTTTCCCTTTAGCTGAAAGGTGGCCACCCTAAACACCATAGCCCAAACATAGCCCTAAACACCAAATTCTCACAGTGCAATTTCTAAGAAAGGAAACAGGGAACAACCACATTGATGAGTGATGCCTCCTTGCCACTTTCCTGTTTTCTCAAGTAGCTAGAACAGGATCCCCAGCAACTCTTTTCTAGACCCTCTGATGGGAGATGGGCAAAAAAAAGGAGGTTGGGTGTTTCTATGACAGTCAAATAATTTCCCTGGTTTCCTACCAGGCCAATTCAATGCAAGGAATCAAGCAATACAAATATTTATTTCAGTTCAAATATCTTTTTCTGACTAAGACATAATCATTATTCTGGAACTTTCCATTCTCCTTGAAGTATTTTGAAAATAAAATCTACAATGACTCCTTCTAATTACCAAATAATTACCCTTAGAAAGAAATCTTCTTTCTACCTTAATTACCTCTTCAGTGTTTATGTACAACTTGACTGAATGTGGTCTATATCAGATCACAAATTATTGTAGTCAAATTTTTAATAAATATAATCGTATTTTTAAATCCCTTATAAAAATTTCCAAATCCATAAAACATTTACATAAGTTACAATAAGGAAATTTCAACATCTTTAGGAGTATATTTTCCTGGGTTTTGAGTACCATATATGTTATGATTAACAAAGAGAACAATTGAAAGCCATTCACACATAAAACATTTGTACCCAAGTAACCTTCAAATATTTCAAAAAGTCCCTTTCTACCCAATACTCAGAGAGTGCCCAAGGAAATAAATGCAGCTTACCTTGGGCTCCCAGGCCTTTGGCATGGATTCTGGTCACTGGAGAAGATTCCCATCTGTCAACATCCAGACACATCTGTGGCAGAAAGATTTCCTGAGTTCAGGAAAAGGCAGCAAAGACATGCCAGAAATAATAGTGACCAGGATTGACTGTCTTTTCAAAATCAGAAAAGAGCCATTGTACTTAGAACCACAAGGGATCCTAGAGATGGTTTTCCTCACTTGCATCCAAAACTATGTTCTCCATGGTTAGTTCCTTCTGGGAAATGATTTTATAGAGAGGATATTAGATTTTTTTTTTTTTAAACTCAAGACTTCTCAGGGGGCTGGGCATGGTGGCTCACACCTGTAGTCTTAGCACTAGCACTTTGGGAGGCCAAGGCGGGCAGATCACTTGAAGTCAGGAGTTCAAGACCAGCCTGGCCAACATGGTGAAATCCTGTCTCTACTAAAAATACAAAAATAGCCAGAAATCACTTGAACCTGGGCAGTGGAGGTTGAAGTGAGCTGAGATCGTGCCACTGTACTGCAACCTGGGCAACAGAGTGAGACTCTGTCTCAAAAAAAAAAAAAAAAAAAAAAAACAAATAAAACACTTCTCAGGGGATTTATATACATCAATCTTTAAAATATATATGTATAACTACCTTTTCCAAACCTGATGTATCTATAGAACCTTTTTTTTAATGGAACACTTTAATTTTTCTGTTTTTGTGGTAAAATATGCATAACATGAAATTTACCCTCTTAACCATTTTTAAGTGTATAGTTGTGATAAGCACATTCACATTGTTGTGCAACCAATCTCCAGAAATTCTTCATCTTGCAAAACTTAAACTCTGTATCTATTAAACAAAAACTCCCCATTTCTTCCCCTACCCCTGGCAACTACCATTCTACTTTGTTTCTATGGATTCGACTACCCTCGGTACCTCATACACATGGAATCATAAAGTATTTATCTTTCCGTGACTGGTTTATTTTATTTAGCATAATGCCCTCAAGGTTCATTCATGTTACAGCATTTGTCAGAATTTCCTTCCTTTTTAAGGCTGAGTAATACTCCATTGTATGAATATACTACATTTTTTTAATCCATTCATTCACCGATGGACATTTGACTTGCTGCCACCTCTTGGCTATTATGAGTAATGCTGCTACAAACACAGGTGCACAAACATCTCTTTGAGATCTTGCTCTCGATTCTTTTGGGTATATACTCATAAGTGGAAATTCTGGATCCTATGGTAATTCTATGTTTAATTTTTGAGAAATGACCACATTGTTCTCCATAGTTGCACCATTTTACATTCCCAGCAACAGTGCACGAAAGTGGAACTCTTTTTTGAAGAATGCTTTAATTAACACAAAACTTAATAAACACCAGTCTAGTCCAAATCCGTCCTTTTAAAATGGAGAAGTAGAAGCTCAAGAGGGGAGGGACGTGTGCAACATCCCACAGCTCCTCAGTGGTGCGGCAGCCAGGGGCTTGCCGGGAAACAGACCACTCAGCTAGTTATGGAGAGAATTTAATTTCGGAATTGCTTACAGAGGATGGGTAGCACTGCAGGGTGCCTGTTAGGGATATAAAGACACTCAGGAAGAGTGACAGTGAGAAACACTTACCACCCTTTGGCCTAAAGAGGAAAAGAGAGAAAATGGCGCAAGTGAACCCAAGGAAACCTAGCACCTTGAGGGCAGGTTGCTCAGCAGGAGCTGTGCTTGGAGGGTGTGGTCGCCACCAGAGCCTCGGCACAGAAGAAGCAGGTAAAGAAATACCCCAATCGCTCTCTCTTTTCAGCCATTGATCTCCTGCCAGTACCTCCAATGGCCAAACAAACCCAAAGCCAGAGGGCAGGGGAACAGGGCACATACGGCTAAGTCCCCAGGTCCCAGAGAAGAGCAGAAATAGGTGAGGAGGAAAGAGAAAGGAGGGAGGATGGTGTTGGATGGGCAATCCAGGGTGTCTGATGCAGAGGGTGTCTGTAGGTGGTTTTCTACACTCAGTGTGTATCATAGAAAATTAAAAGTTTAGAATGTTTAGGGCCAGGCATGCTGGCTCATGCCTGTACTCCCAGCATTTGGGAAGCTGAGCCTGGCAGATAGTTTGAGCCCAGGAATTCAAGACCAGCCTGGCTAACATGGTGAGACCCCTGTCTCTACAAAAAATACAAAAATTAGCTGGGTGTGATGGCACATTCCTGTGGTCCCAGCTACTCAGGAGGCTGAGATGGGAGGATTGCTTGAGCATGGGAGGTCGAGGCTGCAGTAAACTGTGATCGCACCACTGCACTCCAACCTGAGTGAAAGAGCAAGACCCTGTCAGAAAAAAAGAAAGAAAGAAAGGAAGGAAGGAAGGAAGGAAGGAAGGAAGGAAGGAAGGAAGGAAGGAAGGAAGGAAGGAAGGAAGGAAGGAAGGAAAAGAAAAGAAAAGAAAAGAAAAGAAAAGAAAAGAGAGAAGAGAAAAGAAAAGAAAAGAAAAGGATGTTTCAGACATTAGAAAAATAAAAATAAAAAAATTACCAACAGTCTCATCACCCACAGATACCCAAGTTAACATTTCTGTTTCCAGTGTATAACATGTTGCAAGATGATATTGACAAATGAAGTTGGGCTTGTTTTCACTACTGTGCAGCGGCAGCTCCAGAATGTCTACAGAAGGAATAAAGCAACTGAAAGGAAGGACTAGACGTGAGTCCTGACATCATACTTACAGAGGAGGCACACTGGTTTTAACTGGATTCCGTGTTTATTTGGGGACCTATCTGGAGCTGCCGATGGAGACAAAAGGCTTTATTTCGAAGCTGCCATGTGCAGAGAGGCCTTCTCGTTTATTTTGGTAAGGTTCAGGAAGAAGGTGATGATTTATGTGGCAGATGAAAGCTCCCCTGCTCAAGGCACCCCTTGACAATGCTGTGAAAGAACTAACATGAGGGTTCTCGGGGAAGGGAGAGAACATATTTTACATGTAGAAGAATGTGAACTGTGGTGGCCAAAGGGCAGATTGTGTCGCATTGTGTGTTCCAAACGTCACCACCACAACCTGCCCCATCCCACTTGCCCTTCTGGCAATATCACCTTGACGCTTTTCTTGTGGTGGTAGTCTCAGTCCTCTCTTCTCGAATCTGGACAAAACTCAGGCTGCTGTCACCAATATAACAAGTGAAGCGACTATGAACTTCCAAGGCTAGGTCTTAAACATGCCACACACTCCTGCCTTGCTGTCTTGGGAAGCCAGTGCTTGGAACCCAGCCACAGTGAGGAAGCCCAAACAAGCCCATGTGGAAACAGCCCATGGAAATGACACCTCGAGGTTTTTAGGCTGATAACTCAGCTGATAATGAAAGTTACTTTCTCTGGATTTTTCCTTGCCCACCCCAAGAAAGCCTTTGTGTTTTCTTCCCCCATGAATAGAATCAGAAGTAGACAGTTCTCGAATCCTATCACTCTTTTGGAGATTACATCCTGAGAACAGAAAGGAGAACAATCGGTGTTTGGAAAAGGGAGAGGGGACATAAAAGGAATGACTATATATAAGGGAGAGTCCCCTACACTAGGAAACTAGAACAGAGGTAAGTATGGGAACTTCCAACCCACCAAGTCCCTCAAAATGGCCAAGGATGGTGGCCATACCTCAGGGGAAATGGCTGCTTGTTGTGTAGACACAGATTGGACTCCCAGCCCAGGGCACTGCTTTGGCAGAGATTTCTGGATCCATGATGGCAAAGAAGCAACAAAACTAGCAATGGGCCTCAGTGATGGGTTTCTCGGGGGTAACTAGGTCAGACTAGAGGTCAGCTTCCAGGATAACTATTCCTGCTTATGATACCCCAGGACCTTTCTATATAACGGGGTACCCCCAAATGACTGAATTTTTTGCCAATGATATAAGAAGGTGGCTTGGAGTTTACTTTCATTTGACATTTTAAACAAATGTTCCAAAACAGATTACCAGTCCCTCTTACATGACATTCATAGAAATTAAAAAGATATAAAAAAGTAAACATGTAAGTGCATAGCCATGACTGGAAAGAAGAACAGAAACTCTGGATGAACCAGAATCATACAGAATCTCTTTCTTTTTGAGACAAAGTCTAGCTTTGTTGCCCAAGCTAGAGTGCAGTGGTACCATCTCGGCTCACTGAAACCTCTGCCTCCAGGGTTCAAGTAATTCTCCTGCCTCCACCTCGTGAGTAGCTGGGACTACAGGCACATGCTACCATGCCCGGCTGCTACGTTTTGTATTTTTAATAGAGACGGGGTTTCACTATATTGCCCAGGCTGATCTCAAACTCCTAACCCTGTGATCTGCCTACGTCGGCCTCCCAAAGTGCTGAGATTACAGGCATGAGCCACTGCACCCAGCCCAGAATCTCTTAAAATTGGAAAGCAGGCAGGCATAAAGAGGAAAAACTGCAGCCCAGCTGGGAGTGGCAGAATTCTGCTATGAGCCTCAAGGGGTGCACCTGACCAACAAGGGAGGGATCCAGAAAGAGGAGGAGGAACTCAGAGTGGCCAAGGTGAGAGCAGCGTGGTAGGGCAGCCCCTGGGCTGGGCACCCGTGCCCATGGATGCAAGTGCGTGCCTTCCCCACAGCAGTAGGTACAGGAACTCTGAGAGCAACAGACGCAGTGCAGTGCCACAGGTATGCCTTAAAAACCCACTGTGAGATGCCATCTCCTTACACACCACAGGAGCCTCTGCCAGGCTCACTAAAGCCAGTGTAAAGCAGCAGCGACAATGGCAGTTCCCACCCCGTCTCAATCATCTGTGTGAACTATTATAGCAGATCTTCTAACAGGGAACCTTGGCATTGATTTACATAAGCAGAATCAAATATTCCAGCAGATCCAGCATCAGAAGATAGAAATAAGTGAAAAAGGAAAAACTTTCATTAAAGAAGCAGGTTGGTAAATAGAAGCTGTGTTTTTGTGTGTGTGTGCGCGCGCGCGTGTGTGCATGTGCACATGCACATATAAAATATTTTTAAATATTTAAGGACATAATGTGTGCGATCACAAGAATAGAAAGAGGCTGGGTGTGGTGGCTCATGCTTGTAATCTCAACACTTTGGTAGGCAAAGGCAGGAGGATCACTTGAACCCAGGAGTTCAAGACCAGTATGGGCAACAGAGCAAGACCCCATCTCAAAGAAAAAAGAACCAATCAAAACTATTGGATGAACATTTTAGTGGTTGAAATGTAAAAACCTAATATGTGGGTGAAAAACAAAATAAGCACAGTGGAGAGGCAAATAGATTGGAAAATGGAACCACGGAATTTGCTCAAAATGACACAAAAATTAAGAGGTTTGTAGAATAAATCTAGTTCCAGCATCCACGTAATAGGAGTTACAAAAGAAGAGCCTAAAGAAATTAAAAGTAAAAAAAAAAAATTTTTTTTTTGAGATGGAGTCTCACTCTGTTGCCCGGACTGGAGTGCAGTGGCGTGATCTTGGCTCACTGCAAGTTCCACCTCCTGGGTTCACACCATTCTCTTGCCTCAGCCTCTTGAGTAGCTGGGACTACAGGCGCCCGCCACCGCACCAGGCTAATTTTTTGTATTTTTTTTTTTTTCAGTAGAGACGGGGTTTCACCATGGTCTCGATCTCCTGACATCGTGATCCGCCCACCTCTGCCTCCCAAAGTGCTGGGATTACAGGCGTATGTAAAAAGGAGTCAAAAGTAAATAAAATTTTAAGAAATAATTGATTAGAAATGTACAGAATTGAAGTAAGACATGAGGTCTCTGAAAGAAGCCATCAATACCCAGCAGGATAAACATTTTTAAAATGATCCAGACACAGTTGATAAAACATTTGCATCCACATGGCTTAACTATTAGGGCCAAGGACAAAGACCACCTGTTTCAACATGACTTAAGTATTTGCTCCAGGAAATCCTTGCCCAGAAAGATAAAGCTGTAAACCAATAAATAACTGCTATTTACTTTAGAAAATTCCTGCAAACCAATTTGTCTGGGCAAATAGTTTGGGCATCTGGCCAGTTTTCCTCACAGGACAACCATGTTTTCATCTGGGCAAAGAACTCTTTTATCAAACAATTTACTTATCAATATTTGCTTTGAGCCTGTAGCTTCACTGTGGCCACAATCCTAAACTATTAGTTACACAAACTTTGCTCATCCCAGTCAGTTCCCCAGCTTGAAAGAACTGCCTCAAATATCATGAGCTTAGACCCCAAAACATTATAAATATCCTCTCCTGACTTCTCCCTTTGAGCCACTGCTAAGATCTCAAAGTGATGGTCTCTCTTACTATAGTAAGTTTAATAAACTTAGCTTTGCTTTATCAAAAGGTTATTTTGATAGATATTTTGGAGAGTTGACAGTTGAAAATCCATGAAGAAACTTCATCATTAAAATAAAAAGAAAATCCTTAAAATCTTCTGGGGAAGAATAAACTGGATATCTACAAAAGAAAAATAATATGGCCAGGCATGGTTGCTCATACCTGTAATCCCAGCACTTTGGGAGGCTGAGATGGGTGGATCACCTGAGGTCAGGAGTTCCAGAACAGCCTGGCCAACATGCTGAAACCCCGTCTCTACTAAAAATACAAAAATTAGCCAGGTGTGGTGGCAGGCACCTGTAATCCCAGCTACTTGGGAGGCTGAGGTATGAGAATCACTTAAACCCAGAAGATGGAGGTTGCAGTGAGCCATTGCACTCCAGCCTGGGTGACAACAGCAAGACTCCGTCTCAAAAAAAAAAAAATATATATATATATATAAAAATATATATAAAAAATATATATAAATATATATATATATAAATATATATATTTGATTGACCTCAGCCTTCTTGACAATAACCATGGGCACAGGGAGACCTTGGAGCAATTATCTTCAATATCTAAAGGAAAAGAATTTTGAACCTAAAATTTTCTAGCCAGACAAGCTATCCTTTAAAATTGAAGTCAGCAAACTATAGCCAATGGACCAGCCCCATTTTTACAAATTTTTTTGGAATACAGCCACACCCATTCATTTATGTAGGTATCATTTGTGGCTGCTTTTGCGCTACCTTGGCAGAGCTGAATAATTGCAACTGAGACCATATGGCCAAAGTCTAAAATACTTACTATTTGGACCATTTAAAAGGGCTTGCTGACACCTGCTTTAAAATAAAGACATTCAAAAACTAACAGATGCTGGCGAGGCTGCGGAGAAAAGAGAATGCTTACACACTGTTGGTGGGGATGTAAATTAGTTCAGCCACTGTAGAAAAGTTTGGAGATTTCTCAAATAACTTAAAACAGAGCTACCAGTAGACTCAGCAATCCCACTATTGGGTATGTGCCCAAAGGAAAAATAAGTCGTTTTACCAAAAAGACACATGCACACGTATGTTCACTGCAGCACTATTCACAATAGCAAAGACATTGAATCAACTTGGATGCTCATCAACGGTGGACTGGATAAAGAAAATGTGGTACATATACACCATGGAGTACCGTGCAGCCATAAAAAAGAATGAAAGCGTGTCTTTTGCAGCAACCTCTGTTATCCTAAGTGAACGCAGGAACAGAAAACCAAATACCATGTGTTCTCATTTATAAGTGGGAGCTAAGCACTGGGTACACACAGACATCAAGATGGGAACAATAAACACTGGGGACTACTAGAGAGGGGAGAGATGAAGGGAGCCAAGGGCTGAAAAACTACCTATCAGGTACTATGTTCACTCCTTGGGTAACAGGATCATGTGTCCCCCAAATGTCAGCATCGCTAAATTTACCCATGTAACAAACCTGCACACGTACCCCTATATCTAAAATAAAAGTTGAAATTATAAAACTTTCTAAAAATTAAGATAAAGACATTTGCAGATATGTAAAATCTCAAAATTTACTATCCAACGATCCTCCTTGGAAGAATTACTGAGGATTCTGGGGGAGTGGGAGGGAAGGTTCCATTAGGAAGAGATGAGAGGTATAATGCAATGAGTTATAAACACAACAGCAAAATTTATTTTTACATTAAAATAAGTGGTAAATGTTTAAGCTTTATGTTTTAAAATCCCATGCAATGTTAGATGCAATGGAAGCAGGTGAGATTTTAAGTAGAGAAAACTAAAAGGTCAGTAAAGTTTGTCTTCTCAGTGGGACTGAGGAAAGCAGAGGAAAAAGATAATTGCAGACAAAGCTTATTAATTCTAGATAATTTCTAGGTAATTATTAATTCTAGACAATGTTTTTAAGTATTTGATATAAAACGTGTACATTTCCAACTTACAGAAGGTAAAAATGGAAAAATGAACCACTAATTAAAGGCAACTAGAAAGCCTTTAGGAGAACACAAGTTAAGAAAATAGGAAAAGAAAAAAAGAAAAGGAAATAGGAATAAACCCAAACATACCAGTGAATTCCATAGATATAACTAAGGGACTTAGTTCATGTATATATTAGTCCATTTTCACACATACCCAAGACTGGGCGATTTACAAAAGAAAGAGGTATAATGGACTTACGGTTCCAGGTGTGTGGGGAGGCCTCACAATCATGATGGAAGGTGAAAGGCACATCTCACATGGCAGCAAGGAAAGAGAACTTGTGCAGGGAAACTCTCATTTTAAAACCATCAGATCTCGTGAGACTTACTATCAAAACAATAGCAAGGGAAAGACCCACCCCCATGATTCAATTCCTTCCCACCAGTTTCCTCCCACAACACGTGAGAATGGTGGGAGTTATCATTCAAGATGAGATTTGGGTGGGGACACAGCCAAACCATATCAGTTCAACCTTGTGCTGATGATGTGTATGCTTTGTGGCTGGCATTATTACAGGCACTAGAGACACCACAATTGATGGCTGTCATGAAGCTTACACTTTAGTAAGGAAACAGACCATCAACCAATAGGTATGTTATAGAATCTCGAATATAGGTGCTATTTTAGAGAGAGAAAAGGCAGAATTAAGGGCTGGAGAGCAACATAGGTTGGCCAACTTGGAGGTTATTGTCTTAGTCCAGGCAATATGTGATGGGGACTTGGATTAGGGTGGTATTTGTAGAAGCAGTGGCAACTTACAGAACTGGGGAGTTATTTTGGAAAAGATGACAGGATTTGCTGATGGAATCTATGACAGGTGGGGGGAAAGTTAGGTTAAATTGGTGTTGAAGGGGATCAGGATTTGTCACCCCAAAACATGCCATTTTGGCATAAAAATTATTTTGAGCTGAAGGCAATGGAGAATGAACAGGTGCAGGGAGTTCTCTGCCGTCTCCCATCCCCTAAAACTAGGGCATACATTTCCCTTTGTGAAGGTAGCATGTTTCCCTTTGTAAAGGTGTCCCCCTCTCCTGTCCCAGGAAGAGGAGAATGACTCTTATCCCCTGAGATGGAGAGGTGGCACCGAGATGAGTCTGCATAAACACAACTTACTAAAATAACCCTTTTCTTCGTTTGTTTCCCCCCACATATTTCATTGTCATTTCCCCACAATTTGTTACCCCTTTAAGCCCAAAGCCCCTTTCCTTTATCAAAATGACATTCAGGCCTAGTGTCTAATCCCCTCTTTGAGTTTTACTTCTCTTCTCTGAACTCCCATACACATAAATATTAATACAAATTGTGTCTCTTGTTTCTTTAATTCATGGGTCGCCATCACTAACCTTAAGAGGGTAGAGGAAAAAGTTTTTCCCCCCCTATGGCATATTAAAGGGAGTATTCAATTTAATATTAAAACACATACACATACAAACACAAAATCAACTACTTGTTTGTAAGACACAGACTATGGTAGACACTTGGGACTCCACCCAGACCCCTTTTCAGCCTGGTGAAGCCAACCCCAGCTGCTGTGAGTATCTGTTCTCAAAGCCTCACGGGCTGCCTGCCTTCTCTAGAGAACTGCTGACTGCAGCTGCCCTCCCCCACCCCGCCCCCAGGGTGGTTACCCAACCAAAAGCCCTCCAGGTGGAAAAGAGGAGCTGTCTTTAATGATTAATCATGTCATATAGGACACCCTGATAGGATCCAGTTTCTTTCCTGCATGACATACATTTCTATTAACTATTATATTGTAAGAAAGTAGAAATGTTGAGTCCTCTTGGGGTGTTCTGATTTCAGTTTAGAGTGGAGTGAAATGGTGGGAGTAAAAACTTTCATCTCCATTGCCACATCATTCTGAACCATTGTGAAAGGATAGTCCAATCTCAAAGAAGAATCCTCAAAAGAGCAAAGCGAAGAGAGCATTTACAAGAAACACTGAAAGCAAGAAGTACCTTTTTTCATTATAATATTTTTAAACATAAGCAATTATTTTCAGCTGCTCTCAATACTCATGCCTAGGATATTTTAACAGCCAGAAAGAAAAAACATTCAAATAGCAAAAGCAGTAAGAGTCGTGATGTTTTTGTTTTGTTTTGGTTTTGGTTGTTGTTGTTGTTTTTTAGTGTAACCAAAAGCTGGTTGCAGGAGCACACGCCTGTAATCCCAGCAATTTGGAAGGCTGTGGTAGGAGGATTGCTTGAGGTCATAAGTTTGAGACAAGCCTGGATAATATAAGATCTCATCTCTACAACTTTTTAAGATTAGCCAGGCATGGAGGCACATGCCTGTAGTCCCAACTACTTGGAAGGCTGAGGTGGGAAGATCCCTTGAGCCCAGGAGTTTGAGGCTGCAGTGAGCCGTGATCACACCACTGCAGACCAGCCTGGGCAATAAAGCTAGACTCAGTCTATAAAAATAAATAAAATAATATAAACAGAATTTTTCTGGAAATAAACTTTTAACATATTCCTGACAAAACTCACAGATAAAACACTAATATGATTTCTTGCAGATCAACAAGACACTTAAATAAAACTTTTTTCTGACCATAGTCTCTCCTCATGCCAGTTTATCACATAAAGTATTTTATTTTCCACTTCCTATTAAACGAATTAAAAATAAAGTGGATGCTGTGTCCTCTCATTTTAGTAATAGACCATATTGAACTATCAAATTCGCTTACTGTTGCTATAATAACAAATTATTACAAACTGAGTGCCTTAAAACAACGCAAATTGATCATCTTGCATTTCTGGGGGGCCAATCTGAAATGGATTTCAGAAGGCCACAATCTCGGTGTCTGCAGAGCTGCCTTCCTTCTGGAGGTTCTAGGGGAGAATCCAGTTTCTTGTCTTTTCCAGCGCGTAGGGGCTGCCCATGTTCCTTGACTCATGGCCTAATTCCTCCACCTTCAAAGCCTGTAACGTGAGACTGTCCTTCTCATGCTGCCGTCTTTCTGGTTCTCTCTCTTCTTTCTGCCTCTTCCACTTATCAGGATCCTTGTCATTACACTGGGCCCACCTAGACAATCCAGACTCATCTCAAGGTCAGCTGACTGGCAACTTTGCTTCCTTCTAAAACCTAATTCCCCTATGCCATATAACTGAACATATTCACAAGTCCTAGACACTAAGATACAAACACCATTGGGTAGCTGGTATTTTGCCTATCACAACTGTTAAGAAACAATTCTAATAACATGTAGCTTTAGGTTTATTATTTATCAAAATTTGTAGTATATTACTCCATATAATACATTCATATATTATTTTGATCAATTGTATTCTAATTTGTTATAACTAAATATAAACTTCTTGTCACCAGAAGTCTGATATTCATAAGAAATAAAGCAAGAGTTTGAATCAATAGACACAATTTTACTGCAAACAAATATAATGGAGTGAGTACTAAAGACTTTCAAGCATAAAATTCCATTATAATTTATTGGATAAAATTCTATGGGAGAAGTAGAAGAGAAATTCAAGCCAAAGAGAGAGATGAAATACACATTTTCCCAATGTTTAGGAAAGGTTTTTTGTGTATGCGTTTGTAAAAGATGACAGTGTATAATAAATCACTATAGCATTTAGGTTCCGTTGGATATATTTGGAAGTATAATTGACAGGTTTGCTTTAAGATGTTGATACTATCAAATCTCACCAACTATTGCTGAGCAAAAGAAGTCAAATGATATGATTCGTTTATATACTCAGGACAGTCCTCCCTGTGATCTTGGACCAACTCACTTCTCCCCCCACCCCCCACCCCCCACCCCTCTTCTCACTTGTAGTTCTCAAGAATAGCTGTAGAATGTGCTGGGATGGGGGAGCTGGCCAGAACAGCCCAGGCTCTATTCTAGCCCCTACCCTAGGAACGAGAGGTCCTTCAACATTTTAGCCCAGCAATTCACGTTTCTCCAGGGCATAAAACCCTAGGTACAAAGCCCAGGGCAGGCTGCTTTTCAGGGTCCCTCAGCTGTAATGGAAGTGGGTCATGTACAGTCAAGATTCCACCTGTCCTGGGCAGCTTTCCAGAGCTTGGGGGAACGGCTCATGGTGGATCCTAGGCTTCTGTCATCCCTTGCTGCTTCTATGTGAGTAATGAACCTGCTCTATGTAATTTGTATGTGGGGGTGCTCTGTCTCACCAGACTCAGAGAAGTTGGTAACCAGGGCACAGTGAACTTATTTCACAAGATAAAATTCAAAAATAAGCAAACTAGCCAATGGTATTAGAAGTCAGGATGGGCCGGGGGTGGTGGTTCACACTTGTAATCCCAGCACTCTGGGAGGCTGAGGCGGGTGGATCACTTAAGGCCAGGAGTTCAAGACCAGCCTGGCGAACAAGGCAAGACCCTGTCTCTACTAAAACTAAAAATAAGCCTGGCATGGTGGTGCATGCCTGTCGTCCCAGCTACTTGGAAGGCTGAAGTACAAGAATCACTTGAACTCATGAGGTGGAAGTTGCAGTGAGCCGAGATTTCACCACTGCACTCCTGCCTGGGCAACAGAGCGAGACTGTGTCTCAAAAAAAAAAAAAAGTCAGGATGGTGGTTATCCTTGAAATGGAGCAGGGAGTGACTGGAAAGGGGACAGGAAGCTTCCGGGAGAGTCTGCTAATGCTTTGTTCCTTAATCCAGGTGTGGTGCTGGTTATACAGGTGTGCTCACTTTGTAGAAATTCATGAACTGTACACTTATGCTTTATTCACTTTTCTGTATGTGAGTTGTAATATAATAACATCATTATTTAAGATGTCAATATAGCCTTTATGCATTATGGATATCTGTACACTGTTATTTATTTTCAGATATTTTTCTCACTCTGACAGTTGTACTTTAAATGCTTTATAGAAAACTGCACAAAATTGACAAGGAGGTAATTCAAAGAGGGTACCACACATTAAATAGCCAAACAGACATGAAACGACATGCAGTTTCACTGCTAACCAGGGAAATGCAAACGAATACAACATATAACTCTTTCACTCAAATTGGAAGACTTTCTGAAGGTTTCTAACATACACTGTTGACAATGAGAATGGGGAAAGAGGCATGCATATGATTTTGTTCAGGGTATTAAATAGTACAAAATTGCTGAAAGGCAGTGTATTAGTCCATTTTCATGCTGATGATAAAGACATACCTGAGACTGGGTAATTTATAAGGAAAAAGAGGTTTAATGGAGTTCCACATGGCTGGGGAAGCCTCACAATCATGGCTGAAGGCAAAAGGCACATCTCACATGACAGCAGATAAGAGAATGAGAGCCAAGCAAAAGCGGTTTCCCCTTATAGAACCATCAGATTTCGTGAGACTTATTCACTAACATGAGAACAGTAGAGGGAAACCACTCCCATGATTCAATTATCTCCCACCGGGTCCCTCCCACAACACAAAGGAATTATGGGAACTACAATTTAAGATGAGATTTGGGTGGAGACACAGCCAAACCATATCAGGCAGCTTGGCAGTATCTAACAAAACTCCACATGTAAGAACCAGAAGAGCCTTCTGACATTCTTGAGCAGCTGAATGGATGTAACCAACCATCTATCTGCAAATCTCTAGAGAAGAAAATAAACCCTAATAATTCTTTTATTCTCAATATAGATACCCCCACCTCCATCCAAATTCACACCTTGTGAATTCAGGAACCAAATAGAGTTTGGGTAAATCCCTCACTATCTGAACTCTCGCTACACAGCATCCAAAATTTATTAATTGAATATTATATTTACTATTAATATTATTCAAACATCATATTCTTTTGAACCATTTAAACTTACAATTTTTTTTTTTTGAGATGAAGTTTCACTCTGCCACCCAGGCTGGAGTGTAGTGGTGCAATCTAAGCTCACTGCAGCCTCCACCTCCTGGGTTCAAGCGATTCTCCTGCCTCGGCCTCCTAAGTAGCTAGGACTACAGGCACCCAACACCACACCTGGCTAATTTTTTGTGTTTTTAATAGAGATGGGGTTTCACCATGTTCACCAGGCTGGTCTCAAACTCCTGACCTCAGGTGATCCACCTAACTCAGCCTCCCAAAGTGCTGGGATTATAGGCATGAGCCACTGCACCCAGCCTTACAGTGCGTATTTTTAAATGCCAACTTAAAAATGTACAATGGGGAAAGGGTGTAAATTTTTGAAAAAAGTCTTTTAGAGCAAAAGCCTTTGAAGAAAGCAGTCTTAACATGCCTCTTTTGAAATACATTCTTCAAGCAGACCAAAAATAAATAAGCAAGCAAAAATTCAGGATTTTATTTAAACAATTAACAAGACTAAACAACTTATGTTTTCTGTTTCCCAAAGCAGAGGATATGCGTTTTTTTTCAAATACCCACTTCATATTTTGAAAAATTAGCCCTATTATAGGCCACACAAAGCTCAAAGTAGTTCAAAAAAATTGATATCATACTGTCCCAATCACTCCCCATGAAATAATGTTTTAGCCCCAATATATTTTTGCCTGGAAATGTTTAAACACACATCTACATAGCCTTGAATTAAAGAGGACATCAACATAGGGGGAAAAAAGAAACTAACATTTCTTACACTTCTCATGTGTCTGTGGGGTTCCCCTGGGTCTCCCCATGTTGATACCCAGCTGCCATGCTTGCCATGTCCCCTCCACTGACAGCACCTCCCTATGGCCAGGGCTCTCCCCACCTCCCCCAGCCAGTGTAACTAGCAGGCAAAGGCACCCAAGAGGCAGGGCTGCAGCAAATTGCTTGGGCCCTCCACACCCTCCCAGATAACCTTAAGGGGCTCTGCCAGTGGAAATTCCTGTCCTTCCATGACCAATTAGTGCTGTCTTATTGTTACACATTCGATGCCTATAACCCCTCCTTTTCTTTTGAAAGGGAGGTTTTGAACTTCTTTTTAGTTGCCTCCAGAAAGATCTTAGTTCATTTTGTTCTTGGACTTCATATTTTTCCTCAGCCTAAATTTTCTCATGAAAAAATCTCTTTTTTGTTCTATTGTAAGGCTTCGGCTTTTGGCTCTTGTCTAAGTGACTTGACGGTATATAGCTCCTCAAATCATTTTTGGAAATAGATATGGTATAAATATAAAACATACATATACAAACAAAACTTAAAAGGTGAAATTTTCATGATAGACTGGAGATCGTCAAAGGTGATATTTTTTGGCAGCTAAGCTCTTGATGTATTGTACAGTCATATCAGGGATATGACCACTCTGTGCAAGAAATTTTCTCCATTCAGAAACAGTATAGATTGAACAACACTGAGAAAACCTTGAATACGGTTATCTCCTGTCCTGAAAATGGTTCAAAATTGCAAAGGAAGAAATGCCTCCTCTGGAAAACTGAGAGTTTAATATTCTACAGACAGCCCTGTTGGGGACCCCACAGCAATTTCCTGTAGTAATTAATAGATTAGCTCTTGGGAGTTTACAACCGTCATTCTGTGCAGAAATGACTGAAAAAAAGACACAGGAGTTGCTTGGGGAACACAGTCATTTATTCGACCTTTGAGATAGAAGAACCTGCAATTCCAGTTGTATTATAAAGAGGCACTCAGAAAGTGGAGATAGCTGTATTTGCAATTTGGCACATTGCAACTTCAGTCATTCTTAACATGCTTTAGTTGGTTTTCCATCAAGCAGCCACTACACAAACACACCAAACCTTTTGATCTTAAATATTTCAAAGTGACATATTCACAATAAATTTCACAAGAAATAAGTAGAAGTTGGTTTTAGACTTTCAGGTAAAAAACAATATAAACCTTAAAGCTCTGTTCTTGGGAAAATTTATTTTTCTGATGCTTTCCCAGCACGGTTTTTGAAAGCAATAGAGAAGAGATATCTCTTCTTTTCCAAAATGCTGTACCAAAGAAAGTAGCTGTTGGCCAAATGAACCCTTCTTCTCAACCTGATGTTTGTTTCACAATGTGGTTTCCTGGAAGAGTGTTAGCGAATTTTAAGAGATTTATACCTGGAACAAGTAAGCCTAAAATGAAGAACGACCAAAAGTGGAGCTGATTGTTTTTTCATCAAGGACAAATGCTGTCTTTGTTTGAGTTGCTATAAAGTAATACCTGAGGCTAAGTAACTTATAAAGAAAAGAGGTTTGGCTCATGGCTCTGCACGCTGTACAGGAAGCATGGCACCAGTGTCTGCTTCTGGCAAGAGCCTCAGGCTGCTTCCACTCATAATGGAAGGTGAAGGGGAGGCCGCATGTGCAGAGATCACAGGGTGAGAGAGGAAGCAAGAGACAGTGGAGGGAGGTGTCAGGCTCATTTTAACAACTGATTCTCATAGTCCTAAAAGAGGAAGAGCTCACTCACCCTTAAAGGAAGGCATTCATTGATTCATGAGGGATCCACCCCCATGACCAGACACTTCTCACAAGACCCCACCTCCAACAATGGGGATCAAACTTCAACTTGAGGTTCGATCCAAACAGCCAAACTATAGCAAATGCTATTTCCATAAAATGCTAGCATTATGATCCTGCTACCCACCAGGGTCAGGGCAGTGAGCTAGAGGAAGTCCTGAGCCAGCAAAGAGTCCCACCATCTTGAGTTACTGTCCTCTCCTGCTCTTTTCTGGTGCCTTCCCTCTGGCACTGAGCCTACCGATGCCCCTACCCACCACACCCCTATGTCACCCTCACCCTCTCCCCCACCATGAAGAACAACCTGGAATTAGGTATGACCTCAGGCCCTGGCCCCAGTCCCTTCCCACCCCCAGCTCTGTATTCCTCTCCTATTGCTGCTAGAACAAATGACAACAAACTCAGTGGCTTAAAATAACAGAAAAATATTAGTTCTCAGCTCTGTAGGTCAGAATTCTCGGTGGGCTCAGCTATTTCTCTGCTATGGGTCTCGCAAGGCCAAAATTAAGGTGTTGGCCTGCATGGGCTCTTTGCTGGAGACCTGGGAGAACCTGCTTCTAAGCTTATTGAGGTTGTTGGCAGAATTCAGTGTCTCCCAGCTGTAGGACTGAGGTGCCCATTTCCAGGAGCCTCTCTCAGCTGCCTAAGGTCACCTGCATTCCTGAGCACATTACCCCCTCTGTCTCTAAACCAGCACTAGCACGTGGTATCGTCCTCACACTTGAGTATCCTACTGCCCTCTCCTAGGACTCTCTGCTTGAAGGGTTCATGTGACCACACTGGTATCCCTCCAACCCCTCCATGACTCAGGACAGTCTCACTATCTTCATGTCAACTGACTTAACAGTAATCTCAATCACATCTATAAAATCCCATTTGCCATGTAATGAAACATATCCACAGGCTCCAGGAATTAGAATGCGGACACCTTTGGGGGACAATTCTGTATACTCCCCTCCCTCCCAGGATTCACTTGTTGCCAAGCACATCTGTCATCTCTAGTGCCTGGGCTGGGGCAAGCCCTCTGCACCCAGGTACACCTTATGCTGGAACTAAACCACGGAATCAGCCTCCAGCTTTCGTTCCTGACTGTGATGCATCATCCTGCCAGGGGCCCAGGTCTCCTTCCCACCTGAGCACCCATATCACAGAAGCTGGGTTTTGGACAGAAGGGAGGCGGTTGGCTTCCTCTCCAGGAGCCTGCCACAGGCTGGTGTTACACTACAATTGCACAGCACTCTAGGAACTGACTGCCATCCATCAATATTCTCCATCCAAGAGTACTGGCCTCTGCCATGCCCTGCTCCCAGAATCCGGTACCAACAATGGCCAGAATTATCCTCCCTCCTCCATACTCCCCTGACTGCTGCCACCAAAGAGACTCTCTTTGCCAAAGCCAGCAGCAGGAGAGCAGGAACCATAGGAGGCTATGAAGCTGCAGGCTGCCTCTTTAAGCCACAAATCAAGACCAGTTAGTTTTTCTGTTGGAAATCCTGTAAATATTTCTGATCAA
This sequence comes from Theropithecus gelada, assembly GCF_003255815.1. Lineage (NCBI taxonomy): Eukaryota > Metazoa > Chordata > Mammalia > Primates > Cercopithecidae > Theropithecus > Theropithecus gelada. The sequence continues at coordinate 39,815,554 of NC_037685.1, read as the reverse complement.
ATCACATTTTTGTAATTTGTAGATGGTGATGTGTTCTCCCAAATATTGCTTGTTTAAAAACATTTCTCCCTAAAAAGAAATATGTTCTAGCTCTCTTTTCTCTAAAGCCAGAAACATAAACAGCACCAAGAATTTATATAAGAAAGATTTAATATTTCCCAACCTCCTCATCATTTCTACTCAGCTTTCAACTCCTACTCAATGCATTTTCCTCAGGGAGTCTAAGTTCTTACCCAATTCACAAACATGGAAAGCTGACATAAAGAATCGCTGCAAAATCTGTAGTAAGGAAAAGAGACAGGAAGGGCAAAGAAATCTGCCCACAGAGGTAAACCAACATGTTCCTTGACGCCAGCTAGTGAGTGGCCAGATAATTCATCTATCTCCCCTACTTCATCTTCCAGCCCCCCACACCATGAGTGTTTCTGTACATACAGCCCACCCTGAAATTATGCATACACACGTGAGATCGTTTGTATTAATTTATTCGATGACCCTTTTTTTGTTAATTTCATGTAAGTATCAAGTTCATACAGGAATTACAGTCCACAAACTCAGGAAACAGCACATCTATTTATATAAATTAATTTGATTTCTGATCCCAATGCTAATAATATCAGGCTGATAGAAAATTTAACCTCAATGACTTTCAGAGTTTCCGGATGGCTCCCTAAAGCTATCGCACGGTGAGGGAGGTCTCTGTGCACTGCTGCAGGTCTGTGACAGGCCCCCTGGACTAGCATCAGTTTGCTAATTGCTGAGACATCTTCTTCCACCTGCATGGCCCCAGCTGGGTCCCATTGCTGCCATGAGACTCCATCTCCCTAAATGAGCTGGATGGCCCTTGGATTCTTGGGTTCTCCCCTGGGTCCTTCGGCACCTCCAGGTGCTTCCAGGAAGCCATGACCAAGACCCCCTCTCCTCCAAGACCCTCAGACTTCCAGCTGTTAATTCACATACCTCTCCCTCTTGCCTCTCTACAGTATCACATCTCCAAGCAGGACACCTCACCAATGAGGTGCCTCTCAGGGACCTACAGTCTTATCTCCTCAGTGGGCTTAGAAGCAAGTCAGGCAGCCTCACACCTTCCTGGGGGCAAAGAATCTAAGGGTCTATCTGCTTGAAGGAGGTGGGTAAAGGGAGAAAATTGGGCTGAAAGGCCATAAATATCTCAAAAGCCTATTTAGCCAATAGCAATGAAAATACATAGCCTTTCTCATGCATTTATGGACAGTTATGCTCATGTCCAGCAGAGAAATCCTGAAGTATACATGAGCCCTCCGGTGTCAGTGATGCAAGCCTTTCTTAGAACCCTGAGCTGGCAGGAGGCTAACCCTAGCCACCAGCAGCCTTAGTGTCGGTGGCCTCAGAGGACTAATTTCTCCCTTTGGAGGTGGGACAACACGTCTCCCTTCTCAAAAACAGTCCACAAGTTATTTTAGCACTACTGTATCAGAATTTAAAAGGAGGCTCTTTAGGAATGCACCATGGTGTTTTTCAGCAGATTGCTGCAAGGTTGCCTTCCCAACCTCCTAGGACAGAAGGAATTACTCTTTCCTTTGTTCCCACACAGTGTGAAATTTGTAGGTATTTTTAGCACTTTTTTTATTCTGCCTTTTCTATGTAGAAATAAATTAACACCACCCACACGAGAAAGGCAAAGGCTATTTATTCAGAGCTTGCTCCATCAAGGGAGTTGGCCACCATCACTTTCGTTTGGCAGGGACTCAAAGGCAGGCAGGGAAGTAGGAGAACTTTACAGAGCACACAAGAGACAGCTTCAGGTGTGCCCTGATCAGAGGCTATTGGCCTGGGGAAGTCCACGGTGGCCAACTAGGAGCATGGAAGCCTATCTGATTGGTTGGAGCCACAGTTGGCTTTCTCTGGTTGGTCTTAAATTGGAAGCAGGCACAAAAATTAGGAAAGCTGTCAGTTATTAATCAAGTCCTGTCCATTTGGGGCTGACTACTAGAAGGGTTATTGTTTGGCTTCTTAGACCAGTTGCTAGAGATATCCTTCTTTCTAAATTTCTTATAGGAAGTAGCCTGACTTCCCATAAGTCTGGCTTTTAAAGGCAGCAGGTGGCTTCCTGGGCTGGTTACTGTATACAATGGGTTGATTTTCTGAGGTAGTTGCTGCAGATTTAGGGGTCAGAGTTCTATTTTTATATATGGTCTGGCCACTATCTATTTGTATATTCAGTCTCTCATCTACTACAGTTGGCTGTTTATACTGAAGGCTGTAAGATCCTTGAGGACAGGAGACAGATCTTTGTGTTTGTATTGCCAATGGACAGGGTCTAAGACAAACATATTTTGAAAATTGAGCTGAATCAATTTCACATACACATTTGTAGAGGTAAACCGAGTACATTTCATTTTCCCTAGTATAGTCATTAGTCTTATTTTTCCCTTTAGCACAAAATATTAACAGATAGCACTGCACTGTCTTCCATTTTAAGCAAGGCTTGCTCCCCGGCTAACAATACTGCTAACTCCACTGTATTAGTCTGCTCTCCCATTACTATAAAGACATACCTGAGACTGGGTAATTTAGAAGGAAAGATTTCATTGACTCACAGCTCCACATGGCTGGGGAGGTCTCAGGAAACTTACGATCATGACAGAAGATGAAGGGGAAGCAAGGCATATCTTACATGTCAGCAAGAGAGAGACAAAGGGGGAACTGCCACTTTTAAACCATCAGGTCTCATGAGAACTCACTATCACAAGAACAGTATGGAGGAAACTGCCCCCATGACCCAATCACCTCCCACCAGGTCCTTCTCTGGACATGTGGGGATTACAATTCGAGATGAGATTTGGGTGGGGACACAGAGCCAAACCATATCATCCATGTATGAATAATTTGTCCTCAATTACATCTCTATCCTTTTGTTATTTTCCTACAACTTCCCTTGCCTGCCTTCTGTCTGAATTAAGGCAACAGCCCATGAGCTGGAGAATACCACCTGATGGGGTTTGTCAATCTGTATTTTTTATTGTTGTTATGAAATTGAGCTGTGTCTACCTTTCCCAAGTTGGCTTAAAAACAAGATGCATTTGTATTGAACCAATATTTTCCTAGTATATTTTGGCTTAAGACATACCACAGACTGAAGAGATTTGAAGAGGGCCTTCTCTCCCAGGTGAGAGAATTAAGAATGTATCATTGGTATCCCTTTGGCTTTGGTATGAACACCCAAACAAGTAGTCCTCACCTCTCTAATCAAAGTAAAATTCTCATATATAACATTAACCATTTGGAAGTATACAATTCAGTGGCATTTAGTACATACACAATGTTATACAATGGTCACCTCTAATTCCAATGCATTTTCCATCACCCCAAAAGGAAATGCCAGACCCATTAAGTTAATCTCCATTCCCTTCCCCTACTAGCCCCTGATAAAACTAATCTGCTTTCTATCTCTATGTATTTACCTATTCTGGATTTTTTATGTAAATGGATTATACAGTATGTGTTCTTTTGTATTTGGCTAATTTCACTTCACATAATGTTGTCAAAGTTCATCCATGTTTTAGCATGTATCAGTATTTTGTTTCACTTATGTTATCTGTTCATGTGTCAGAGGCATTTGAACCAGAGCAACCCCATCTTGAATAGGAGCTGGGTAGAATAAGGCTGAAACCTACTGGGCTGCATTCCCAGATGGCTAAGGCATTCTAAGTCTCCAGGTGAGATAGGAGGTCAGCACAAGATACAGGTCATAGAGATCTTGCTGATGAAACAGTTTGCAGTAAAGAAGCCAGCCAAAACCCATCAAAACCAAGAAGGCCATGAGAGTGACCTCTGGTCGCCCTTACTGCTACACTCCCACCAGTGCCATGACAGTTTACAAACGCCACGGCAGCATCAGGAAGTTACGCTATTTGGTCTAAAAAGGGGAGACATGAATAATCCGCCCCTTGTTTAGCATATCATCAAGAAAAAAACATAAAAATGGGCAACCAGCAGCCCTTGTGGCTGCTCTGTCTATGGAGTAGCTGGGTTTTTTTTATTCTTTCTTAATGAACTTGCTTTCACTTTATTCTATCGACTTGCCCTGAATTCTTTCTTGCACAAGATCCAAGAACTTTCTCTAGAGGTCTGGATCAGGACCTCTTTCCTGTAACAGATGGACATTTTGTTGGTTTCCACCCTTTGTCTGTTGTGAATACTGCTATTATGTATGTGGGCATAAATGCTTTTGTGTAGACATATGTTTTCAGTTTCCTTGGGTATATACCTGGGAGTGGAATGGCAGGGTCATGTAATAATTTTGCATTTAACTTTTTGAGGAATCTTTTCTTGTTTTAAAGCAGCAGACGTAAAGAGTGCTGAATCCAATTGAAACATGCAGGGGGGCTAGAGAGAACTGGAACGGTTCTGCAGACGCTCCAGGGGTGTTCGCCTCCTCCCTGAAGCCTGCTGAGCCCTGTGTACCATACCAGACTGCACGATAATAATCTGTTTCCTACGTCTGTAATCCCAAGTAGCCTGCAAGTCTCTCTGCAGCAGGGGACACATTTTATAGGCACCTCTGTGTGTCCCCAGTGTTTAGCAGTTAGCACTGTGCCTAGCACATAGTAGGCATTCAAAAATGTGGGTGGAGTCTAAATCAATTTGTGAATGATTAAACTAATTAAGGCAGCATTGGCTTAGCGGTTTGGTCCTTGTTTAATAGGAACATACTTTTCCTTGGGATACCCACTGAGAGCTGCTGAAAGGGTACAGCACCATCATCTAACACAAAGAACATGTAAATTTGGAAAGCAATAAAGCCTGAGATGCGCTAAGGATGATAGCAATCTCCACTCTGGGATGGTACATTGAACTTGTGTTTAAATTAAAAGTGAGCGCCTTGGAGCATTTCTCCATTCTTAGTACAATGGCTCATTATCTAAAGCAAAACACAATCTCCAAAAACACTGTTCAAATAAAGCTACGTATTGTGTCTGTAAGAACAACGATCTAAGTGATTCGCAGTTATATTGTGTCTTCATCATTCAGAATTTCTAGGACTAAGAGTTCACCCATTCTGCTTCTACAGAATGATCAGTACATCTTAGGATCATGAAGGACAGAGTTAATTTTTAAAATGTACAATAAACTCAGCCCTACTGTTAAACACTACAGTTTCACAGCTCAATCCTCACAGCTCACTGCTTTGTTGGCATTAGGTGTTATCTGAATGCAATGCCATGCCATTTAAAAAGCTGTAAAAGAGGACTTAACACACCCAGCTCTGTGAAACTGGGTGTCATCGCAATGAGATCTTTTTCGTTCCCCTGTAAATTCTCCCTTGATGTTGAAGAGCCGAGACTAAAAATGATCAAACACCAATTAAGCCATAATGATCTAAGAATTATGCCAGATGATGACTTGGAAAGGAGGGTCTGCTCCTGGAAGATAAATCAAGAAGAATGCGAGGGAAAGAAACATTAATGCAGAGTGAAAGGGTATGATTTCAGAGTGGCAGACAGGGATGGGAGATGGAATTCCCCCTCTCCCTTCTAGACCAGCCCTTCTCTCTGTGTTTCAGATTCCTGCCAATGGCACCGCCTCTCCCCCCACTCCAGGGCATCAGTGGGGGTGCCTTCTCTCCTGCCCCCTGGCCAACACAGCGTCTGAAGTCCCCCTCCTGTGCACCGCATTCCTCACCCTCCTGCTGCCGCACCCTAAAAACTGATTTTAAGCTTTTGAGAACTCAGGATTATTAAAATAGCCTTCCAGCTGCCTTATTGCCTCCAAGTTTCCCCCACGCTAATGTATTGATTAACCCCCCTCCTGTAGGCTGATTGGCAGTTGAGGAGCTGCTGCTGACATCCCCTTCCTGCAGAACAGAGTGCAACCCAGCCTTGCCTGGCACTCGAAGCCGACTGCTCTTTCTGCACCGCAGTTCAAATGAGCTATTTCCACTCCCCAGACACTTTCCTGCTGTCTCAGGTGGGGTTCTGCAGAGGCCCTGAGATGAGGATTCATGTGCAGGTGACTTACTGAGGAAGCCAGACAGATGACAGGCAAAAGCCTAGATGGGGGTGACTTCAGACACAGACCTTGGAGGGAACAGAGGGGAGCTCTGAAGTTTATCTTTGTCCAGGCTGAGGGCACTGGGCCTTCAGACTCCCTATGGCCCCCAGCCCCTGCCTGCCACTGGAGAAGGGCCAGGTGGGGGCGGGAGGGAAGACGGGCTGTAAACCCAGGCGCTCCCGGGCCTCTGTAAGAGAAGGCAACGCTAACTGAGTCCCAGGTACAGAGCTGTGGGAAGCAAATCACACAGAAGTTTGTGTAGGGGGATGAGTGGGTGGGGGTGGAACAAGAGGAATGGAAAAGGGGCCTAAGGACTTTGGGTGGAGTCACATGTTGGTCACATCTGCTTCCTACCTGGTGTTTTATGGGTGACCATAGAGAAGGCCATACCTTCATCTCCACTTGCCTAAATCTAGACTATCTTTCATAGCCCAGCATCCACAAGCCTTCCCCAACGACCAGACACACACGCATGGACACACACATACACACACACAGAAGTAGGCCCAGGCAACACTGCCCAGCTACCAAATGGACGAGGTCCTGATGAACACAGTATTCCCAGGCCTGGCCCTGGGAGATGGGGGCATTGGAGGAAGAAGGGAGAGGGGGCACCCCAGCAGGGCACTGAGCCCAGTGACCCTGGGTCACCAAGGGTGGGTGGCACCTGGGAGTCCAGGTGGTTAGAAGAACAGGGCCAGGCCTCTTCGTGGGTGGTGGGGCTCCAGCTCCGGTACCAAGTTGGGAGCAATCCCTACCAGTCTTCCTGGAGGGTGGTGTAGCTGCGGGAGGCAGAAATAAAATCAGAAACAGAAGCCAAAAAACAGAAGTAAAATTACATGAACTGGAACCAACAGTGGAGACAGAAGGATGAGAGAAAGAAAGCTGCAACTTGGTAGGTGACCAGGCCCAACCAAGGTACCACAGCCCAGTCAGCCTGGCTGAGCAGGGGGCCGGATATTGACCTCCACCCACAGGCAGGAGGACGAAGCTGCTGAAACGCAAAGAGGTCCTCTCAAGGATCAAAGAGGCTGCCTTTAAAGTTCTTGAGATGAAATGCCAAAAAAGAGACTAGTGCCTACTTGCTCATTTTCAATACTATGTCCCTCTACAGTAGAGACTGGCAAACGAAATATTCAAATTCCCCGCCTCCTTTGCAGCTAAAGGTAGTCACATGCCACAAGCCTGGCCACTGAAAAATAGGTAAAAGTCCCCAGAAAAAAAATAAAAATAAAAAAATAAAAAAATAAAAAGAAAGTATAAAATATGAAAAAAAAATACAAATAAAAATAAAATAGACATGTAATTATGTGCCTAATATCACACCTGGTGCAGTAGATATTAAACAGAAGATTATTATTTGTTAGCAATTGTAACTACTTGTTAAGCAAAATCAAATTTTCATGATAATGTGTTGCAGTTTCTCATACATTATAGATAGTCAATAAATGTTCATTCCTTTAAAAAAAAAAAAAAAGTCCCCAGAAAGCGTTCCTCTCTGCTCTTTCCTGGTCTCCTTTCTTTTCTGGCTGGGATGCAGCTATTGGTGGCTGGTGATGTGGCAGTCATCTTATGACCATAAGGATGAAAGCTACATCTCAAAGGTAGACAAGGTAGAAAGAGACTAGTCTCCTGATGTAATCTTTGTAACTTAACAATAACTGCAGTAACAGGCAAACTCTGAACTCTCACACAACAATCGTTTATGATGTATGTAAAGTTCAACGAGCAGGAGATGGAAGGAATTGCTCTGCTCCATGTCATGATTCAGGGACCCAGACTGATGGAGGTGCTACCATCTTCAACATACGGTTTCTCAGATTACCCTGGGTGTAAACATCCAGCCAGCAGATAGGAAAAGAGGGAATGAACCAATCCTTCAGTAAAGTTTTATGAACCAGAACAAAAAGCAGCATATATCACTTCCAACTGCTTTCCTTTGGCCAGAATTCAGTCATCTGGCCACACTAACTGCAAAGAAGTCTAGGAAATGTAGTCCAGCACAGGAGGAAGGGAAAATAATTTGGCATATGACATAATACTCTCCTGTGGCTATGCAAACCCCAAACTGCCTCCCTCTTGCCTTCTGGTGGCAGAAGGCTGGAAGGAAGATATACATCTTCCTTAAGATATTGTTTGTTGGAGGTCCTTGCTATTCTCAGCCAAGTATAAACCCAGGATAACAGACACTGTGGTACAGTTCAAACATTTACATGTATAAAATTAATCCTTTTAATATTCCTACAACAAATGCAAGATTGTTTTTTGGTTTTCTTTTTTTTTTTTTTTTTTTTTTGAGACGGAGTCCTGCTCTGTCACCCAGGCTGGAGTGCAGTGGCCGGATCTCAGCTCACTGCAAGCTCCGCCTCCCGGGTTTACGCCGTTCTCCTGCCTCAGCCTCCCAAGTAGCCGGGACTACAGGCGCCCGCCACATCACCCGGCTAGTTTTTTGTATTTTTTAGTAGAGACGGGGTTTCACTGTGTTAGCCAGGATGGTCTCGATCTCCTGACCTCGTGATCCACCCGTCTCCGCCTCCCAAAGTGCTGGGATTACAGGCTTGAGCCACCGCTCCCAGCCGCAAGATTGTTAATCACAAGATAATTAAAGCATGTACTAAAAATATTAATTTATAATGCTATAGAGGTGTGGTTAGTAATAAGATGCAAGGTTCAATTTATATGACATCATTTTTTCTCTATCTTGTCAATCATTTCTGTCCCTGTGTGTTTAACTTCAACAGGAGAAGTGAAATCTAATGTCTGAAGTTTTTCATGGATGTGGGGCCTGGGCCAAAACGCTCCCCCTGCTCAAATTGGGAGAGGGGGAATAAAGGAAGAGAGGAAAAGAATTGATCTACCTCTGCCTCTGCCACTGGATTAAGAATAGAATTTATGTGACTCATCTTTATATTTCCAACACCTAAAACTTAAAAGTGGATAATGGATAAGACTTTCAGAGTGACTGCTACAATGTCAGATATTAGCAGCTACAATTTTCTACACAAAAGACATAATAACTTTGGAGACATGTAAAACTGAAGATTTCACTTTTGGTAATTTACGCATTTTTGAAATAAGGTATAATGTGGCTTTGTGAAATATGATTCAATATTCATTTCATAAATCTTAGGACTGGAAGGGATCTTAGTCCAGGCCCCTGTTTAAGAGGAAGAAAGGAGGTGAGAGGGTGAGGTGACTCGCCCAAATTATAAGTGACTGAGCCAGGATTGAAACCCAGACTGGGCTGACATCCTCCATATCGTGTGTGATAAAAAGAAGTGCAGCAAGGGTTATGATCCAGCATCTTTTGGCTACATACCCAAAATAACTGAAAATAAAGACTCAAACAAATACCTGTACACCCGTGTACATAACAGCCTTATTCACAGTACCCAAAAGGCAGAAACCACCCAAATGTCCCTCAACTGATGAACGGAGAAGCAAACTGTGACATATACCTACAGTGGAATACTATTCCACCTTCAAAAGGAAGGCAGTTCTGATACCTGCTACAACACACATGAACCTGAAAACATGTCAAGTGAAATAAGCAAGACACAAAAGCACAAATGTTAGATTCCACTTATTTGAGATAGCCAGAAAGCAAACGCACAGAGACAGACAGCAGAATAGAGGATATCAGGAGCTGAGAGGAGGGGGAATGGGAGTAACAGGAACAGTTTAACAGGAACAGAGTTTCAGTTTAGGATGATAAAAAAGTTCTAGAAATGGATAGTGCAGATGGTTGTACAACATCACGACTATACCTAATACCACTGAATTCTTCACTCAAAATATGGTTTAAGTGGCCAATTTTATGCTATATATATTTTGCTACACGAAAAAAAGGAACTACAAGAACTTTAAAAAAAATACTTCTGGCGGGCCGGGCACTGTTGCTCATGCCTGTAATCCCAACACTGTGGGAGGCTGAGGTGGGTGGATCACGAGGTCAGGAGATCAAGACCATCCTGGCTAACACGGTGAAACCCTGTCTCTATTAAAAAATACAAAAAATTAGCTGGGCGTGGTGGCGGGCACCTGTAGTCCCAGCTACTCGGGAGGCTGAGGCAGGAGAATAGCGTGAACCCGGGAGGTGGAGCTTGCAGTGAGCCGAGATTGTGCCACTGCACTCCAGCCTAGTCAATAGAGCGAGATTCTGTCTCAAAAAAAAAAAACAAAAAAAAAAACTTCTGGCTGGGCCCAGTGGCTCACGCCTGTAATCCCAGCTGAGGGAGGCTGAGGCATGTGGATCACGTGAGATCAGGAGTTCAAGACCAGCCTGGCCAACGTGGTGAAATTCTGTTGCTACTGAAAATGCAAAAATTAGCTGGGTGTGGTGGCGCGCCCCTGTATTCCCAGCTACTCAGGAGACTGAGGTGGGAGGATTGCTTGAACCCAGGAGGCGGAGGCTGCAGTGAGCCGAGATCGCACCACTGCACTCCAGCCCAGTCGATGGAGTGAGACCCTGTCTCAAAATAATAATAATAATACTTCTAATATGTATTTGGGAGAGAGGGTTCTGCCTAAGAATTTGATCTCACCAGGTAGAAGAAAGTTTCAAACACAAACTTTCAACCTGCTATTTGTTCTGAAGATGAGTGGTCCCTTGGCAGAACGCCTTAGAGGGCGCCTCAGGTCATTAAAACAGTGCCTGTCTCCTGGCAGGTGTTCAGGAAATCAACGTTGAATTATTTGGGGGTTTTCTGGATTTTTTGTTTTGAGACAGAGTTTCACTCTGTCGCCCAGGCTGAAGTGCATTGGTGTGATCTCAGCTCACTGCAACCTCCATCTCCCAGGTTCAAGCGATTCTCCTGCCTCAGCCTCCCAAGTAGCTGGGACTACAGGCATGCACCACCACACCTGGCTACGTTTTTGTATTTTTAGTAGAGACGGGGTTTCACCATGTTAGCCAGGCTGGTGTCGATCTCCTGACCTCAGGTGATCCACCCACCTCGGCCTCCCAAAGTGCTGGGATTACAGGCATAAGCCACCGTGCCTGGCCCAAATGATTTGTTTTTAACTCAAAAAGAAGGCCCAGAGTCCAGTTAGAGATGAGGATAGAGAACTAAATTGCTTTTTATAATTCAGTAACAGTTTTTTTAGTCTTGCATTGGTAATTGGAGAAAAATAGTTTGGAGGTGGATGTTAGAATGGAGGAAGGAAGTATGGGAGGTGATTTGAGAGAGAGGAGGAGGAAGAGAGAGAATAAGAAAGCACACATACCAGGAAACATGTGGAAAGCTAAATTTAGGAAGAACGTGGGCTGGCAGGTGAGGGATTCGTGTGCTCAGATTGGCTACAGAGCTTTCAGATGGAGTTGTTTAGAATATGGAGCTGGGATGAGCACGGGATTACAAACTCCAAGGAAATTCCCAGAAGCATGTAGAGAAGATGCTCAACACCCTATTCTATGCTCAATGTGACACGTGCCATGTTGCTTTTGTGTTAGAGAAAAAGGTAACCCCAGGAGTCTGTAGGACCTGGAAACACCTAGAATACCAAAGGGTGCCAAGTGAAGTGGCTCATACATGTGGTACCAGCTACTTGGGAGGCTGAGACAGGAGGCTTACGTGAGTCCAGGAGATTGAGGTTACAGTGAGCTATGATTGCACCACTGCACTCCAGCCTGGACAACAGAGCAAGACCCTGACTCTCTCTATATATGTACGCATGCGTATACATATATGGATATCTATACTTATATTTGTGTGTATATATACATACACACACAAAAAAAAAGATATATAGTCATGCATCAAATAACAACATTTTGATCAACAACAAACCGCATATACAACAGTGGTCTAATAAGATTATAATGGAGCTGAAAAATGTCTATCCCCTGGTGAAATCCTAACTGTCCTAATGTCATAGCACAACATATTACTCACACGTTCATGGTGATGCTGGTGTAAATCAACCCTCTGTGCTGCCAATCACATAAAAGTATAGCAATACAATTATTCATGGTAAATAATACTTGATAATAAATGACTATTACTAGTTAATGCATTTACTATACTACACTTTTTATCTTTAGAGTATGCTCCTTCCACTTATTTAAAAAAAGGTAACTGTAAAAGAACCTCAGGCAGGTTCCTCAGGAGGTATCCCAAAAAGGGACATCGTTACCATTGGAGATGACAGCTCCATGCAAGTTATTGCCCCTGAAGACCCTGCCATGTGACAAGACAGTAATATTGATGATCCTGACCTGTGTAGGCCTAGGCTAATATGTATGTGTGTATCTTAGTTTTTAACAAAAATATTTAAAAGGTAAAAAAAATTAAAAAGTAGAAAAAATGTATAAGAATATAAAGTTATTGTACAACTGTGTGATGTGTTTGTGTTTTAAGCTAAGTGTTATTACAAAAGAGTCAAAATGTTTTAAAAATGTAAAGTTCATAAAGTTAAAGCATTACAGTAAGGTAAGGTTAATGTGTTATTGAACAAGAAATATTTTTCCTAAGTGTAGCCTAAGTGTCCAGTGTTTATAAAGTCTAAGTAGTGACAGTTATGTCCTAGGCCTTCACATTCACACTGCACTGACTCACTGACTCACCCAGAACAACTGCCCATCCTGCAAGCTCCTTTCATGGTAAGTGCCCTGTGCAGATGGACCATTTTTAATCTTTTATGTGGTATTTTTGCTGTACGTTTTCTATGTTTTGATACATCAATACTTACCATTGTGTCATCATTGCCTCCAGGATTCAATACAGTCACATGCTGTAGAGGTTGGTGGCCTAGGAGCATAGGCTATACCATATATAGGTATATATAGGCTAAACCATATAGCCTAGGTGTGTGATAGGCAATACCATCTAGGTTTGTGTAAGTGTACTCTATGATGTTTGCACATGAAGAAATTGCCTCATGATGCATTTCTCAATCTATCCCCATCAATAAGCAACACATGACTATATACCATATATATAAAAGATTGTATATGCAGATGGTCCCCAACTTATGATGGTTTGACATAGGATTTTTTTGACTTTACAATGGTGAAAAAGTGAAATGCATTCAGTAGAAACTGTACTTTGAGTACTCACACAACCATTCTGTTTTTTCAATACATTACACGAGATATTACATACTTTATTATAAAATAGGCTTTGTGTTACATTATTTTTGCCCACCTATAGGCTAGTGGAAGTGTTTTGAGCACATTTAAGGTAGGCTAGGCTAAACTATAATGTTTGGTAGTTTAGGTGTATTAAATGCATTTTTCACTTACAATATTTTCAAATTATGGTGGTTTATTGGGATGCAACCCCACCAAAGTTGAGGAACATCTCTCTATATACAATCTTACTGGTTTTAGAAAGAATGTCCAAGGCAATTTTGCTCTTTGATTTTCCTCTGAAGAATTGCATGATGCCTAGAATTGTCATGTTCAACACACACTCATGGAATTCCCCGCATTCAGATGACAATAATTTATAATCACTACAGCTATTTGTTAATGCTTCAGTAATAGTCTGTCCTTACTGGTCGAAACATCAGCAAAATAGAGTTATGCACAGTTCACCCACAGCAACCTGCTCTTTCTCTGCAACTTTTATTCAAAAAGCATGTCAGCATATTAAATAAGTAGTGACCAGTCGTTAGTTTTGTCAAGTCAATCGTCTCCAGCTGATAGTGACACAACTCCAAAGTTGAGTGTTCTTTAGAATTACCTGGAGAAGTAATTCTTAGGAATGTACAGGTTCCTAGGCTACAACCCTAAGAGATTCCTATTAATATCATTTCAGGTAGCCCAAGAATCTGCATTTCAGCAAGTACTCTAGGAAATACAAAGCTATTTGGAAACGCTTATCTTAGAGAGACTTTATTTTTAATACAATCTCCAGAGGTACTAGCTAGAAGTGCCCCATCAAGGCTCTGGATGGTGGGGGTGAAGAAAAGGAAGAAAAGAAAGTCATATGCTCCTTCCAAAACCAATTCCTCTCGGCTAATCAGCTGTTATGGGCTAAACTGTGTCTTCCCCCACCCCCATATTCCGATATTAAAGCCCTAACCTCCAGTACCTCAGAATGCGACTGTATTTGGAGACAGGGCCTTTAAAGAGGTGATTAATTTAAAATGAAACCATGAGGGTGAGCCCTAACACAACCTGACTGGCGTCCTTATAAGAAAAGGCAATTTGGACACAGAGATACCAGGGATGTGTGCACACAGAGGAAACACCACACAAGGACACAGTGAGAAGGTGGCCATCTGCAAGCCAAGCAGAGAGGCCTCAGAAGAAACCAGACCTGCTGACACCTTGAAAAAATGCGTTTCTGTTGTTTAAGCTCCCCTGTCTGTGGTATTTTGCTACAGCAGCCATAGAAAACTAATAAACCAGCTGAAATGAGTCAGTTCTCACACTGCTATAAAGAACTACCTGAGACTGTGTAATTTTTAATGAAAAGAGGTTTAATTGACTCACTGTTCCACAGGTCATAGAGGAAGCAGGACTGGGAAGGCCTCAGGAAACGTGCAGTCATGGCAGAAAGCAAAGGGGAAGCAGCACATCTTGCCAGGGCAGGAGCAGGAGGAAGAGCGAAGGGGAAGGTGCCGCCCACTTTTAAACAACCAGGTCTTGCGAGAACTCACTCCCTATCACAGGAACAGCCAGGAGGAAGTCCACCCCCATGATTCCATCCGCTCCCACCAGGCCACTCCTCCAACAGTGGGGATTACAATTTGACAGAGATTTGGGTGGGGACACAGACCCAAACCCTATCACCAGCTCTCCGTGCCTGCCTCACCGTTGAATCACAGCCTGCGGAGCTGGCGCGCAATGTGTCACCATGATATAACTCTTTTCATTTTCCCACCTGGGATGCCAGAAATCAGGACCACAAAGCCCACTAATGTTCCTTTGTGGGTGAGTCGCAGGTTTGTGGGAGAGAGAAACTGGAGATCAGCTCATCAACCACTGAGCTAATACAACTGTGCCAATGAGGGTCTGACCTAACCTCTCACTTTTGCATGAATGATGGAAGAGAGAGACACCTGAGGTTTTGAGGCTCGGCTATCAGAAGCTGGCTCAGCTCGGTAAAGCCTCTTCGTCAGCAGTTACATGCGGCAGCTCATACAACTGATTGATCTAATTGGAATCCCTCAAGTATTCCGCAGGCACCAATGATGTACTAGCCAATAACAAACCCCACTGTGAGACAGAGTCCATGGATTCAAAGTCTTATTGCCAAAGTTAGGATCTGTAATCCCTTCTTACTTATTTTGAAATATGCTGCTGCACTTCAGCGAAATCTGATAACATTCTGGCAGGTATTATAAAAGTAGTTGAATAATATTAGCTTAATTAGACTAATTGCTTGCTGTGATTATCTAGGGAATTTCATCCTTATCTTCGCTCTCCTTTCTGGGCTCTTTCCTTCCAGTGTGTTTCCTTATGGGTGGTATATTCAAGATTGCAGGACACTGAGTGAATGGGAGAGGGAGCAATTGCTGAGAGGCGTGTCACGCTAAAGACATTCACCTGTGCTCTTGCTCACCTTCATACCCCTCTGGGCTACTGTGCCCCAACCCCAAGGGAGCCAGCACCACCACCAGGAGAGACATGGGGACTCCTATGAAGCTGGAAACGAAGGAAAGGCTGGTCTGGGGTGAAGGTGAATGAGACGGTAAGATACAACTGTGTAAAGAGAAAAGGGAACGGTAAAGAATGGAGTAGAAGAGAAGGAGGTTTCATCAGAGGGGAAGAGAAGGAGGAAAGAAGAACTTTGTGAGTGGATTGAAGACATGTTGAAGTCTTAATCCCCAGAACCTGTGAATGCGCCCTCATTTGGAGATAGGGTCTTTGCAGATGGAATCAAGTTAAAATGAGGCCATACTGATGACAGCCGGCCCTCATCCAACACGACTGCTGTCCTTCTAAGAAGAGAAAAATTTGGACACAGACACAGAGGGAAGATCACATAAAGACGGAGGCAGAGGTTGGAGTGATGCTGCTACAAGCCGGGGAGTGCTGGGGGCCACCACAAGCTGGAAGGGGCAAAGAAGGACCCTCCCTTAGACCTCAGAAGGACAGCAGCCCTGCCAACAACTTGATTTCAGACTCTAGCCTCCAGGACTAGAGAGAGAAAGTTTCTGTGGTTTTACGACTCCCAGTCTGTGGTACTTGGTTATGGAGCCTGAGCAAACTAACAAGGAGAGAGTGTATGGAGAAGCTTCCTGAAGGCTGTGTACTTCTCATGCTGCCTGGAACACGGTGGTACTCAGTAAGGAAGTGTGGATTAATAGACTAGGTGACACGTACACAAGGCACTGATGACAGACGTGTGAGAGGAAATAAAGTGCAAACTGATGCCATATCATATGTCTTTTTTTTCCCTCATTGGCTAGCTCAGTGCCTTACAGAAAACAGGTGCTTAACAAATGTGTTGATGAACTGATTAAACCATTTCCATAGTTATCTAACATTTATAAACGCGGGTGCGCAGTTCTGCAGTGAGATCTTTTTTTTAAGAAGTGGAACGGCAATTCGCCTTGAAAAATCTGGGCATCTCATTATGGACAGTTTTATCTCTTCGTGGTTTGCAAAGGAATGAGGGGAAGGACAAGGAAGCAGAAAGACAAGAAGAAAGAGAAGGGGAGAGGAAGGAAAAGAAGGAAGAGAGGTTGTTTTCTCTCTGAATGTAGGAGAAGTGATGAGTGTAGCTCATGCGTGGTACATGGATAGAGAAAATTTCACTCATCATAATTCTCTTAAAGGAGAGACTTTGTTTGGCAGGATGCCTTCCTAAGTTCCTGCCCACTGAGAACCTGGGTCAGCAGGCATAAAGTCCTCAGGGTGGGGAAAGACATTTTAAGTGAGGACAGAGGAGAAATTTGGCTAGTTTGACTCTTGAAGAGAAGTGATGGTGTTGGCAGGAGCAGGGGTAGAGATGGGGAGAGGATGGGTGGGGACCCAGCGAAAGTGGGAGATGTAGGGAGAGATGAAGGTTAAACTCAGTGGTGGAACAACTACTTCAGTTATGTACTGTTCTGTATAAGACAATCCACCCTAAATCTGGAGTCACCTGAGTGTTTCTTTTGCCCCACAGGATGAGTGCTGGGTCTGAAGACATCTAGGAGCTCAACTGAAATCTCCTTAGCGAAATCCACAAATTCATTGGCTACGTTTCCTATCTCCCACATTATCATAAGCAGCTGGAGTTGTGACATCTGGGTACTCAGCTAGACTAGAATGTCCAAGAAGGCTCACTCACAGGGTTGGGATCATTTTAATGGTCACAGAAGACATTCTCATTTTTAAAACTCCATCCGCTGCCTACTGTTAAAGATGGCAAACAAATTCTTTGTCATTCTCCTCATTAGAAGAGTTTATATCCCCTTCTTTTGAGTCTGGGCTGGCCTCACGCTGCTTAGCCAATAGATTGCAGTACAATTGATCGATATCAGTTTATTTGAGGACTGGTGGCTTCTGTGACCATTAAAATCATTTGCTTTGTTTCAAAATAAACCTCTTCAGCCTTCTTTGGGAGTATACATTGTTTATAGAAGCTTTGCATAGAGGATTTTTTTGAATCCAAATATTAACTTTCTCTTCTGGATTAATGTGGGATAAAATAAAAACATTAGATGCAGAAAAAGACAGCTGTAAGAATATGTATCCCTGATAATTCAGTGGAAGCCAGTCTGTTCTCTAACACTGATAAATAAATATAAATAAAATAGTATTTTCTTAACTTTTAGAAAGTCATTACAAACAATATAAGTAGAAGTATTTAAAACAGGGAATCCTGGGGGGTAAAACTGGATATCAGGCTGGTACAGATGACATATGAATTTAAAAATTTTCAGTGTTTTATTTGAAATATTTTTGAAAACAAAATTAAGCTTTTCTTGCCTATCAGAAAAATCATATATGGTGATAAAACCTGTTTGGGCAAAACATTGAGAAATGAGATTTTATGTATTGTTGAAGGAAATATAAATGGGTATAACCTTTCTAGAGATGTTTTGTAAAATGTTTGCAAAATGCCCCTTGATAGAGAGTTAATTAAGTAAATTATGTTACGGACAATGCGATGGTCTCCAAACATCATAAGTGATTTTTAGATTTAGATTTATCAAAATGAAAAGATGTCCATGACGATGGAGTAATGATGCTGATTACAGAACATGTATAGTATACATTTATAGAAAACTGTATACATACACTTAATGTGCCCGAATGCACCAATGTAGTCATCACTGTGAAGTAGAATTTCTAGTGTTTTCTTTCTTTACTTTCTGCTTTATTTAAATATTTTCCAATAGGTAGCATTTTCAGATATAAAGCTAAGTTTAAACATAGCTACGAAAACAACCATAACAGTATTTGCAACAACTCAAGGTTAAACCTAGGCTTTTGTATATCAACTACTCAGAAAAGATGAAAATATCTCTGTATTTTTGTAAAACAAAAACCATAAAGAATAATACAAAGTGTACTTTGGCAACTGTCAAAAACAAAGCAAAACAAACAAAACAGAAATTGTGGCCTCCTCTCTTCTGAATGAGGTTATTCTACCCAATTTTCTTAACTGGTTTTCCAGAAATAAGAACAGCACCAATCTAGGCAGAAAGCCAGAGTTGTCACACCAAGAAAAGAAAAAGGAAGAGTCACTTACCTCGGGGGTGACTTATAGTGACAGAAAAACAGGCAAAAGAAAATGTTACTGAACATTATAACCAGTTGAGCCATTTTGTCAGCCTGGGAAACAACCAAGGTCAGATCATTTTTCTAATTTCTTGTTTGAGCCCCTGCCTGTGCTATTTATTAGAACTTTCATTATCTGCTTCTTGAAAGCTTCGTTATATTTGCCATCTCAGTGCCAAGAATTCAAAGTTCAATTGCTCAGCCCCAAAGGAGCAGGCAGAGGAAAAGCTCAGCTGTGCAGACAGAATCCAGCACCACTGCTCGGAGGCCACTATGCCCAGTAGATGCCCAGCGCTTTCTGGTCTCAGACACAGCAGTGCCCCTTAGTGGGACCTTGAGGCGCTATCACATTTAGTGCAGCCATCTGCACAGCTGCTTTCCCCTGCATGATACTTGGCCAGAACAGCTGGATTTAGAAAGGCCACAAACAGCTATGGCTTGTGCTGAGCCTGGTTCACCAACCCAGACACCTCCTCCACCCGCATAGATACATACATGTGAGGTGGGATTTGATTTCTGGTCACAACCCTGCTGACTGAAACGGAATCTGGTCCATATGGCATGAAGTCAAGGAACCAGCAACTAGCAGATGGTGAAAAAAGCGATCCCTAGCTGTCCTCATTGCTCATTAGTGTAAGACACTCCCGCCAGCACCGTGACAGTTCACAAATGCCATGGCAACTACTTGGAAGTTACTGCCCCTTTCCATGATAACAACCCAGAAGTTGCCACCCCTTAAGGTTCTAAATAACTCCCCAAATTTGCATTAACCCACCCCTTAGTTTGCATGTAATTGAAAGTGCGTATAAGTGAGTATAAACACGGTTGCTCAGAGTCCATATGTTGCTGACCCTGGGATCACTGCCTATGAGTTAACCCTGGGCAAAGCCCCAATTTTGGAGCTCACCTGTCTTGCATCATCTGGCGACCATGAAGAGACAAAGATGTTGGCAAATGGCAATCAGTGGACAGGCAGTGAGACAGCAGAGACAGTGGTGATTGGCAGAGAGATGAGACGACAAGAGACAGCGAGAGATGATGAGATGGTAAGATGTCAACCAGAAAGATGGTGAGAGGTGGTGCTCAACAGGGCAACAAGAAACCAAGAGGTGGCGATCAGAGAGAGGTGGCTAGTGGCGATCAGCAAGCAGCAATCAGTGATTGGTGAGAGAGCAGAGAGACAGCAAGAGACAGCAATGGGCAAGAGATGGCAAGACGCTGATAAGCGCTACAGCAATCAAACCAGCAGAGCTACAGTACCAACCATAGACTCTTTTAAGAGCCATTATCTTTCCTGACAAGTGGCAGCGCCAGTCCCCTTGCATCAACCGAACCCACGCAACTGGGAAAACCCGGAGAGACCTTCACTTGGGTCCCATGTTGGAGACTGGACAGCTCCATTTTGGCTCCATTGAAAGGGTGTTCCCTCTACCACTCACCTCAATATCAGGTGAGCCAGAAAATAAGGCTTTTGGCTAGATAGTCGATTCAAAGTCCCCAAGAGCAGGACAGATCAACTACATCCTTCTTGCAACTTCTCTCGGTCATTTCTCCTATAAGGCCATTTTAATTTGCTTCACTGACCATTTTCTTTATTTCTGCTCTGAAATGTATGTTTCATTTGCAATTTTTGCTGTCACTCCCTGTTAACTATACTTGGGCAATTGTTTACGGCAGGACACTTGGCTATAAGAGGTCCCCTGTTGTGTTGACCCTGGGATGACAGAGTCACATTGTTCTGTCACCTGAATGAGGCCTTTGGTGTTCACTGTTGGTCCCCTCTGGATGTTTCAGGGTTTTCAGCCTTTGGTGTGGGAACCCTAGTTGGCTAATACTTGGGTACTCTGGGTTTTCAGCTTTTGGTATTGTTGGCCACCCCCAGGATTCTCTAGGGTTTTGGTGTTGGCATTTCCTCTAGGATTGGGGGTTGAAGACCCATCCAAAGGAATCTTGGTCTACCTTTTCTTGTTTTCTGTCCTAAAGTTATTTTCCATAAAAATTATTTTTCTTATTGTCACTGTATTACACGTTTCCTTCTATACTTTTATTAATCAATATACTTCTTTTGTCATATTTTGTTCACCGGCAAACACTTATAGTCCACTTTTGTAATGCCTTGCTGCCTATACTTACACCTTCTCTGCAGGAACTGGGAATCTAAAAGGGAACTTAATGAGCCCAGTTGCTTTCCCTCTCACTAGACTTAGAAAAACTTCTGTGTCTAGTAGAAATTCTTGTTAGATATGGGACAATGATGAGCATCTCATAGGACTTGCCACTAGGGTGCCTTTTAGGCTATTAGAGCAAATTCAAATCCAGCTTAAAGCAAAAGAAACTCATTTTCTTTTGCAACACCATTTGAGTCCAACACAAATTAGAAAACCAAGGTATTTGGCCTAAATATGGTTCTATACATTATAATGCTATTTTACAATTGGACTGATTCTGTAAAAACAGAAGGAATATGGGAGGAGGTCCCTTATTATGTAAAGGCTTTTGTGGCCCTTTTCTGGCTCATGTTACTTCTAGGTACCAGGACGCCATGCCTAAGGGATCCCCTCCTAGCGGCTCCCCCTAGAGGACTACGCCCTCCTCAGAGCCTCCTCTGCCCCACAATTCTGAGTCAGTCCGCCTCTTCTCTAACACAGGATTCCACCCCAAGGTCATCAGGCACTCCTCTCCCTTATCTGACTAGCCCCAGCTTATGTCCCCTGCTGCCCAAGAGAGTAAGCCCAACCAGTACCACCAGGAGTGGGACCTTATCTCAGCCCCTAAAATCAAAACTGTATCCGTTGTGGGAAGTAGCTAAAAGAAATGAGGAAACACTCAGAGTATGTGTGCCATTTTCTATCTCGAATTTGACTTTATACAAGGAGAAATGTGGCTGGTTTTCAGAAAATTCAAGGAGGTTTATAGAGGAGTTTGTTCAGTTGACCACATCCTTTAACTTGGCATGACTTGCAAATTTTTATCATCCACTTGCTGTGCCATGGAGAAGATGCAGAGGGAAAAGTGTGTGGTTAAGGCAGTCAATTATGACAAGGTTAGAGAAGTAACTCAGGGGAAAGACGAAAGTCCTGTTCTGTTTCAGGGTCGTTTGGATGAAGCACTCAGGAAATATACTAATACAGACCCAGACTCCCCAGCAGGGCAAGCTCTACTGGGCATGCATTTTATTACTCAATCTGCCCCTGACATTAAGAGGAAACTACAAGATGCAGGAGTGGGACCACGAACACCTAGGAGCCAACTCTTTTTTTTTTTTTTTTTTTTTTTGAGACGGAGTCTCACTCTGTTGCCAGGCTGGAGTGCAGTGGCATGATCTCAGCTCACTGCAACCTCCGCCTCCCGAATTCTAGTGATTCTCCTGCCTCAGCCTCCTGAATAGCTGGGACTAGAGGTGTGTGCTACCACGCCCACCTAATTTTTGTATTTTTAGTAGAGATGGGGTTTCACCATGTTGGCCACGATGGTCTTGATCTCCTAACCTTGTGATTTGCCCACCTTAGCCTCCCAAAGTGCTGGGATTAGAGGCATGAGCGACTGCACCCAGCCATGAGCCAACTCCTAAATATGGCCTTTTAAGTTTACAACAACAAAGACAGGGCACAAGAAGTGAAAAAAAACAACTAAAAATAATCAAAAAACACAATTAACACAATTATATGTGGCTGCTTTAAGCTGTCTGCCACTTCACGGTTACCTATGCCAAGAAAGTGTCCTGAGGTCAGTGTCTGGGATTCCCAGATGAGATCCCCTGACTCGCCTCCCAAACATTTTGCTTTTCTCCTTTTTTGATTTTTCAGACAGAGTTTCACTCTTGTCGCCCAGGTTGGAGTGCAATGGCACAATCTCAGCTCTCTGCAACCTTCACCTCCTGGGTTCAAGCGATTCTTCTGCCTCAACCTCCCAAATAGCTGGGATTACAGGTGCCCGCCACCACGCCCAGCTAATTGTTGTATTTTTAATAGGACGGGGTTTCACCACATTGGCCAGGCTGGTCTCGAACTCCTGACCTCAGGTGATTTGCCCACCTCAGCCTCCAAAGGGCTGGGATTACAGGCATGAGCCACCATACCCAGGCCCAAACATTTTTCTTTGGCGTCTCCACTGAGTGAGTTCTCCAGCAGCTCAGGGACTCTGAGGTCTCCCTTGAGCAATGCAGTTCACCCCCTCCATTCCTTATTTGAGACTACAGGATCCCCTTCCCTGCGTTGTCCTGTCTTCCATGTCTATTGGGGCAAACAAAATTTGGCCAGCAGATGAGTCCCAATTTTATAAATAACTTAGATCCAGTTATCTCATGTAGGTCACCTCATTTGTGTGATGTGTGTTGAGTCCAGTGTGCTATCCAATTGGCTTATAAATAGAAGAGTGCTCATAAACTCAACAAATAAAATGAGTCTAAACTTACCAGTTTGAAAAATATGTGTCTTCTAGAATTTAAGAATTTTACCTGGATAAACCACTGAGGATTCATAGGCTTTAGAATGGTTTAAATGGCTTTGAGTAGAGAGTCCTTTGTGTGGCTTAAAATCTTAAAATTGTTAAATGGTTCTCCTCTATAAAATACCAATAGGCATTTCAGGATTTCTTGCTCCCTAGGTTTATATAGAATATACCAGGGAAGGTGTATTTTTTATTGTGAAAAAAATTTTGTTGGAAAAAAGAATAATTTTTGTTTAATTCGGAAGTTACTAAAAGGAAGGATCAAAACAGGAGAAAACCAGTCAGTAGAAAAGAGAGATGTGAGGAAAGTTATAGATGGAAGATATATTTTTTGCAGGGAGAGATGTGGAAAAACAATGATTTTATATGAAGAGAGATCTTGTGTGGTAGATTCTTGTTTTAAAATAAAGTGACTGGTTGTTTGGGAGGTAGGTGGTACAGGCCAGGTTAGAGGGTCCAGCCATGTCACTGAATGGCCTTTGTGGGGTCATAATAGGGTTTGTGAAAGGGAATTTGCAACAGAAGTTTCGTGTGTGATTAAGCTGGCTGTGATTAAAGGGAAATTGTTTGTGGTAGACTTTCTAGAAAAATGGTCTATGTGTTGTACCTGGGTTTTCTTAAAATATTAATTTGCCAAATTGTCAGAAATGTTGCTTTTCAATCCCATGATCTATTTCTTTCAAAAGCTTTTCAAATTTGTGTCTTGAACATTCGGTTGTTATAGCGTCTTGCGGCTTTCAGATTTTTCTCCCTGTTAGAAGGCCTGAAATAACTCTTTCCTTTAGCTTTTCCACCAGCTCCTGTGACTTTTTCTCCTGTTTCTGATTATTGTTGTTTCTTAGAGGTCTGGGGGAGCAGTGTTTTCCCCCAATATAGCTTGATTCTATGCTCTTGGTGTCTTAGTCTGTTCTCGTGCTGCTAATAAAGACATACCCAAGACTGGGTAATTTATAAAGGAAAGAAGTTTAATGGACTCACAGTGCCACATGGCTGGAGAGTCTTCACAATCACGGTGGAAGGCAAAGGTGGAGCAAAGTCATGTCTTACATGGTGGCAGGCAAGAGAGCGTGTGCAGGAGAACTTTCCTTTTATGAAAACATCAGATCTCATGCCTGTAATCCCAGCACTTTGGGAGGCCAAGGCAGGTGGAGTACCAGTTCAGCAAATCGAGACCATCCTGGCTAACATGGTGAAACTCCATCTCTACTAAAAATATAAAAAATTAGCCAGGCGTGTTGGCATGCGCCTGTAGTCCTAGCTACTCAGGAGGCTGAGGCAGGAAAATCACTGGAACCTGGAAGGCAGAGGTTGCAGTGATCTGAGATTGCACCACTGCACTCCAGCCTGGTGACAGAGCAAAACTCCGTCTCAAAAAAAAAAAAAA
Source organism: Theropithecus gelada (assembly GCF_003255815.1). NCBI lineage: Eukaryota > Metazoa > Chordata > Mammalia > Primates > Cercopithecidae > Theropithecus > Theropithecus gelada. Next base: position 39,791,024 of record NC_037685.1, on the reverse strand, counting down.
GACAAAACAAAAAAAAATCAGATCTCATGAGACTTATTCACTATCACGAGAACAGATTGGGAAAGACCCGCCCACATGATTCATTTATCTCTGCCTGGCCCTTCCCATGACATGAGGGGAATATGGGAGCTGCAGTTCAAGATGAAATTTGGGTGGAGACACAGCAAAACTATAGTACTTGGTTTTTCTTGATATATAACCTTGTTTGTGGCTTTTTGACTCTTATATTGCTTTAAAAAATTTCAAGGGCTAATGAGGCCCCGCTTTCATTCACATCTCACCTGAAATATTTAATTGGTTGTAAGTATTTTGACTCTAAGTTCCTTAACCAAAGTGGGGGGGAAAAAACCTAAAAAATGAATTCAGGCCATGATTGAAAACAGAGTATCAGACATGCCTCACCATGACCTTTCTTAAATTTTAGGCCAGGTTCAAAAGGCCTTTCAAAATTACAAAATAAAGTATTGCCCTTCTCCCCCATCCACAAAAAAGAACAGTTTCTCTGTTCAACCAGAAGACTTAGTCTTACTAAGGACAAAAAAAAAAAAAAAAAAAAAAGAAAGAAAACTAATCCCTCAACGATTGTATTAGTTTATTCTCACACTGCTATGAAGAAATGCCCATTGACTAACAGTTTCACATGGCTGGGGAGGCCTCAGGAACTTACAATCATGGTGGAAGGTGCCTTTTCAGAGGGCAGCAGGAGAGAGAATGAGTGTTAAACAAAGGGTGAAGCCCCTTATAAAAACCACTTGAGCTTATAAGAACTCACTCAACAGCATGGGGGAAACTGTCATGCTGGGGGAAACTGCCCCCATGATAAATTATCTCTACCTGGTTCCACCCTTGACACACGGGGATTATTACAACCCAAGGTGAGAATTGGGTGGGGACACAGAGCCAAACCATACCCTGTCCCTGGCCCCTCCCAGATCTCATGTCCTCCAATTTAAAAACAGAATCATGCCCTCCCAACAGTTCCCTGAAGTCTTAACTCATTCCAGCATTAGCCCAAAAGTCCAAATCCAAAGTCTCATCTGAGACAAGCCAAGTCCCTTCCTCCCATGAGTCTGTAAAATCAAAAGCAAGTTAGTTACTTCCTAGATACAATGTGGGTATAGGCGTTGGGTAAATAAACTCATTTCAAATGGGAAAAATTGGCCAAAATGAAGGGGCTACAGGCCCCAACCACATCTGAAATCCAGCAGGGCAGTCAAATCTTAAAGCCCTAAAGTAATCTCCTTTGACTCCATGTCTCATACCCAGGTCACACTGATGTAAGAGGTGGGCTCCCACTGCCTTGGGCAGCTCTGCACCTGTGGCTTTACAAAGTACAGCCACCTTCCCAGCTGTTTTCACAGGCTGGCATTGAGGGTCTGTGTCTTTTCCAGGCACATGGTGCAAATTGTCAGTGGATATACCATTCTGGGGTCTGGAGGATGGTGGCCCTCTTCTCACAGCTCCACTACACGGTACCCCCAGTGGGGATTCTGTATAGGGACTCCTACCCCACATTTCCCTTCTACACTGCCCTAGCAATTCTCTGAGAGGGCTCCACCCCTGCAGCAAACTTATGCCTGGACATCCAGGCATTTCCATACATCCTCTGAAATCTACGTGGAGGTTCCCAAATCTCAATTCTTGACCTTTGTGCACCCACAGACCCAACACCACATGTAAGCTATCAAGGCTTGGGGCTTGCACCCTTGAAGCAATGGCCTGAGCTATACCTTGGCCCCTTTTAGCCATGGCTGGCACATAGGGCATCAAGACCTGAGACTGCACAAAGCAGGAAGGCCCTGGACCTGGCCCATGAAACTGTTTTCTCCTCCTAGACCTCTGGGTCTGTGATGAGAGGAGTTGCCAGGAAGGTCTCTGACATGCACTGGGGAGATTTTTCCCACCGTCTTAGTGATTAACATTTGTCTTCTTATTACATATGCAAATTTCTGCAGCTGACTTGAACTTTTTCTCAGAAAATAAGGGACAGCATTAGGAGAAATACCTAATGTAGATGACGGGTTGATGGGTGCAGCAAAGCACTATGGCACATATATACCTCTGTAACAAACATGCACATTCTGCACATGTATCCCAGAACTTAAAGTATAATTTTGTAAAAGAATATAAAGAAGAGTTTTTCTTTTCTATCACATTGTCAGCCTGCAAATTTTCCAAACTTTCATGCTCTGTTTTTCTTTTAAACATATGTTCCAATTCCAAACCATATCTTTGTGACTACATAAAACTAAATGCTTTTCAAGCCACCTCTTAAACCCAAGTCACCTCTTAAACACTTTGCTGCTTAGTATTTTGTTCCACCAGATACCCTAAATCATCCTCTCTCAAGGTCAAAGTTCCACAGAGCTCTAGCCCAAGGACAAAATGCCACCAGTCTCCTTGCTAAAAGATAGCAACTGTGACTTTATTCCAGTTGCCAACAAGTTCCTCATCTCCATCTGAGACAACCTCAACCTGGACTTCATTGTCCATGTCACTCACTATCAGCATTTTGGTCAAAGCCATTCAACAAATGTCTGGGAAGTTCCAAACTTTCCCATGTCTTCCTGTCTTCTTCTGAACCCTCCAAATTGTTCCAACCTCTGCCTGTTACCCAATTCCAAAGTTAGTTCCCCATTTTCCATGTATCTTTACAGCAGCACCCCACTTCTGGTATCAATTTAAGGATCAAGCATAACCAAAATAAAACAGCCCTTATCAGGTATTATTGAGTACCCCCACTGCTGTTAAACTTCAGAGAATCAGTAGCTGGGCACACCTGTCCAAGATTAAACCTTTTTTTAATGAGTCCCTGCAGGCATAAGAGGACTGAATGACCTATGCTTGTGAACCTGTAGAAGACTTAAAGCTGTTGTTTCACAAATGCACAAATAACATGACAAGGAGGAGTATGTGCCATAATACACCACACTTAATATTCTCACCTAGTTTTTACCTTTCCTAAGACCTATGATGGCTATTTTATTATTACTAATTTTTGCCCCTTGCTTGTTTATTCTCTTAGTTAAGCTTATGTCTTCTAGACTACGATTCCACCTGAAGATGATGCTGGCACAATGCTTCCAACCCGTCCTGTTTGCTGATGCAGAGAATGAAAACATTCTGCCCTTGGGTCCCTTAGGTTAGGTATCCAGAGATTTTTATTCTTCCAATGCCAGGCAGGGCCTATGCCCAGAAACTCAGCAAGAAGCAGCTACAGAAGATGCACCCCCCTTAAGATTAAGAAGGAGTATCTAATCTCTGAGTAGGGAATGCGGTAGGATACTAGGAAGACTTGCTTTCTGGTCACAACCCTGCTGACCAAAATAAGACCTGGTCCAGATGGGGTGAAATGAAGAAACTAGCAGGAACCAGCAGATGGCGATGAAAGTGATCCCTAGCTGCCCTCATTGCTCATTAGCATAAGATACTCCCACCAGCTCCATGACAGCTTACAAATACCATGGTAGTGACCCAGAACTTACCATCTTTTTCCATGGCAAGAATCTGGAAGTTGCTCCGCCTTTCCTTAAAAATTCTAAATAACCCACCCCAGTGAGCATTAATCTGCCCCTAAATTTGCATGTGCTTGAAAGTGGGCATAAGTGAGAATAAACACAGGTGCTAAGAGCCCATATGTTGCTGACTCTGGGCAAACTGCCTGTGAGTTAGCCCTGCTCTGCAAGGAGGAGTACCCTTCAATAAACTATTAGCTAACACCACCAGCTCACCCTTGAATTATTTCCTGGGCAAAGCCAAGAACTTTCCTGAGCTAAGCCCCAGTTTGGGGGCTCACCTATCCTGCATAGGATGGATGGATGGCTTGATAGAAGGGTGAATGAAGAGACCAATCAATCTCTGTCCCATTTGGGTTCTGAATGGCCTTTATCATCAGTAGACTTCGTCTGGGTTGGGGCCATCTTAATTCATCAAAAAGATCTCGATAAGGTAATATCTCATCAGTGAAAGATAGGAGATGCGTCTCAATCTGCTTCCTCTCCAATTTAGCCCTCTCCTAATTTAGTAATCATCTCTGCCAACCAGGACTTTTGGAAGAAAGTCTAGCCAAAAAAGTTCCTATTAAACTAATATAGACTCTTCCCTGTGGTAGGGAAATGGAGTAGTGTAATGAATCCCTACTCACCTAACATTTGTAGTATTAAGAAGCACCCTGGCTGGGTATGGTGGCTCATGCCTGTAATCCCAGCACTTTGGGAGGCCAAGGCAGGCGGATCACAAGGTCAGGAGTCCAAGACCAGTCTGGCCAACATGGTGAAACCCCATCTCTACTAAAAATACACGAATTAGCCGGGCATGGTGGCACATGTCTGTAATCCCAGCTACTCAGTAGGCTGAGGCAGAATTGCTTGAACCCGGGAGGCGGAGGTGGCAGTGGGCCAAGATCACACCGTTGCACTCCAGCCTGGGCAACAGAGAAAGACTCTGTCTCATGAAAAAAAATAAAAAAGAAGCGACCCCACTTCCCCCAAAAAATTCTGCAGAGACTTGCTGCAGAGGCTAACCTTGATAAGTGCTGGTAACTTCTCTGTTAAAAAAAAAAAAAAAAAAAAAAACTAAACTAAATTCTGCCCAACTGGACTTCCTACAAAAAAGCTTTTATTTAAACATAAAATGGGAGGAGGTGGAGAGCTGCCTATATAACTTAAAATTTCCTCCCCTATTCTTAATGTGTGCCAAGACTGACTTTCTGAGTCTGCCTTAATAATTCCAGGGACATGTCACACACCAAAACAGCTCAAGAAAATGATTTTTCCCAAAATAGTAACTGAACAGCTAGAGAACTGCCCTGGAAATTAAGTCTTTTGTATCATTACATTCAAACATTTTTATTTGATCCATTTCTTACATTTTTTATTTGAAACATATGTAATATCTTTCCTTTGTGTGGCATCATTAAATATAGAGCTAGCTCCAGCTGAATGGCTAACAACATGTGTGAGATGCCAGTGGAGAGACTGGGAAAGTGAGAGACTGGGAAAGTAAGCGACTACCCATGGTAAGAAGAGTACTTAAAACTTGGAAATAAGGGAAAAGAGTAGGTAGGATGTCCCTTTCTCTGTGTTATGGAGTATACTGAGTTGAATAATCCCTCCCTAAAAAAAAAAAAAAAAAAAAAAAAATTCATGTTCCTTCCAGAACCTCAGAATGTGACCTTATTTGGAAATAGGGTTTTGCAGATGTAATTACTTAAGACTAAGTCATATTGGAGTAGGTTGGGCCCTAAATCCAACATGACTGGTGTCCTGAAGAACGCCATGTGATGACAGAGGTAGAGGGTGACATGTCTACAGGGCAAAGAATGCCAAGGATGGTGTGTTAGTCTGTTCTCGTATTGCTATAAAGAATTACCCGAGACTAGGTAATTTACAAAGAAAAGAGGTTTAATTGGCTCACAGTTCCACAGGCTGTATAGGAAGCATGGCTGGGGAGGCCTCAGGAAACTTACAATCATGGCAGAAGGTGAAGGGGAAGCAGACACATCCTACATGGCTGGGGTAGGAGGAAGAGAGGGAAGAGGGAGGTGCTGCACACTATTACAGACAATCAGGTCGCATGAGAACTCACTCATTATTATGAGAACAGCAAGGGGGAAATTCACCCTCATGATACAATCACCTTCTACAAGGCCCCTCTTCCGACATTGGGGATTACAATTCGACAGGAGATTTGGCCGGGGACACAGATCCATACCATATCAGATGGCCAGCAACTACTAGAAGCTGAGAGAGGGGCATGAGACAGATTTCCCTCAGAGCCTCCAGAAGGATCCAACCCTGCCCACACCTTGATTTCAGATTTCTAGCCTCTTGAGAGAATACATTTCTGTTGTTTTAAGCTACTCAGTCAGTTATAGTTTGTTATAACAGCTCTAGGAAACGAATACCCTGGGCTATTGTTTAATAGGCTCACCCAAGTACCCAAGTATTATTAAATTTTTTAGGGGACTGTGACTTTGTTGTTTCTACTTATTACAGTAGGTAAGGGTACAGTCTCTGTAAAGTTACATGTTAATTTGTAGACCTTGCCCAGTGGAGATGCAAATAATTTTTGTCTAGTGAAAAAGATAACCTTAAAAGTTATGATTTTAATATCCTGTAAAGTATTAACCAGTTTTGCTTCAAACTCAGTAGACGTACCAGAATGTGTTTTCTGGTGGAGACAGTTCTGATCCTTCTAATTTTCATTTGAATTGGTTTTACCACCTGTTCCCTTATTAGAAAATGAAATAAAATTCTCAATGCTTCTTCATTCTACATACAGATTAGTCATGTTTTTAACTTTTTTGAAATTATATTTTAACAACCCAGAATCTTCACAGACCAGACATCTTTCTGAGGTGGTCTGGTTCAATGTCCCTCTGAATGGAGGAATGCATTATTTCCTCACTGCATTCATCAATAGGCTTGGTCAGTCTGTGCTTAAAGATTTTACTTGATGGAGAACTCGTGATTCATTTTTTTTTTTCAATAGGCTTTTGGGGGAACAGGTGGTGTTTGATTACATGAGTAAGTTCTTTAGCGATGATTTCTGAGATTTTGGTGTACCCATCACCTGAGCAGTATACACTGTAGTGTATACCCAATGTGCAGTCTTTTATCCCTCATGCCCCACTCTCAGTCTTTCCCCCAAGTCTACAAAGTCCGTTGTACCTCTTATTTTATTTTATTTTATTTGAGACAGAGTTTCACTCTGTCACCCAGGCTGGAGTTCCATGGTGCAATCTCAGCTCACAGCAACCTCCACCTCCTGGGTTCAAGCGATTCTCCAGCCTCAGCCTCCTGAGTAGCTGGGATTACAGATGCCCACCACCATGCCTGGCTAATATTTTGTATTTTTGGCAGAGATGGGGTTTCACCACGTTGGTCAGGCTGGTCTCAAACTGCTGACCTCAAGTGATCCACCCGCCTCGGCCTCCCAAAATGGTGAGATTATTGCCATGAGCCACCATGCCCAGATGATTGTATCATTCTTACGCTTTTGCATCCTCATAGCTTAGCTCCCACTTACGAGTGAGAACATATCATGTTTGGTTTTCCATTCCTGAGTTACTTCACTTAGAATAATGGTCTCCAATTCCATCCAGGTTACTGTGAATGCCATTATATTTCTTTTTCTTTTCTTTTCTTTTCTTTTCTTTTTTTTTTTTTTTTTTTTTTTTTGAGATGGAGTTTCACTCTTTTTGCCCAGGCTGGAGTGCAATGGCATGATCTTGGCTCACCACAACCTCTGCCACCCGGATTCAAGCGATTCTCCTGCCTCGGCCTCCTGAGTAGCTGGGATTACAGGCACACACCACCATGCCTGACTAATTTTGTATTTTTAGTAGAGACAGGATTTCACCATGTTGGTCAGGCTGATATCAAACTCCCGACCTCAGATGATCCGCTCTCCTGGGTCTCCCAAGGTGCTAAGATTACAGGTATGAGCCACCATGCCCAGACAAATGCCATTATTTCATTGCTTTTTATGGCTGAGTAGTATTCCATGGTATATATATACCACATTTTCTTTACTCCTTGATGGATGGGCATTTGGGCTGGTTCCATATTTTTGCAATTGCAAATTCTGCTGCTATAAACATGCATGTGCAAGTATCTTTTTCATATAATGACTTCTTTTCCTCTGGACAGATACCCAGGAGTGAGATGGCTGGATCAAAAGGTAGATCTACTTTTAGTTCTTTACGGAATCTCCACACTGTTTTCCATGGTAGTTGTACTAGTTTACATTCCCACCAACAGTGTAAAAGTGTTCCCTTTTCACCACACCCACACCAACTCTATTTTTTAAATTATTATGGCCATTCTTGCAGGAGTAAGGTGGTTGTACTGTGGTTTTGATTTGCATTTCCCTGATCATTGGTGATATTGAGCATTTTTTCATATGTTTGTTGGCCATTCATATATCTTCTTTTGAGAACTGTCAATTCATGTCCCTAGCCTACTTTTTGATGGGATTGTTTGTTTTGTTTTTGCTGATTTGTTTGGGGAACTCATGGTTGTTTTTATGGTAAGCTGTTCTATTGCTAGACATTTATAATTAGAAAATTATTTCTCAAACTAAGGCAAAATCTCCTTCCAACTTCTACCCACTAGTTTGAATTATGCTTTCAGGAGCAGCACAGAATCTGACAGCCCTTAGGATATTTGATATTATACTCTTCTTGTTTTTTTCTCCCCCAGGCTAAGTATCCTTAGATCCACGTGAGCACTAGAGTGTTCCTTACATATTTTGTCATCCTATTGAATTTGGGAACTGAATTAAATTCAACAACTCCACTCCTGTTTTTTGAGCTTCTACTGTGTTCAGTGCTGTGCTCAGTACTAGAAAAGGAATCAGATGAGAAAACACTACTCTTATAAAGGAATCTTTGCAAGAGCAATGAACAGATTGGAAAGACTCAATAGCTTTATGGGATCCATTGAGGAAAGCATGATTAATTCTACCTGAGGATTTAAGCAAGGCTGGTTTACAAAGAAAGTTCTCCTTGAACTAATTCCTGAAGGTGGGTGCGAAGTATCCAGGTGTGAGGGACATCCCAGGCAAAGGTAGAAAGACATATGACCAAAAAAAAAAAAAAAAAAAAAAAAAAGAACAAGAGAAAATTCTCAAATAATCACAAGGTATTAGAGCACCCTCCAAATTCTATGAGAGCTAAAAAGATATAAATGTGATTAGTGGGTAAAATAATAATTATGGAAATAAAGCCTGTCTCTAAAAATGTAGGCAGGAGGGTGGTAGTCTGCACAAAGACCATAGAACTTGAGCTAAAGAGCAAGATGTGTCAATGTTCACTCAGCCCAATCCAAGGAAAAGGGAGCATATTGGGAAGATTTATCAATTTGGAGGAGAAAAGCAAAACTTTGTAAAACCAGTAATCATATGGTAGGAAATTTTGTGTGCCGATTTTACAATGGGATCTGATGTCAGTTTGCCTAGTGACAAGTTCTGACTCTTGCTCTCCACATGACCTGGAGCAAGCTACTTAATATCACCAAGATTCAACTTCCCTATCTGTAAAATGGGTCATAATAGGCCAGGCACGGTGGCTCATGCCTGTAATCCCAGCACTTTGGGAGGCCAAGGCAGGCGGATCACAAAGTTAGGAGATCAAGACCATCCTGGCTAACATGGTGAAACACTGTCTCTACTAAAAATACAAAAAATTAGCCAGGCGTGGTGGTACACACCTGTAGTCCCAGCTACTTGGGAGTCTGAGTCAGGAGAATGGCATGAACCCAGGAGGTGGAACTTGCAGTGAGCCAAGATCGTGCCACTGTACTCCAGCCTGGGTGACAGAGCAAGACTCTGTCTCCAAAAAAAAAAAAAGAAAAAAAGCGTCATTATAGCAAACTTCAAGGGATTATTAGGTTTCTACAACATAATTAGGTTCATACACATAATGGAAGTGTGTATCACGTGCCTGGCACATGCTAAGTTATCAGTGCAGAATAAATTTTATTATTATTGTCTCATTTATGTAAAATAGCAATTTAAGGTGAGGAAGCTGCAATTAAAAGAGAACAAGACCCAGGGAGGGGCTCTTACAATCAAGCTCTTAGAATCTTTTACTTCATGTGCACATTTTCCTTCTACATGACCTTCTGGGCCTTGGGATCCTCCCTGCTCTCCTGGGCTGTCAACCCCATGACCCACAAGTCACGGCAGAGACCAAAGTGTCCATTCTCAAGCCCGGCTCGTGCGGACCACTCGTTCTCTCTAACTCCGGTCAGACAGCTAAGATTGAAAGCAGACAGGGCAACCATTCTCATGCCTGGCTCATGCGGACCACTCGTTCTCTCTAACTCCGCTCAGACAGCTAAGATTGAAAGCAGACAGGGCAAGGGATGGTGCGTGGAAGTTAAATTCACCCACAGGTCTGGTTCCTTGTCTGACACAGATAAATTCTCAAATCTTCTTTCCAACAACCTTCATCTTAATCAAGGTTCCTTCATCTAAAGGGAAGAAAAGCTATTCAACATATCTTAAGAAAAAAAGAATATATTGGAAGGAAACAAAAGCATCTCCCCGAATCATGGGGCAATAAGATCTAGGAGGCCTCCCAAATGAGAGACTTCGGACTTAAGTCACCTCTCTTGGCCTCTAGTGCTGCATGGTATCTGGGCACCATGTCTCTCTAAACATCTGATTCATCCTTGTTTTTCCAGCAAACTCCCTGCTGCTGGAGAAAAACAGGGTGGCTTCAGCCCTGGCCTTATCCCATCTCACTGTGTACAATCTCTGCTGATTAATCCCCTTTAACATGGCTCGGTTAATTCATTCTCTCAAGAGAAATTTCAGAGACCTCCTACTGCCTATAGAAAAAAGTCCAAGTTTCTTATGACATTGCATACCCTCTTCAATCTGGAAAGTTCAACCCTTTCCAGCCTGATTCCTCCACATGGATTCCATGTTTAGACGGTCTGGATTTCTATAAATATGGCCATAACTTTCCAAAATCTCATGCCCATTCATGGCTGGAAAGCTGTCCCTCACCAATCCTCTCCTATTAAAATCATACACAAGTGAAACCAAACTCATTTTCTCTTCTAGGCCTATAATTAAACTACATCGTCCAGCCCTCTTGCATCTAGACAGCATGACTACTTTTCTCCAATAGAAAGAGAGTGGAAGTAATGTGTGTAACTTCCAGGCCAAGGCAGTTAACAGCACATGTGTCTTTTCAATCTATTCACTCTTTTCTCCCCTCCTCCCAAGGAATAATGTCAAGCAACTGTTAAGCCAGTTAAAGATGAAAGCCTGGAGCCACGACATGGGTGGAATCTGAGTTCCAGAATGACTATATGGAGACTGTGCATGGCTAGGACATGAGAAAGAAAACTTGATCAGGCTAAGTCACTGAGACTTAGCATTGTCATAATAGCAGTTGAACTACTCTGATGGCACATCATACCTCGACACTTTGCTCAAATTTTATACCTTCTTATGTCACTCCTGTAGACAATGACCACTCTGTCATCTGAGCATTTTTCTCTAGTGCTCCATTTACAGTATTTATCATTTAGCCTTATGTCATACAGGTTGTTTATGTGTTCTCTCTTTCTCTCTACATTGTACATTTTTTGAGGACAAGTGTTGAGGTGTTCCTTGCCCAGCAACCACATTTTAGTCCCTGCTAGTATATGGTGAGGGTTGTTCCTGCTGTCCAGTGTACATGCTGTTCCTTGATGGAATTTCTGTCTGGTGAACAGGGGTGGCAAGCAAGAAGGAAATATGAGAGTCCCCTTACATTCTCCTAGGGCTGAGGGGCTCTCATGAAAGGAGTCCTCCAAGTCCAGGGAAGCTGCGTACACCTGGGAGAGCTGTGCCCCGCCCAACTCCAGAGGGCTCTATTCATGCAAATTATAGTGCACCTGTGTGCACATTTCAGAGCCCAAAGACTTCCCAGACACCAAAACCATTTCAACCACCCCCAAATCTACAAACAAGCTAACTGAAAGTAGTTATCCCCAAAGGCTCAAATGACTCATCTCCCTCCAACAACTTTTGACATCCACTCTTCATAAGGGAGAAGGTATGGGGAGACAACACAATATGCACTCTCTTTTTTGTTCCAGTTCTTTCCAGTCCGACATAACCTTATTAGGCAGGTAGGGGGTTCTTTAACTCTCTGACTACATCCCTTGGTTGTGTGCCCAACCTTGGCTTCATTGAGTAAAGTACTAACAGTTTAACCCCAGACCTTTCTCTGTGCTTCCTTTCTCATCTGTAGGATGAGGATAATGATATGCACTTGGCAGAAGTTGTTGCAGGAAGTCAGGGACCCCAAACAGAGGGACTGGTTGAAGCTGCAGCAGAAGAACATACATTGTGAAGATTTCATGGACATTTATTAGTTCCCCAAATTAATACTTTTAAAATTTCTTACGCCTGTCTTTACTGCAATCTCTGAACATAAATTGTGAAGATTTCATGGACACTTATCACTTCCCCAATCAACACCCTTGTGATTTCCCATGCCTGTCTTTAGTTTAATCTCTTAATCCCGTCATCTTCATAAACTGAGGAGGATGAATGTCGCCTCAGGACCCTGTGATGATTGTGTTAACTGCACAAATTGTTTGTAGAGCATGTGTGTCTGAACAATATGAAATCTGGGCACCTTGAAAAAAGAACAGGATAACAGCAATCTTCAGGGAACAAGGGAGATAAGACTTGGAGTCTGACTGCTGGTGAGCAGGACAGAACAGAACCATATTTCTCTTCTTTCAAAGGCAAATAGGAGAAATATCGCTGAATTATTTTTCTCAGCAAGGAACATCCCTGAGAAAGAGAATGAGCCCCAGAGGGTAGGCATATGAATGGCCCTCGTGGGAGTGGCTGCCTTTTATGGTCGAAGCCGAAGGGATGAAATAAGCCCTGGTCTCCTGTAGTGCTCCCAGGCTTATTAAGATGAGGAAATTCCCACCTAATAAATTTTGGTCAGACAGGTTGTCTACTCTCAAACCCTGTCTCCTGATAAGATGTTATCAATGACAATGCGTGCCGGAAACTTCATTAGCAATTTTAATTTTGCCCCATCCTGTGGTCCTGTGATCTTGCCCTGCCTCCACTTGCTTTGTGATATTTTATTATCTTGTGAAGCATGTGATCTCTGTGATGCACACCCTATTCATGCACTCCCTCCCCTTTTGAAAATCACTAATAAAAACTTGCTGGTTTTACGGCTCAGGGAGCATCATAGAAACTGCTGACACGTGATGTCTCCCCCGGACTCCCAGCTTTAAATTTCTCTCTCGTACTCTTTCCCTTTATTTCTCAAACCAGTTGAGATGCTTAGGGAATAGAAAAGAACCCACGATAACCGTCGGGGGTGGGTTCCCCCGATAAGAAGTTATTTTTTGTTTGTTTGTTTGTTTGAGACAGAGTCTTGCTGTATCACCTATGCTGGAGTGCAGTGGTGTGACCTTGGCTAACTACAACCTCTGCCTCCCAGGTTCGAGCTATTCTCCTGCCTCAGCCTCCCAAGTAGCTGGGATAACACGTGCCTGCCACCACACCCAGCTAGTTTTTTGTTTTTTATTTTTCTGTATTTTTAGTAGAGATGGGGTTTCACCATGTTGGCAAGGCTGGTCTTGAACTTCTGACCTCAAGTGATCTGCCCCTCCTTGGCCTCCCCAAGTGTTGGGATTACAGGTGTGAGCCACCGTGCCTGGCCAGAACTTTTGTGAGAATTAAATAACACAAGCACAGTGCCTGGAGCACATTGAGTGGCCCACCACCATCATGCCTTCCATGTGTGACAGCAACCCCAGAGCTCCTGTCCAAGGGGCTGGGGGTCGCTGTCACATTCAGAAGGCATGATGGGGGCAAGGGGTTGTGGTCAGTTTAGCGGAGCAGGAACAGGGAAATTTTCCCTGCATCTTATCCTTCTTACTAAACCATAAGATTGTAAGAGGTGGAATCAGTGTCATGTTTACCTTTATCCTCTCCACAGAGCCTGCCCCTATGCTTTGCACATAGTGTTATATCATTTTGGTTATGGCTGGCTTCACAATTTACAGCACAAAAGAACATTGGATAAAGTCAGGAGACTCTGATTCTAACTCCAGTATTGCTAATAACATGTAATGCGACCTTAAGAGTTGTGCTTCTCTAGGAGATACCTTGTTAAATGCCTGCTGTGTGGTAGGCATGGTAGCTGCAAGGGTGCAGGAGTTAACTACACAGACATGGTTCTTGCCTTCATGGAACTTACAGTCTAATGAGATAGTTAGAGATAGACTTTAAACAAATGGCCACACTGTTGGTTAATTATAGTTTTAATAAAAGCTATGAGAGTATATACAGATGGACCTATATGTGTTTGGGGAGATAATTCAGGGAAGGGTTTTCAGAGGAGGTGACATTTGAGTAGTGACCTGAAGAATGAATTAGGGCAGCGAAAGGTTGCTCCCCAACCTTTTTGGCACCAGGGACCAGTTTAATGGAAGACAATTTTTCCATGGATGGAGTTGGGGCAACGGTTTCAGGATGAAACTGTTCCACCTCAGATCATCAGGCATTAGTTAGACTCTCATAAGGAGCTTGCAACCTAGATCCCTCACAGGCACAGTTCACAGTAGGGTTCCCACTCCTATGAAAATCTAATGCTGTTGCTGATCTGACAGGAGGTGGAGCTCAGATGGTACTGCTCCCTTGGCAGGCTCACTTCCTGCTGTGCCACCCGGGTTCCTAATAAGCCATAGACGGATACCCATCCATGGCCCTGGGGAGTTGGAGACCTCTAAAGTAGAGGTAGCCAGGTGTGATGGAGGAGGGTAGGAGGGAGCACTGCAGGTGCATGTGCACAGCCCAGGATGGAAAGGAGCTCAGAGCACACTGGAGGATACAAGAAGGCCAACATGCCTGGGGCCTAGGGAATGCAGGAGAGAGAGGCATGAGATGACTCAGGAGCAGCAGGCAAGGGGCCTGATCATGCTGTGGCACTGCAGATCATGAAAGATTGAGGCCTTCAATCCAAGAGTACTGGGAAGCAGGGGCCCACCAAGAGGGGCCATGTGGGGAAAAGCCATCCTGAAGGCAGGAAATAAGGGGTGCATTGTCTATAGAGAGTTGACAATAATAAAACTGACTAGGCCAGGCGTGGTGGCTCGTGCCTGTAATCCCAGCATTTTGGGAGGTCAAGGCGGATGGATACCCTGAGGTCAGGACTTCGAGACCAGCCTGGCCAACCTAGTGAAACCCTGTCTGTACTAAAAATACAAAAATTAGCTGGGCATGGTGGCGAGTGCCTGTAATCCCAGCTACTCAGGAGGCTGAGGCAGGAGAATCACTTGAACCGGGAAGGCGGAGGTTGCAGTGAGCTGACATTGCACCATTGCACTCCAGCCTGGGCAACAGAGCGAGACTGCGCCTCTTTGACAAACCTGACAAAAACAAGCAATGGGGAAAGGATTCCCTCTTTGACAAAGGTGCTGGGAAAACTGGCTAGCCATATGCAGAAAGCTGAAATTGGATCCCTTCCTTACACCTTATATAAAAATTAAGATGGATTAAAGACTTAAACGTTAGACCTAAAAAAATAAAAACTCTAGAAGAAAACCTAGGAAATACCATTCAGGACATAGGCATGGGCAAAGACTTCATGACTAAAATACTGAAAGCAACAGCAACAAAAGCCAAAACTGACAAACGGGATCTAATTAAACTAAAGAGCTTCTGCACAGCAAAAGAACCTATCATCAGAGTGAACAGGCAACCTACAGAATGGGAGAAAATATTTGCAATCTACCCATCTGACAAAGGGCTAATATCCAGAATCTTCAAAGAACTTAAATTTACAAGAAAAAAAAAAACCCATCAAAAAGTGTGCAAAGGATATGAACAGACACTTCTCAAAAGAAGACATTTATGCAGCCAACAGACATATGAAAAAATGCTCATCATCACTGGTCATCAGAGAAATGCAAATCAAAACCACAATGAGATACCACCTCATGCCAGTTACAATGGTGATCATTAAAAAGTCAGGAAACAACAGATGCTGGAGAGGATGTAGAGAAACAGGAACACTTTTACACTGTTGGTGGGAGTGTAAATGAGTTCAACCATTGTGGAAGACAGTGTGGCAATTCCTCAAGGATCTAGAACTAGAAATACCATTTGACCCAGTGATCCCATTACTGGGTATATACCTAAAGGATTATAACTCATGCTACTATAAAGACACATGCACATGTATGTTTATTGTGGTACTATTCACAATAGCAAAGACTCAGAACCAACTCAAATGTCCACCAATGATAGACTGGATTAAGAAACTGTGGCACATATACACCATGGAATACTATGCAGCCACAAAAAAGGATGAGTTCATGTCCTTTGCAGGGACATGGATGCAGCTGGAAACCATCATTCTCAACAAACTATCGCAAGGACAGAAAACCAAACACCGCAAGCTCTCACTCATAGGTGGGAGTTGAACAATGAGAACACATGGACACAGGGTGGGGAAACTCACACAGCAGGGCCTGTAAGTGGGTGGGGTGCTGGGGGGAGGGAAAGAATTAGGAGAAATACCTAATGTAAATTACGAGTTGATGGGTGCGGCCAACCAACATGGCACATGTATACCTATGTAACGTACCTGTACATTCTGCACATGTACCCTAGAACTTAAAGTATATATACATAAAAAAAAAAACCCGACTAAAATTTCATCTGCTTTTTATTTCCACCAGGCACTGGTGATTCTATGTCAGTCAGCAGTGTGCTGGTAAAGGTTCAACAACTGACTCTGGGGAAAATAGAAATGTGTGCCTACATATACAACCATATGTGTGTTATAAATGTTTCTGATATAAAGGATGTGTAATAAACAATACACAAGTAAAAAATAGGCAGACACTCTTTATTGTCAGTTCTGTCTACTTGACTGATTCTCACAGAAAGTTTTGGTTCCTTTTTGCCAAAGGCTTGTATCTGAATCTATCCGATGCTTGTAACTCAACCATGATGTGACTAGTGAAATTACACACTGATTTTTGCTAACAAATTTATTGTCCTTAAATCTGATATGTGATGTGTTAAACTACTTCTAACCCTTGTATAAACTCATTACACTGCAATCTTTTTGTTTCAGCACTAAGCACAACACATTTTAAAGTTTAATCTACATTATTAACATTTTCCCCATCACTTTCTTAAGTCTAGAGACAATCAGCAAAACAAATCGATCCCTGATTCATAATGTTGGCTAATTTCCATGGTGTAAATACTTCGACCATGGCCCATTACAGTCTACCAATGAGACATCACTGAGTGTGGGCCGGGAAGACGCATGTGCAGTAAGCACATTATGATACCTAATACTGGAAATGGAAGGAAGTGGACAGACTGCAGAGATATTTAGGAAGTAGAATCTTGGCAATTTGTTAGATGCTGGGTGAAGGCAGAGTTTGGGAAACACTGGATGGTGGTGTCTTCACTATCACAGGGAGACAGGGAGTTGAAAGCAAGCAGGGAAAGCACACATTCAGCTTTGGATGGGTTCCATTTGAGGTGCTTATTACGAGGAATAGCTGAATAGGAAGCTAGACAAACGGATTTGGAGTTCAGAGGAGCAAAGATTAGAGTTGTAAATATGGGATATATTGATTTAAATGTTGACAGCAGGTTAAATCATTCAGGGAAAAACTGTGGAGAGGAAAGGTCTGAGACCTTGAAAACTCTGTTACTTGGTGGTCACCCAGAGCAGACAAGCACGCCAAGACTAGGGACAGATAGGAAATTGGAGCACCCTCCCGCCACAGGAAGACGTGTTTTAAGGAGGAAGATCAGGTAACACAAGAAAGGAGAGTGTCCTTTGACTTTAGTGATGTGGATGTTACTTGCGACCACTAAACAGGCAATTTCACCGGGTGTGAAAAAGAACACGTGAATGGAGTTGAGAGACGACAAAACTGGGGGGAGGCGCCTTTCACCAACTTCAGCGGTGCGAGGGGAAGTGGAGTAGAGTCTTGGGAATGATGAAATGCCGAGGATACGGATTCCAGCCCAGAGGGAGCAATGGATCGGATTCTTCGATACTGGAAAAACGGACCGGGGGGGAGGGGAGGGGGGGGGTCGGTGATGTAGGGAGCAGGTAGTGCAGTTTTGCCGGTGGAAAGTGGAAGAAGTTTCTCTTTTTTCCTGAAGCAGGCAGCAAAGACCTCTCAGAGTGGGAGTGTGGGGGATGTGCCGGCCACCCGGATGGGAGTGGAGGTTTGGGACCAAGTGGCCCGAGCCTGCGGTGAATGGGCCCGCCCTGGGTGGCTCTGGCCGCAGCAGGGTCGATGGGGCAGCACGGTCTCAGCAGGAAGAACACGGCTTCAGTCAGTTCTGTTCTGAGAAGCAGAAGGTGGAGACACGCACATTTTAAAAAACTCCTCCCGGACAGGAAGAAGTGAAGTTCTGGCTGTTCTGCGAGGACGCCGCAGTCCCAGCGCGGAAACCACCGCGCGGGCGAAGTGCGACACAGGCCAGAAATAGGGTCCCGCACGTGGACCGCGGAGGAAGAAAGAGGGCTCACCCGGGCTCTCGCAGCTAGCCTCGCCCGACCAGGCTGGTGCCGCCTCTTCCCGCCCCGGCCCCGCCTCAGCTCCGCGCCCACAACCCGGCTTCCTCCTCTCCCGCCTGGTCGGTCTGTCCCTGCGCCTCCTTCGCCGCCGACTAGCGCCCCCTGGCCTGACGTCACCGGCGCGTCCGCCAATGAGCTGAGGAGGGACTCGGCTGCGACCTGAAAGTGACGGGAGCAGCAGCCAATGGTCGGGCGGAGGGGGCGGGTCGAGATGGGTGTTGGTGGGGAGCCCGGGCGCGTGGGGAGCTGCGGGAGGCGCGGGGCGGGGGGCAGGGGCGCGGCGGGGGGGTCGAGGGGGGCGGTTCGCGGGCGGCCCCTCCCCCTGTCAGGTCCGGGCGGGCGCCTGGAGCCGCCGGAGTTTCCGCACCCGGGAGGGCGATGCGGCCGGGGCTCAGGCTCCTTGCAGGTAACGCGCGGGGCGGCCCCTGCAGGGCCGAGCGCGCCGCGGGGCTAGTGGAGTTGGACGCGGAGCCGGTGCGGGCTCCCCGCTGCTGCCGAGTCCCGAGCTCCGCACGGTGGCCCGGGCCCGGCCGCGGCGCTGCTAGAGGAGTTGGTTCCGGGACCTGAGCTGCGGCCCGGGCTGGGGTCAGGGGAGACGCGGGCCCCTGTGTGAGCTGCACACGGGACAAAGGGCGCGGTGTTGAGGCTGCGCGCCCCACCTCCCCGCGCCCCGCTCGGGCCCCTGCGCTACTCAGCCCGAGCGGAGGTCGCCGCCCCCAGCCCCTGCCTTCAGCCGCGCGGGCGCTCCTTCGGCCCGGGGGCACCCGGCGCCTGCGGCGCGTCCCCGGAGCGGCCATCTGGCCGCGGGGCCCCGCGCCTGGCCGCCAGCTGGCCGCGGCGCAGGCGATGGCTGGACACAGCCGGGCCGCTTGGCTGCTTGCCCTGGGTTCCGCGGCGGCTCCCCCACCGCGCCGCGAGCGCCTGCTACTCCATGCTCGGCTGCGGAGTGGAGCGGCGCGAGCGCGGGGCCAGCGGCCCGGGCGCCCGGGGCCACCGAGCCGCCACTTCCCGGCGTGGGCTCAGAGTTTGGGGAAGCCGAGCAGGTGGCGCAGCCACTGCCCACCTCCTGCGAACTCTGCGGGGCTTCTAGTCTTGTTGATGTTGTGACTATGGGCTGTGTGTGTGTGTTTCTTTTTTTTTTTTTTAACAACACACAAAAGAAGGGAGGAGTTAGAGGAAAGATTTAGCCACTATGAGTCATCCCACACTTCGCTCTTTCCCCGGGATAGCAAATGCATGGGGAGAATGTCTTGAGAAACAGTTATAGTAGGGACTGCCTAGGTCCCCTCCCTGTCCCCTTTCTCTGCAGTCCTGTCTGCGCCGGGCACGCCCCAGATGGAGGTGGGGTAAAATGACGGCCAGCGCACCTAGATGGGGGAAATGGCTACAAGCTAGCGAGCTGGAAACTTTCTGGGACAGTGGAGCTGTGAATATCGAACCACTCACATTCTTGCTATAGGCAGCCATGGCCCTCGTGCGCTACTGAATTATAAATGGGAAGGCCGTCGCAGCAGGACGATACCTTAGCCTTCAGTAGCATGAATTCAGCACTGCACGGAGGAGGGCGGTGGTGGTGGTTCACGCCTCTGCCTTGAGGGGCCCAGGATCGGATCAGCCAGGAAACTGCCAGGACCGGGGATGTGGGGTCACAAGTGATCATGTTCTCTAATCTGATTCCCAGAGGTGCTGTCACCTCTCAGCGTGGCAGAGGATGGCTGGCTATGTGGTTGAATGTCACAGGTGAGGTAGAAAGGCTGGGCAGAGGTCAGCAGGCCCCTGGATGCCTGGAGAGGAATATTCTTCTGTAGGTGGCTGCTGCTAATTTTTCCAAGGGGAAACATTTAGGTTTGGTGTCGCCATTCTGTTTACTGCAGTCCAGGCTGCTGTGTCAGCTGTCATTGGGTCCTCATGGTTCACAGCTGGATGACATTTGTTTTTCGCAGGTCCCTGTGTGGGGTCTTTTTGACCTTCTCACAGATAATTAATTTGTTTTAACCTGCTGAAAACAGAGGCTTGATACGAGAAGTTTGAGAAATTGTAGGATAAAGGGACCTCTGCTTTGTTCCAGATTTCAGCCCCTGTTGAGGGGCCAGTTGATTCTGTTGCAGGAGTCAGGTAGCGAGCAGAACACTGACTTCATTCCTCCCGGGTTGTGCCCTCTGCTTGGCCTGTAGCTGAGGCCACAGTGGGTCTCTCTTGTTGCTTCATAAGGTGAACTAACGATCCAGCTATGGCAGAGGAGCCAGGCGGGACATCACGTGGAGAAGAGGGACCAGAAAGTGCAAGCTAGGGCCCATCTGGAAGAAAACAGAGCATCCCTTCCTATTTCATGGCCTGAGTGTAAAAAACGGTGGAGGCTGGGCACGGTGGTTCACACCTGTAATCCCCATGCTTTGGGAGGCCGAGGCAGGAGGATCGCTTGAAGCCAGGCGTTTCAGACCAGCCTGGGCAACATGGTGAGACCCTGTCTCTACAAAAAAGTTTTTAAAATAGCCAGGCATAGTGGTATATGCCTATAGTCCCAGCTACTTGGAAGGCTGAGGTGGAAGGATCCCTTGAGCCCAGTAGAGTGAGGCTGTGATGAGCTATGATCATACCACTGCACTCCAGCCTGGGTGACAGAGTGAAACCCTGTCTCAAAAAAAAAGGGGAAGGGGTGTAGAGAGGGTGGTCCCCCATCTCTACCACCTTACTCAGACAGGGCTTCTTTTACCTGAGTGCCAAGCCTGGCTCAGGTCATTGAGGAACAGAAGTCGTTTAGTGTTAGAGGAAGGAGAGTTGGGAACAGGGTCACTGTGTATGGTTGTACAGTTTGTACTAGACACCGGACCAAGGAAGCCATGTGCCCTGGATCTGCCCAAAAGAAGGGTCTGCCTTTCTCAGTTGCACCAGGTCACCCAATGGGCTGCTGCTGGCCCTAGTGCTCAGCCCATCTGCAGGAATAAACAGTCGCAACATGGGTGTGCTCAAGACAGGCGGTCAGGGACTAGGAAGCAGCGGCTAATTTCTCCAAAATCTAACAATAATGAGAACTGGTTGTTTGCATGCATTTTCTCCCTTTAATCCTTTACCACCGCCCTCTGAAGAAAGTAGTGGTGGTACCATGTTGTGCCCAGTGAGGAAACTGATTCTTGGAAAGACTAAGCAGTTCAAGGTCGTGCAGCCGGCAGGTCCAGGTTTGTCCGTCACCAGAGCCTTTGGTCTCAACCACTGGACTAGACTGATCACTTTGCCTGGCCTTCTAACAAATTGTAGCTTTTTTTTTTTTTTTTTGCATTTCCTAGTGAAAGGCATTTTCCAAACTATTCCACTATGTACATGAACAGTAAATCCCTTGAAAGAAAAGAGCATTTGTCAGTATTTTCGGTGGCAGCAAAGATGAGGGAGGCCTTGGAGAAAGGAGAAGGAGCCCCCTGAGATAGAGAAGCAGGGGAGTCACAGCGAGGAGGGGAGAGCCAGCCAGAACTAGGAAATGATGTGGGGGCAGGGGCATTGGAGGTAGGCCAGGTTCTCTGCTGTCCCTGCAAGAGCAGAGGAGGAGATCATCTGAGATCCACTGAGTCATCCATCCAGTTGACTTCCCAAGAGTTTGGACCTGGCCTACCAGGGTACCTGGTTGATGGTACGGTCCACAGTCTACCTTATATATACTGGGGCTGTTGCTTGGAACATATTGCTTGGAACATGATTATGCTTAGAACATATTATGCTTAGAACATATATTGCTTAGAACATGACTATGCTTAGAACATAGTCATGTTCTAAGCAATCTGAGGTACGGCTGCTAATTTAGGAGCACAAAGTATTTCCTGATTTAGTATTCTACTTAGAAGGCCATTTGAACCTTGACAAACGTGTGTGAAATAATTTTCAAATATTTGGGACTGAAGCAGATAATATCCAGGCTCAGTGGTACACTCCTGTAGTCCCAGCTACTTGGGAGACTGAGGCAGGAGGATTACTTGTGCCCAAAAGTTGAATCTAGTCTGGGCAACATAGCAAGACACCATCTCCAAAAATATATTGCATGAGCCAGTAAATTCACTATTGAAACAATAAAGCAGATAACGTCAAAACCAGTTACATGACCTTTTGTCAACTCATGACTCTATTGTGCATTTCAAATTGCTATAAATTGTTTGTTTTCCTTCACAGTAATTTTCTAAATTTTCTTATTCTCTCCATGTTAAATCATAGTATCTTCCTAACTATTCAGTGTTTGGCTTTGTTGGGGTTTGTTGTGTCCGACAGGGTCTCACCCTGTTGCCCATGCTGTAGAGCTGTGGTGTGATCTCAGCTCACTGCAGCCTGGAACTCCTGGGCTCAAGCAGTACTCCCACCTCTCAGTCTCCCGAGTAGCTGGGACTGCAGCCATGCGCCTCCACACTCAGCTAATTTTTGTATTTCTTTGTAGACATGGGGTTTCACCTTGTTGCCCAGGCTGGTCTTGAACCTCTGGGCTCAAGCCATCCACCCGCCTCAGCCTCCCAAAGTGCTGGGATTACAGGTGTGAGCCATTGCAACCAGCCTTGATTTGTTGTTTTTTAAGTAGCAGGAGTAATTTCTTTAGCTGAAATGTAAGCATAGATGTTGAGGCCTGTGTGCTGACCTGTGTTATGTTTGCGTTGTAATTTAGATTCGAGAAGTGGTTTATCCTTTGACTGGAAAGGAAAAGTAGCTGCAGTATTCCCCCAGCACTTGCTGAGAGCATGCCTTACGTCAGGCTGTGAGGCTTGAGAGACAAGCAGTGAAAGAGTTGTGGCCTGTTTCATCTCTGGATTATACATCTGAGCCTCCTTCTGGCTCCTGGAAGGGGACAGCATCATCATGGAATGGTGTGTCCCGTTGCCTGTTGGATCTGTCTCCATCTTCACTCAGACAGAAGGCTATAGAAGGATGCCTGTGACTTCAGGTGGCCTATTTGGCTGGCTTTTTATTGATTCCGTGGTCTGGGGTATCCACTTAGAGATCCAGAAACAAATACATCCAAACTGTCTTCCCAATCAGGGGGCTGGGATTCTCTTTCATCTCGGCAGGAAAAGAACAGGGTCCAGGTCCCTTAGTAAAGACAGGAGCCTCGGTACCAATCAACCAGATACTAAAAGGGATTTCCCACAGAAAATCATCCTGTGCCTCTGCTTTCAGCCTTCTGGAAGAAAGTATAATAGCTGGCCTCCCCTGAGCCTTCATTACAGCCAGGCGGTGTTGGGAATCCCGTTTAACCCTCATGACAACTCTAGAAGGCAGGCACTCCTACCACCCCCCCCATTTTAGTGTTGAGGAAACAGGCCCAGAGAGGTCAAGTGAGTTGCCCAGAGGTACCCCAGGTCAGAACCAAGCAGTCTGACCCAAACCTGATCCTGGTAAGTCCAAAGAAAGCCCCTGTCCAGGATGTGGTGGGAATGGGGACAGATAAAAGTGTGAGTTTGGGGGTAGGTTGGGATTTGTTTTGGCGAATTCCAAGGCAGGAAGCTATCAGGCACCTCTCACCACTGACCGTTAAGATGCTTTCCAGAGGGCCGCAGGGGGTGGGCTCAGAGAGGAAAGAGGCTGTGCACAGGACCGCACAACTAACACATGGCAAGGATAGGGCACAGGCATCCCCGGTGAGAAACATTATGCCCATTTGAAAGAAAAGTTCAAAATAGTATATATTTTTATCTTGACTCTTTCACCAGGATTGAAGGTCATATCCTCACATCGAATAGCCTCCCTTCCTTTCCTTTGTATGGCTCAGCCTTTTCTGGGACAAGATATTGTCCCCACCAGTCATTTCCTCTATCTGTCCTCTGTGTCGAGCCACTAGCCTAGGAACCCAGCATTCGATCCTGTGCCCCGCCTTAGGGTTTCTCCATTCAACTCCCCTGTCTCTGTCTCAGAGTCTCAGCTCCCTGGCCTGTGTGCCTGAATGCTACAAATAGGCCATAAGCTCTTTCAGAAGCAGGATTGTGTTTTACACACTACCCTCTCTCCTGCCACACACGCAGTGTGCTAAAACCCAGCAATGACTATTTATTGATTTTTCTTGATTGGATGAGGTAAGATGGTAACTTCTTTTTTTTAGGCTCTGTAAACTGGTTCAAGGATGATTAAAAATGATTTGCCTTGTGGGCTTGATGAGGATACCATTAAATTCATGTTTCTAAAGGGTATTCCAGCATCAGAAACCAAAGGGCATCTGATTTGATAGATCCTGTGGTCGGGCCCAGGTATCTACATGTGTCCCGTGTGACTTTTCTGCCCACTAAAGTTTGGGAAGCACAGCTTCAAATTGTTAATGATCACATCCTATAAAATCATAGCATAAATGACTATCTAGCTGTTACTCACGGTGCCCACTGCAGAAACGGTCCTACCAGTGTTGATGAATATTTATATGGTGTTGTCTTTCCTGCAGATTCCTAACCAGCATAATGCTGGAGCCGGGGGCCACCAGCCTGCAGTTTTCAGAATGGCCGTGTTGGACACTGATTTGGATCACATTTTTCCATCTTCTGTTCTTCCTCCACTCTGGGCTAAGTTAGTAGTGGGATTGGTTGCCATTGTGTGTTTTGCACGCAGCTATGATGGAGACTTTGTCTTTGATGACTCAGAAGCTATTGTTAACAATAAGGTTTGTATCTCAACTCTCTTCTGGTAAACTTAACCGCCCACCTGTGTCTCAGTAATCATCTAAGTTTGTGTTGCATTGTTCTCCGTGGAACGTAGGTTAAGCATTGGCCTGGGCCCCAATGGTGCTCTCGATTTTTCTGTCTCTTTTCAACATCGCCTCCTTGATTTAGTGCCTTTCTTATTGCTGTCACCAAGGTTCCGAACCCCTGCCTGAGCTCAGACATTCCCCTCAAGAGCCCCAGTCCCCATATGGATCAAAGAGGCCGTTCTTCTAAGATGACAAGGCAAGGGTATTGCAGGGCATTGCAGACTTAGTATTTCAGATTTTGTGAAACATTTCCACAGTTGTTCAAAAAAAAAAAAAAAAAAACCCATCATGCATTTGCTGCAGTGATGGACGGGTGCGATCACCTGCCAGAAGGTGCGTCTTCAGCAGCAGGCAGGGAGCTGGCTGCCGCTTTGTCCTTCTCCGAGACTGTCAGGACAGCCTGCTGACAGCTGCTGGGGCAAGAGGAATGTGCTGCCAATGGGCGCTGCAGTTCCTGCTTGTTTGGTGTTCGGAGAGTCAGTTTTGCTGGACTTGCAGAATCCCAGTCAATTTTGCTTACCAGTGGTTGCTATGTATCAGTGCAGGAAAAATGGTAATCTTTTTCCACTCCCTACCCGGAGTTAGGGCAAAAGAAAGAGGTTTGTGGGAAAAGATGAAAAAGATTCAAGCAGGCTACAAACCAGAGCAAGAAATGCAGAGGCAAGCAAGACCCAGAGGAGAAAGAACTCGGAAATGGCACAAGTTAGTCTCTCGACTATCTATTACTCAGAAGATATTTTCTGTGTGTTCCTTAGCCAGTGAAGAAGACTTGGAGGAAAATACACATTTAGCTCCCTGCTAGATATAATTAGAGCAACTCTTTGTAACACTGTTGAATGCTCTTAAAAATCTAAAGTCATGGATTCTACCAAATAAGTGGAAAGTCATTTTCATGCTGAAAATGTTGAGAACTCTCTCTGTGACAAGCATGTATTGTATGGGGGGGAACATGACTGATTTGCGTATATTTATTTGTGACATAATATTGCAATTGATCTCCATTTTGATGGCACAGACTAGATCATTGTTAATGGGTTTTTGTTGTTGTTGTTGTTGTTGAGACAGTCTTGCTCTGTTGCCCAGGTTAGAGTGCAGTGTCACAATCTTGGCTCACTGCAACCTCCGCCTCCAGGGTTCAAGCAATTCTCCTGCCTCAGTCTCCCAAGTAGCTGGGACTACAGGCATCCCATGCCTGGCTAATTTTTGTATTTTTTGGTAGAGATGGGGTTTCACCATGTTGCCAGGCTGGTCTCGAACTCCTGACCTCAGATGATCTGCCTACTTTGGCCTCCCAAAGTGCTGGGATTACAGGCATGAGCCACCACACCCGGCCAATGTTTATTTTTAATTCAAGTTCTTCATTTGTAATTTTCCTCAAATTCACTCAGCAGTTACTGTAGATGATTCTGTTTCAGTTCTTTTTTAAACCATGCTTAAAAGAACTAAGTAAGTCTACACAGCTATGTCAAACTGGTGGCTTTTTCATGAGGTGGGGACAAAGTCTTACTCTGTTGCCCAGGCTGGAGTGCAGTGGTGCAGTCATAGTTCGCTGCAGCCTCCAATGCCTGGGCTCAAGTCATCCTCCCTTCTTAGCCTCCCGAGTAGCTAGGATTACAGTCATGCACCACCACGCGCAGCTGATTTTTAAAATTTTTTGTAGAGACAGAGTCTCACTGTGTTGCCCGGCTGATCTCAAACTCCTGGCCTGAAGTGATGCTCCCACCTTGGCCTCCCAAAGTGCTGGGATTACAAGCACAAGCCACCATGCCCAGCACAGATTGGTGGCTTAATGGCCACAGAATTGTTTTTCTCACAAAGATAGAGTTTTATTATTTAAATTCCATTATTCGTTTTGGTGAGAATATCTTGACTCTTCCATGTGTGAAGCAGAAGACATATAAAGTCTTAATTCAGAAACCATGTTGAAAAATATTGGTCAGCTAGGAAGAACAAAAACACGAGCCGTGTTGTGTGTGGAGGCCCTGGTGTCTGGGTGTAATTCTCGTTCCTTCTGTGGGTGAGGCAGATGAAGCCATTTCGTGGTTCTGCTGAGCATGGTCTTGGCAGTGTTTTTGGGAGCATCACACTGTGCCCCTTTTGTTAACTTGCTAGCCCTCCCTTTTTCTTTTCCTAGTTAATGAAAGGCACTCCTCCATTCATTGGCACTGTGCCTACAGTAATGTGAAACAGGCTGTTACTGGATTTTAGTGATGTTAGAGACTGTTTTCCAGATGCTTCCTTGCCGTGTGGAGTTGCCTTTTTTGTTCCTTGAGATGATGATCTTTGAGACAGTGGAGTTAGGGGGAATTTTAGACACAATACATTTTTTCCATAAATCATTATGCGGAAGAATTGACCTTTCTTTCTGTAGCACACCCTGCTGTGGAGGCTCCACCTAATCAAATATTTAGAGCCTCGTTGGTGTTCATTTCCTGTTCAAAGGGAGGAAAAGATCCTCCACCCAAGCCCCTCACAGCTGACCGGGTGCTTCTGTAAGAGTGTAGAAGAAGGTAGGTTTCCACGCTTGTCACTGAGTCAACGAAGGGAGCAGGTGACTCACACGACCTTCACAGAATCTCTAACCCATTCTCGGGGAGTGGTCAGTGCACTCCTGGCCTCTGAAGCTGATCACTGTGGAAGCAAATGTCACCCTTAACAGTGGACATTGGTGACCAGCTTTGCATCTGTCACCTCTTTTCAAGCCTTTTCCTTTGAGTCAGCAAGCGCTTAAGTCGCAAGTGCCGAGCTGCACGGTGGGTGTGGACCTTTATTGCTCTTTGGGGCCACCCATCATTTGACCCATTTCTGTTTGGGGCATTCTTAGGTGCTCAGAAGACGATTTGATTAGGGAACTGGCACAGATGGGCTGTCCCGTCAGGTGCGCCCACCTGTTGGAGTTAGGAACTGGTCACGTGAGGTGGGGGCCCAGAGGCAGCCGGGCAGTCTCTGCGAGGTGCCCGGGGCATGATGGGTGGCTTTGCTCCTGCCATGTGGCCCTGCCCTGGCTTTCCAGGCCACAGGGGACTCTGTGAGCTGCACACTGCCCTTTGAAGAATTCCCTTTTTGTTTAAATTAATCAGAGTTTGGTTATTGCAATGAAGAATCTTGACTGACAACCCAGGGAAATGATCAGCATGTTGTTATTTCTAGTCCCTAAAACATTGGTTTAATTACGCTTTAAAGAGAAAGTTAATCTGTCATTTTTCTTACTTACTCCACCACAGTGCCTTGTTTGCCTCTCTTCTCTTTAGACACAATTTAAGCCATCTACTTTCATCTTTTAAATGTAAAAAAAATGCATTTTAAGCATCTGTAGTATAGTACCAAATTAAACTACCTCAGCAGTAAGACAGGTATAGAGTTTTTTTAATATTGAGTGATTTTTCTCTGTAAAAATTAAGGATTTTTTCCTGATTTCATAGTCTGCTAGCTCATGATCAAAAATGGAAACTTACGAAAATATGTTTATCCAGTTTTGTGTTTTAACTGGGACATTTTGGTAAGTTACCCTATTTATTAGATGTGAGAAGTTAATAGTGATCTTATTTAGCTGTGTGGTCCACTTATATTTGACACATATTAAGCACCTTCTGTATATAGCCAGCAAACCCAGATGTGGCCCAGTCCTCGTGGAGCCCAGTCTAGTGGCACAGACAAATAGTCA
The DNA here is from genome assembly GCF_003255815.1 of Theropithecus gelada. Lineage (NCBI taxonomy): Eukaryota > Metazoa > Chordata > Mammalia > Primates > Cercopithecidae > Theropithecus > Theropithecus gelada. Next base: position 39,762,557 of record NC_037685.1, on the reverse strand, counting down.
TGTGACTGTAAGTCGCCAGGGTGCCACGCACTGCTTGACAGGGTGAGATGCCCAGAGACCCATGGAAGAGGGACGGGATCAGCTCAGGAAGGGCAGAGCTGGGCAGCTGGGAGATGAATGGCGGGAGGAGTTGAGCCGTGAAGAGTTGAGGGTGACTGTCCCGGGACGACCCGCACATGCAGAGCCTCTGGGTTGGGAGCTGGCAGGAACACAGCACCAGAGACATGGGCCTGCAGAGTTCAGGGGAAGCTGTTGGTCCCAGGAGGGTGAAAGCTGATCGGTGTTTGAAGCCCGGTGGGGTGAGCCCATGTGTAGTTTGAGATGATCAACATAGAGAACCTGCTGGGCGCAGCAGCCCCGCTAGGAGGCCTGACTGCATCCCGGGTGAGAGATGGAGGAGCTTGGCTTAGGGCTGGTGGGAGACCCTTGTCCAGAACGTCCCCTTTGTGTCCCTGCAGGACCTCCAAGCAGAAACGCCCCTTGGGGACCTGTGGCACCATGACTTCTGGGGCAGTAGACTGAGCAGCAACACCAGCCACAAGTCCTACCGGCCTCTCACCGTCCTGACTTTCAGGTAAGCCGTGACATCGAAGGGCCTGGGAAGGTCACTCCCGGCTTGTGTGTGACATTGGAGACAGGTGTGTGTCAGCAGGCTCTCAGCATTCAGGAGTCCAGTCAGTGACTCAGGTGGGGTCTGAGCTGCTCACATACATGGATGTCTGGGTGCAGAGAAGGCGAGCGGGGCCCCTGTGAAGGACGGCATGCACATGGGTGGTGGTTCATAGTTTTCTCAGTTCTTGGAGGTTTGACCCTTTGCTGGTTAACACCAATGGAATAATATGAGTGAAAGCGACATGAGGCCTGTGATGAAACTTATCTTTTTCACTACAGAAATAAATAAGGTATAAGTCTTCCTACTGTTACCAAGTCAATATGCAAAAGCAAGATGCAGCTTGCAAACAATCCCCCCTCCATTAAACAGGGAGCCACTTGCACTGAATAGATGCATTCACCTCACAAAGGTTCTCGTCCATACCTGCTTCTCGGGTGCATTTAAACACTTGTGTGTAGACGTCCCACAGGAGCGTAGGAGTGATGAATTGGAACCACCAGCAGCTGAGAAGCAGTCAGACTAGGAATCCCTGCCAGCGGAGGGTGTTCCGCTGGGGGAAGGCTGGTGGGCGTACTGATAAGGAGCCCTTTGGAGGATAAGCAAGGTATAAGACTCTCTTAAATCCAGGTCCCTAGGGGGTAGCCATGAGTAATGTGTGGAATATTGTATCTTCCTGGAATGCAGCCTTGCCCCTTCTGCATGTAAAACATCGTCTAGCTTTCCTTTCGATTTTCCTCTGCAAGTTGCTTCAGTGCCACTCGCCTTGGACACATCCATTTCATCCCTTTTTCCCTGTAGTTACATTCCCACCTTTTCCACAGCCTTCTTAGCTCAACAGGCATTATTTATCTTGGCTATTTTTATCAAGCTGGCACAAAGTCTTCCACTTCTCCTTTTAGTATTTCCACACACAAGCCTTCCCCTCCAGACCGTTGCCATTTCTTGCCGCTTGCCGCTGCACATGTACCCTGAACTCCCTGTGTTTCTGCAGGATTAACTACTACCTCTCGGGAGGCTTCCACCCCGTGGGCTTTCACGTGGTCAACATCCTTCTGCACGGTGGCATCTCTGTCCTCATGGTGGATGTCTTCTCGGTTCTGTTTGGCGGCCTGCAGTACACCAGTAAAGGCCGGAGGCTGCACCTCGCCCCCAGGGCATCCCTGCTGGCTGCGCTGCTGTTTGCTGTCCATCCTGTGCACACCGAATGTGTAAGTGTCGTCTGCACGAGGCATCTGTATGCACGTGAGAAGTGATGTGACACCCCCGTGTCGCCTGGTTTCCTAAAACAGGCTCCCTTTATGTGCCCATCTTGGTTCCAGAGCTGGAGAAAGTCTACTCCACAGTATACTCTAGAAATAGAAAGGACACTACATAAATACCCTGCCAGACATTTGAAACAATTCTGTCTGGGGCAGAGACATCTCTCTGGTGAAACAAAATGCAGAGCACCATATTGGTGGAGACTGTGTAATAAGGTATGGTGTGATCTCTGCTGATACTTTCTGTTGAGCTTCTAGGATAACACCAGCGGTGAAGGCACGGATGTTAAATATTGCCGGGCTTTGGGGTCTGAAGTTCAGCGGCTAAGAACTATTCTCCAATGGAGGGTCTGATGCAGTGTTTCTGTGTTCGCTGACAGTTTTATGATTTATAAAATCCTTTCTTGGACTTAACATGATTGTTACGAAAACGCTGTGACATCACCTGGGCTAATATAACCGTTTCCACTTTAGGAATGAGGGAAAGGCCTGGGGGGATAAAAATTTATCCAGGGTGAGGAGCAAGTGGATGTCGGGCAGGACTTAAATTCTGGGCTTCCCCAGCCTCCACTGAGGAGATGCTGACATAGTTGGTGTTGAACTGGAAAGTGGTGCCCGTGCCCTGCTGGGGAGCTGCTCGTGAAGCCTCTCCACCCTCCTCCTCCTCACCCTGTGTGATCCTCTCCCCAAGGTGATCAGGCAGCTCTGGTGGGTGCCCACCCTCCTGGAGGCTACGTCTCCATCCCATCGAGCTGCCTCTGTGTATTTGGAATAGGCTGTGCTGGGATTTCACTAGACATTTGTGAAGTTTTCAGGAACCACCCGCTGCACCACCACATGGACCCTTTGAAAATGCAAAAGGCAGCATGTTTGCTGAGGGACGAGATTTGACTCGAGTCATTCATTCTGTGAGCACGAAGTGCATAAAATAATCACATACACTTTATAACTTCCCTCACGGTAGAGTTCTCATTTCATCGGGATTGAAATCTCTACATTTAACCAGTTGCATGTTGCTTCTTGGAGTTTCAAGATGCTGAGCAGAAGTCCTGTTTTTAGCATCTGACTTTATTAAACTGTCTGTTCACTCCAGTATCAGGAGTGTTGTGGAGTTGTTATCACACCCTCCTCCTGATATCTTTTTAAATCTTTATTTTTTACCTCAGCAAATTCAGAGGACGTTAAGGGCTGGATAGGCTGGGGACTGCTGTGTAAAAATTTAGTTATAAGCTCTTTATAGATAACTGTGACTGAATTAGACTTTGTTTCAATCCGAGTTCTCTCTGGGACCCAGACATAGTGTAGCCAGTGGTCCTGAATAAGGGACTGGAAGACAGGGACTCACTGGAGAAGTTCTGGTTCTGTCGTCCTTCTCATCTAATTTAGTGTGATCTCAAAAGCAAAATAATACTTGAATTATTAGCCAAGGAAAGTTTTCTAAAATTCTCATTTTAAATATTCAGAATTTGATTTATAAAAAGGTTTCAAGTGCCAACAAGTATAACAGTGTGCTTACACACGTACACACTCACACACACACATTCTCTCTCACACACACTCACACTCCAGATAAATGTACCCTGGGAACATGTAATCTTAAAAGTCCACATTCTAGATGGTTAAAAGGAAACTGAGGCAGACTAGCTCTAGGAGAAAAAGGAGTATTTGAAAAACCTCTATCTCTTCCCCTCCCCACCATGACATCCACTCAAACTCAGATTTCAAGAAATACTTGCGGATAATTAAGAGTTAGCGTTGGAAGACAGATATTTTGTATGTTTACCTTTCAGTGTTTCCGCAGATAGTATTCAGTTTCCTTCTGTCTGCATTCCCCTGTTATCTCCTACCCTGCAGTTAAAAATTCCAGCTCTAGGCCAGGCACAGGGGCTCACACCCATAATCGCAGCACTTTGGGAGGCCGAGGCAGGTGGATCACTTGAGGTGAGGAGTTCCAAACCAGCCTGGCCAACATGGCGAAACCCCATCTCTACTAAAAATACAAAAACGAGCTGGGCATGGTGGTGCACACCTGTAGTCCCAGCTACTCGAGAGGATGAGGCAGGAGAATCGCTTGAACCCAGGAGGCAGAGGCTGCAGTGAGCTAAGACCATGCCACTGCACTCCAGCCTGGGCAACAGAGCAAGACTCTGTCTAAAAAAAAAAAAAATTCCAGCTTTAAAAACATGCAAAGAATGGAACACCCAAGGAAACGGGTGGCAGGCGAGCTCCTCCTAGGTGTTCAGCGAGGAGCCAGTCCCGCTTTCTGGCCGGCAGAGCCAGCAGCCTGAATCATGGCCTTGGGCACAGCAGCCCCAGCCACATTGATCCCTGTGGGATGAGGACAATGGGGATTTGGTTAGTAAACTGCCTCAGTTTACCCCATTTGTCTCAGTGTACATTTATTAAGAGACAGTAATAGCAGTATAGGCCCCTGCAGGTTTTAGTGACATGAATTTCTTTTTTTTTTTTTCTTTTTTTCTTTTTTCTTTTTTGATACACAGTCTTACTCTGTCACCTAGGCTGGAGTGCGGTGGCGCAATCTTGGCTCACTGCAACCTGCACCTCCCAGGTTCAAATGATTCTCCTCCCTCAGCCTCCCGATTAACTAGGACTACAGGCGTGCACCACCACACCTGGCTAATTTTTGTATTTTTAGTAGAGATGGGGTTTCACCATGATGGACAGGCTGGTGTCAAACTCTTGGCCCCAAGTGATCCACCTGCCTCAGCTTCCCAAAGTGCTGGGATTAGAGGCATGAGCCAGTGCACCTGGCCTAACATGAATTTCATTATATTAACATTTACATTAATATGTTTTAGGTCTTTACACTCTCCAACATTTCACACTGAAAATGATTTTGCCCACTGCAAATAAGCACCTGAATTTTCCGGTCTTCTAGGGTGATCAGCCGTCTCGTGTGCCTGAGATTGAGAGGGTTCTGGGACTGGGGACTTTCCATTTGAAAGCAATGACAGCCGGGCAACTAGGGATGACTTGGGCACCCCACAGTCTTGCCCCCTCCTGGTCTCCGCTTGGTGATGCTGTAATTGCAGTCAGTGTTTTGTGCTCCTCAACTGACAGGAGTGTCTGTCTTTTTCTAATGAGCCACCGCACATTGCTGAGTGGTTTGTAGACACCCAAAGCCTCTGATAGGCCAGTCCCCACTGCAGAGAGGAGAGTCTGGGAGGGCCACACAGCCCCTGGTCTGCTGGTGGCTCTTCAGCTCTGTGTGGCCATCAGCAGGAGGATCCCAGTGCTTCCCTGAGGACAGAAGTGGCTTGTATGGGCTTTACTTTTTATTTTCCTCAGAGTGTTGGGGAAGATTTCACTTTGTCTGAATTCCAACATCAAGGAAAGAAGCTCGGGCCCCCTTAAGAGTTCTTCCTGTAGCCGGGTGTGGTGGTGTGCGCCTGGAGTCCCAGCTACTTGGGAAGCTGAGGTAGGAGGACTGCTCAAGCCCAGGAGTTTGAGGCTGCAGTGAGCTATGATCACGCCAGTGCACTCCAGCCTGGAAAACAGAGTGAGACCCTGTCTCTGAAAGTGAAAAATGAAACAAAATGTTTAAAAAGAGTTCTGTCTATCTAATGAACCCAGACTTTAATCCAGAAGGAAGTTTCCCCACCCCCCTAATTCCTTTTCATGGCCCCCATGCAAATTGTACCTATTGGGGAAACTGATACCACCTGCTTTATGGATTCAGAGGGATTGCAGTGATTTCTCCAGAAAACTCTGAGTGTTTCACGTTATTTGTGAGAAAAAAAAAATAGCCTTTGTAGAAAAGTTTGCCTAAAAATACATATTATGCAAATATCAGAAAAGGAAAAGAAAATGTTTTCTTGCTTATGTACATTCTCAAACAGTGATTGGATACAGTCCCTCCTTGGGTAGCTTTTTAACAGTCTTTTAGTGAAATCTCTCTTAATTACTATGCCAAAAACATTCATTGTAAATACTAAATGCTGTCTTGCTTTAAAACACTTCCCATACTTTAAAAATTTTGTTTTTCTTTATGTCAAGGAACATAATGTACATTGCTTAAAGTCGTGGGATGGTCTTCGACAATTAGCAGAAAGAAACATTTCTGTAAAATTAAGCTTTTGATGTTTATATTTCATTTTTGGTGGTTCTTCAGATCTACCCTAGCCATCCAGATAGCAAGTGGTTTAGGCAGCCTGGCCCTCCTGGCCCCTAGCCCTAGTATTTTTCCAAACCACTTCCTTCCCCCTCTCTCACCTCACTTCCGCTTGGTCTCTGACACCTGCTCCCCCTGTTTCCTGTGACCCTGTTCTCTGTGGTCTCCTTCAGACAGGCTTGTCTGGCTCGGCGTTCCTTGCTTTCTCTTCTCCAAAGGGTTGGGATTCCAGTCCATCCCGAGGTGCTGTAGATAGCCACAGCTCTAAGATGCTCCTGTCTCCTCTTGTGTCCTCCTGGCATGAGGACCACAGAGCCAGGATGCTGCAGCTGCCTCCTCACTCACCCAGGGCTGTGGAGATGACACCTGAGCTTCTGCATCCTTTGTCCTTTGCCTTTCTGCTACTCTTGTTCATAGACACACCCCATAGGACCCACTGGGGAACTCACAGTGAGCCGCACCCACGCTGTACCAGGCTCTGTTCTGTGTGGCTCCATCTCTGACTATTTTACTGTGTCCCTGATGGAGTGAGTTTCCAGCCCTGAGTATTCCAGAGCTCTCACTGTATATTCATTTCATTCATAAAGCAATTGGATTGTTCCCCTCCAGCATACTGGCATACTTGTTCCAGATCTGTTAAGCCTTTGTTTTGTCCCTAGCTTCCTTCTCGGTAGCGTTTGTGTGTGTGTAGTGTTCGTTGGGTGGATTTATCAGCTTATTCAATCTTCCCAACCATCACCTAACACCATAGGCTGCCACGTACGCATCATCGGGAGGTCACAGTTACAGTGACAAATGGTCCTTGGCATTTCATGTATAACCGGTGTAGGGGAATCTGCTCCTAAAAGACATTCTTTTTTAGCTACTGACTGCATGTGAACTTGAGAATCACATGTAAATATAGTAATTTCATAGTCAGTGTATATTTTCTTATCTTGATTTATAGAAAAGTCCTTTATTCTACAGCTCATATATCACATCCCCATCCTCTGGGAAGGGATTAACCTACCAGCCTTTAAAGTGATACCTGGACAATCACAGCAGAAGCTTTGGTCCATGTCACATTCAGGTGCCAGCTAGTAAAGAATCCCACCTAAACTGGTCCAGTACCTACCCCTGGGTGGAATTCTGTGTCTTTCATCACCGTACAGCATTGGGAGAACAATGACTGGAGTCATCAGCCTGAAAGAAAGAAACACATAGTTTATATTGCTTCATTCTCACTGAGGAAAGGAAGGGCAGAGTCACCATGTGGAAAATGTGAGAAAGAAATGGCAGAAATTGTATTCTGTGCTCATCCTACTTGTTAATCACTCTTGAAGCATTCGGCTTTCCAGGTTAACCCACTTAATCAGTTTTGGTCTGAAGGGAAAAAAAGGGGCAGAGGCAGCTTTGAAGGATTACTCCTGTGTCTTTTTCTATCGGCAGGACGGCTTTTCACACTTCTCTCGCACCTTTATGTCCTTCGTGTTTCCAATCACATTTTATTTTTTAAATGTCATGCCCTTTGAGCTGATAACATTTTCCAATTGAAAATCCACTTTGTGACCTCAGAAGACTGTCTTTGGAGCTCTTGGGTATCGTGTGTTAAAGAACACAGCTCACAGCTTTTACGGCACACACATATCGCCGTCTGTGTCCAGCAGAGTAGCTAGCAGCAGGTTCAAACCAATCCGCTGTTCTCTTGAAGCAGTTAAATCAAGTCCTGCACCCAAAAGGAAGGAGAGAACCGATTGTAAGATAACACCAAGCACCGTTGCACAGCTACATTGTGTATTTATTTTAATATGTGGCAGAGTCTGGGAAGTTTCTTGTTTTATATGTCTAAAGAATTTTGGTTTTGGCCAGGCACAATGGCTCACACCTGTAATCCCAGCACTTTGAGAGGCAGAGGTGGGTGGATCGCTTGAGCCCAGGAGTTCAAGACCAGTGTGGTCAACATGGTGAAACCCCGCCTCTACAAAAAATACAAACATTAACCAGCTGTGGTGGTGTGCTGGTGTGCGCCTGTGCTCCCAGCTACTCAGGAGACTGAGATGGAAGAATTGCTTGAGCCCAGGGGGTTTGAGGCTACAGTGAGCCAAGATCACACCACTGCACTCCAGCCTGGGTGGCAGAGTGAGACCCCGTCTCAAAAAAAAAAAAAAAAAAAAAATTGTTGTGTCTCCTAAGTTTAGGATTTGCTTAAATGTGTTTTATGTAATTCTTTGTTTTCTTCCCCCTCTTTTAAGGTTGCTGGTGTTGTCGGCCGTGCAGACCTCCTGTGTGCCCTGTTCTTCTTGTTGTCTTTCCTTGGCTACTGTAAAGCATTTAGAGAAAGTAAGCATTCCGTTTGCCTTCTTAATTTTCCACCTTCTTAATGTTTTTGTCCTGTTGAGCAGCGTCTTAACAGGTGGGAAAGAATCCATCTATATGAGTGTGTCACTCTGAGGGGATGTGGACCAGAGGATGCATAAACTCTCTTTAGATATGTATGTCTGTTTGCGCCATCACTGTTTCCATAATGCAAAGCTCTGACATTGGTGTTCACACTGTGGCCTATCCTATTGGGTATTGAGACCAAGAGCAGAAGCAGCAGCAGGATTGAGTTTTGCTATTTTATTTCCTGCAAAATTATAGGATTGCGAATGATTCCAGGACAGCCTTTCCTGTTTTGATGTTCTAGGTATTTATTGCCCAGCTGTCCTTCCACAGCTTCCAAAGGTGGCTTGGAAAGAGCCAGGGAGATTTTTCATACACTGTCCCTCCTTCATCCCATCCTGTCCAGACTGAACCCAGGCTCAGGCCCTGTCTTGGAGCACCTGCGACTGCACTAAGGTGCAGTAGAAAAGTGACCCCAGTGGCCCTAGCCTGTGCCAATACCCACTCAGGGCATGGGTACACACAACCACACCCACCCCCTTTTATTATTATTACTTTATCATGCCTGGATAAAACCACCACTTCTTCCCATCGCTTGTCAGTTTTCTGATACATTAGAGAGTTTGGGGACAGCTGAGCAGAACGGCTTCAAGTATTGAGAATAGTGGTGGTGACTTTTCTTCCTGTAGCTTAGCAATAATGCACTTCAGTCTCTCCCTGGGGTGGGGGTCTCCCCACCTGTGATGATTATAAATCTCCCAAGAGACACGCAGCCGCCAGAGACCTGGCAAGGTTGCATCGGCTGGCCCTATAATGAATTCAGTACTGTCGTGTAGCTCTTCATGAGACAGTGAATCAGGAACAGGACTGGGAGGGAGGGGTACCTTCACTGCCTCACTGTTAAGATTCACTACAGATAATGGTTCTTCCTTTTCAAAAGTTGGCAATTAAATCTGAATTTACAGATACAGATGATAACAGTTTATCAGAAATCATATTTTTCCTGAAGAAAATTAAAAATTAGGAGTTGTGGGCCCGGCACGGTGGGTCACGCCTGTAATCTCAGCACTTAGGGAGGCCGAGGTGGGCAGATCCCTTGAGGTCAGGAGTTCGAGACCAGCCTGGCCAACATGGAGAAACCCCGTCTCTACTACAAGTACAAACATTAGCCAGGCGTGGTGGTGTGTGCCTGTAGTCCTAGCTACTCGGGAGGCTGAGGCAGGAGAATTGCTTGAACCCAGGAGGCTGAGGTTGCAGTGAGCCGAGATTGCGCCACTGCACTCCAGCCTGGGTGACAGAGCGAGACTGTGTCTCAAAAAAAAAAGGAGTTGTGACTTTTCTCAAAGACAACTCTGAAGTTTCTGAAAGTGCCATTTTATTGATTTTAACATAATTTTAACATATCTTCCCTTAAAGTCACTACTCCCTATTCTGAATGGATTTCAAAGACATCAAAGTGATTTTTGAGGAAAGTACTAAACCTTGATAGATTTAACTTGTGGGGGACATCATTTATTAGATATGATGGAACCTGTCACTACTTCTAAAGATTGCTCTTGTGAAATAATGAAAAAGCTATCATGATACGAAACACTCTTCCCTCAGGTGAACAGATATGTGTATTGGCCTCCTTTAATGGAGTATTCTCACAGAAAACTGAAAAGGCTAGATATTTTATATCCTTTTTCTGGAAGCTTTTACTAACCTTTTCTCTGTTTTAATTCACAAATTTGTATATTAGTATATATTACATGTATATTTTGGATACATTTGTAAATTATACAATTATTTCCAAGTATCCATACAAAAGATACTTTTTTTATAAAGCTTTTGGCAAGAAACCAATACCAAAGTTAAAGGTACTGAAATATGTGATGGCTGTTCAGTTAGTTAACACTTTGACTTACGAGAAATAGACGAAGTATATTTCAATACTGACATAAATATATTAACTGTAAGTACCAACATGACCTTTCTTTTTTGTCCGGTAACATTCTTTTAGCATTTATAATGTTTATTTTAAAACTGGAAAGAAATTACGAGGACTTTAATGTTAAGTTTGTAGATGTTTTTGAGAGTGTTAACCTGGGCGTTTTTGCATTTGCAAACCAATAGCAGTGGTAGATGTGGCTTCCGTAGAAACCTTTTTAAGATGACTAGATTTTGATTTGGTTGAAGTTACTTGGGGCAGTTGAAAGACGGATGGATGGACTGGGAAACCTTTGAAGAATGCTTTCTCTTGACCTCTTGTCTGCAAGCTGCCCCTTCTTCATAGTATCTGTTCTCTTGTTAACATGAACCCTCTTGAGGAAAAGGAAAGCGCTGATTTAAGTGGAGCCGATGGAGTCGCCTCCAGACTGGTCTCTGGGCCTTTGCAGGCACCAACAGCTTACTGGGTCTTTGGAAAATACAAAACTAAAATACAATATGAAATACAAAATAAAATACAAAATACAAAAATAAAAAACTACTTTGGACAGTAGTTTGCATCTTATGCTCATCCAGGCCTTGATGTCTTGACCCCGAAACTGATTGTTCATCCTGCATTTTGTGTCCTTCCTCTCCCCTCATGGTGCCCACCTGCCCCGGCAGGCTTTGAGTTACGGATCATCACAGTTTTTCTCGGCAGTGTAAAGTGGATGGTTTGAAACACCCATCCTCGAGCTGCAGTTTCCATCCTTTGGAATTGGCTTTCACTGCTATTTTCCATTCCCACTCATCACTTCCAGACTTCCGCCGGAGTGATCGGATTCTGCCTCAATTCCATCGCAGGCCTGGAGGCACAGAGCCGCCTGGATTCTTGAGAGAGGGCCTTAGATACACGGTGACCAGCTTACTTGGGGGAGTCCCCTGTGTCCCACATGTGAGCAGGTCTCTGACCCCTCCCCAACAAGGTTCTGTGCCCTGAGACCCACCCTCTGTCACTTCAGGACCTCAGGACTGGATACCCAGCCCCACCCACCTCGTTCCCTGGCCCAGCGACATCAGAACAGCCCCTCACGCTGCCAGCCCGTCTCTCCCCTCCTCCTCACAACTCCCAAAGTTCCCTTTGTCTGATCAACCCCAGAACCAGGGCTAATGAAATCTGCTGGAGCCTCTCCTAGTCTCTTAGCAGAGGCACTGTTTTTAGCAACTTTTCTGTTTCTGATTTTCCATACTCCTTTTTAAACATGCTAAGAATAGAATGTGCTTCTTTGTTGATAGATGACAACTCTTTGGAATAATCCTTGAACGTCATCATGTTAATGTTCAATTAAGTTCGTAGGGTGCTTAAGAGTCTTTTTTAGGAGGAGAAAACTTTCTACAAATGAATAGTAACTTTACAGAGAAGAAGCAGTAAGAGCCCCATATGCAAAAATAATTCTGGTTAACGTGTTCGTGAAAAGCCGTGGTTTCTGATTCTGTTCTAAAATAGTGGAAAGGCTTATTGATTTTAGTCATTCATTCCATCACCAATAGTTAATCAAACTTTAAGGGTGTTTCTTGTACCAGGTCCGGTTTCCGGTGCTGGAGATACAAAGACTAGAACAACAAAGTTCATGCCCCTGAGGGGCTTACCGTAACTCCAGTATATTTTGATTAAAATAAAGCTTCCGTGATTCAGAATGTCTACAGAGCAGAATATTCTGGTTCTCCTTCCTTTCCTGTTGACTTTTTCCTTCCTGTACCCCTCATAGCAGGCACTCAGTAAGGATCCTTTCTTTTCATGGTGTGTTTATGCAGAATGGGAGGCCATGGCCTTTATTCTACTTATTTCCTTCATCTTCTATTAAATTTCCTTCAGTACAACAAAACAGAACTCTTGATCCTAATGAAAATTCAATTGTATATATATTTTCATTTGGATCAAGAGCTCTGTTCCTTTGGAGTTTGAGATATCTTAAACAGTCACATGTTTATTTACTTATTTATTTTGAGACCAAGTCTTGCTCTGTTGCCCAGGTTGGAGTGCAGTGGTGCAATCTCAGCTTACTGCAACCTCTGCCTCCCAGGTTCAAGTGATTCTCCTGCCTCAGCCTCCCAAGTAGCTGGGACTACAGTCACCCGCCACCATGCCCAGCTAATTTTTGTGTTTTTAGTAAAGACGGGGTTTCGCCATGTTGGCCAGGCTGGTCTTGAACTCCTGATCTCAAGTGATCCGCCCACCTCAGCCTCCCAAAGTGCTGGGATTATGGCCTGAGCCACCGTGCCCAGCATTGGTTTTTTTGTTTGTTTTCTGTGGGGTTTTTTTGTTGTTGTTGTTTGAGATGGAGTTTTGCTCTTGTCGCCCAGGCTGGAATGCAGTGGCACAATCTTAGCTCACTGCAACCTCTGCCTCCCAGGTTCAAGCAATTCTCCTGCCTCAGCCTCCAGCCATGTTTTTATTTTACCCTATCTAGTCAGTACAAATTGTACAAAAAGCCGAGTGGTAAACACTTGTATTTATTGTCATTGCAGTGGTGATTTGTTGTTCCAAGTGCCCGTGTCTATAAATGTTCAGCAGAGAACAAAAACTAACTCTTTTGTGGTAGACAAGTCCATTATTATTGAGTCCATGTATTTATTGATTATACAAATAATAATGCCATTTAATGTTTAAATTTCAGGTTTAAAGTAACCCTGGTCTTTGTACTTTTGGGATCTGAACATAAATTCAAAGAAAGGCCTAACATCAGAGGAACAAATTTAATATTATTTTATAAGGGAACAAAAAATTAAGTACTCTGAAATTAATGATTCAACTAGTTAATAAGTTCTTTCAGAGAATGCATTTTTTTGGTAACATCATTAACTTTTTTTATGGATGGGATGTCTTTATTATAAAGCTCTGGACAATTTTTAACTGCTTGAGTTTATCCACAAGCAGTCCTGTCCTAACCTCTGGAATCCTAGTATTTTCAGAAAATGAAAAATGTACTCACATTTCTGGGACTCTGCCTCTTTTTTTTTTTTTTTTTTTTTTTTTGCGGGGGTGCATAAATAGAATGTCTAGCAAGATCTTTGCAACAGAATTTTTTAAAAGTAGGTGTCCTTATAAAGGAAGCATGCATTTTCTTAAAAAACAAAACAAAACAAAACACTAAGTCAGATGAAATCAATGGCACACTGGGTATTACTTCTGAATGCCCAAAACAAAAAGTGTTATTCTTACAATGAGGCATCTTGTATTTACATCTCTCTTAAAGCCTGGTATTTCAGATTGGAAACAGATCATCTCTGCACATTAAACTCGCTAGAATAGCCAAAACAATTTCATTTCCAAACTAATACCTTAAAATACTTGTTTCATGGGAATTAGGACCAAAAGGAGAAATTTAATCTCATTTATAGTGGGGAGAAGAGAGTCTTTTCCAGAGGGGGATGGATTTTCTATATACCTAGAACAATCATTTTAAGTTCTAAATTCTTATTCATAATACCAAAGGCAGGATCTCAAATCTCCGTTATTCTTAAGCTGTATAGCTTCCCTTAAGCTGTGTAGTTCTATAGCTGTATAGTTCACCTTAAGCTGTATAGTTCAGGCACTAAAATGGGATAACTCTTACTCTTGGGATATCATTCCCTCGTATTTTCATTCTGATTAAAGACACCTGTTTTTCTTTGACGTAGAATCACACTGCTTACAAAATAGGGCAGTTGGCTAACTCATGTCCGATAGGACACTTGGTTTTAGATTTGGGGCCATTGCTGACTGCATTCTGACGGTGGGAGTCATGCAGATTCTCTTTTCCCTGTTTCTTTGGTTCCTTCATTGCTTGATTTTCCCCCAAATGGACCCGTGTTTTAGAGCAGCAAGCCTGACTTCTTTCATTCTGTGCATAGAAGCACGGCTCGGTCGTTCCAGCTTTTGGAACGTGAATCTGATGCTCATTGTGTTGCTCTGGCAGAGAGAGAGTCGCGGCCACCTGTCGGGGTGGCGTGGTTCCCACACACAACATGACGTGCCAGTTTCGAGCGGCAGAGATGCCAGGCATAGAGTGGTGGAGAGGGGTAACTTGTATAATGTGATGCTTTTTCTGAAAGGAGATCTTCCCGCTGGAAAGGAGTGCCAAATCCGAGGCACATGCTTCATTAAATGGATCACATCTGCTGGCACTTGTGGGTGTTAGCACTGACAAGTGTCTTTCTGTCATTGCATTTTTTTCCCTGTGCTCCCTTCACTCCATTAGCCTTTGCCTCCATTTACCCAAGTGAGTGAATTCTCTTAGATGCTAGAGACAATATACTGAAACGAGAAGAACATTGCCTCGGCACATCTCTAGTCAGTTCTGGATCATAAACTATTGATGTTTGCTAATGCTGCATAATTATCCTAGAGCAAGTTGTCTTCTTAAAGGATGAGAGAGGCAGCATGATGTCCAAATGGTTTTTGTTTTTTTCCCATCCTCTCCTGGGTCATTGGTACTTAAAATTTAACAGTCTTGATGGAGAGGAGACGGAGAATGCTGGGGAAGAGTGATGTCCTCAGATGCTTACCTAGAGCCATGTACAAGTTAGAATTTTAAATCTGGGGAAGATGTTTCTCAATAAAAATATTTATAAGCGCAGCTGTGCTGAAGGGGACATCTGCCACTCAGAATTTATTTGTACTGTTTTTACCAGTTACTTCTAAATTTAAAATGAAAATTATTGATTTTCTCCATGGTTTTTAAATATTTCTTATATAATTTTTATTTATTGATTGATTGATTTTAAAGAAGAATATCTTAATGATGGCGATTCTTCCAGTGTGAAGGGGTTCAAAGATTAAAAGTGAAAAGACCTGAATTCTGGCAGTATTTGTCCATGCTGAGCAAATGATTAACTTTTGGGTATTAAATTACATATCGTAATTGCAAGAAAAATGTAATATAGTAAGACTCTGATAGACGTAGAAATAAATGAAACTATTTATTGATTCAACAGATACTTATCGAGTGCCCACTATATGCAAGGTAGACTCCTGTCTCGTCTTATTAAAATGCTCTAACTTGGAAATAAAATAATGGTTTGCATTTGTTACTGTATAAGAACATAGCCACAAAAGCACAGTCTAAATTCCTCTAGATTATATGTTGATAATTATTAGCATTAGTCACCTTCACAAACTAAGGCTTAAAATAAATCTTAATTTGGGGAATTATGTGGGCCAGACTTTGGTGGAGCAGGTCATATTTCCAGAAGTCCACTAGTCTGGGCCATCTGAATACTCAGAGCTAGTTTTTCACTTGAATTTTTGTAAGGCCTTTTTTGTTCACCTCCAAAACTGGAAACATTTTGTCATCGCTGTATGGGCTGGCCTTGGTTTATCATTCATGCACATATATACTGCATATATGTAAAGAGGGCCCCTTTCATTTATATAAAATGGTTTTAAAATATTAAGCTTTCCAATTTGGATTCTGGGAAACTCAAAGTTGTGTGCATGCTTCGTCTTATGACTCTGGATAAAATACTGAGTGGCAGCTGGGCACAGTGGCTCACACCTGTAATCCCAACACTTGGAGAGGTCAAGGTGGGAGGATCACTTGAGCACAGGAGTTTGAGACCAGCTTGGGCAACATAGTAAGACCCCCTTTCTCTACAAAAATAAAAATTTTTTAAAAATCAGCCAGGCCTGATGGCATGTGCTTGTGGTCCCAGCTACTTAGGAGGCTGAGGCCGGAGGATTGCTTGAGCCTGGGAGGTCAAGGCTCCAGTAAGTCGTGATCACGCTACTGTACTCCAGCCTGGGCAAAAGAATGAGACCTTGTCTCAAAACAAAAAAAACACCAAAAATTGTCAAGTGACGAATCTGGTAGGGATTGGAGAAAGAGTTGGATTTAAATAGGCAAACTCATTTCATATTTTCTGAGTTTTCAAGGACAGAGCTGGATACAAACATAGCAATGTCCACACTATGTCACCTGTGAGCTGGGTCTTTGATCACATGGTCTAGACACTGCCATGCAATAGAAATACAACAGGAGCCATACATGGAATTGAAAACTTTGAGGTAGCCATGTTTTAAAAAGAAACAGGTGAGATGGATTTTAATAATATATTTTATTTGCCTTGATATATCAAAATTATAATTTCAACATGTAATCAATATAAAAAAATGAAAATGTTCACATCTTTTTTTCATACTAAGCTTCCAAAACCAGGTGTGTATTCCACACTAACAATACATCCCACCTGGGTCTAGATACATTTCAAGCACTCGTTAGCTGTAATTATTACTTTCTTGGACCATGGCGGGTCTAGAATGTGGTGCTCACTAGGTTTATCTCTGACCATCGAGCTTTTGCCTTTGATCTGAAATTGCCACAGTTTTGAGAAGTGATACTTAATATTTAATAATTGCTGAGACTGAAGACACTTCTTCAGCAAAGAAACATTACCTTCATCTTTCATATCTTTTCATGCTGGGTGTGTTTGAAGCAAAATCGGAAGTCTAAGGAAAAACAATAGGACTCTTCTGTCAGAATTGCAGTAGAGGACGGGAGAGGTGGGGTTTAGAGTTTGAGAATGTGGTGAAATTTTGAGGTGAGATTAGGGAGAAGGTTATCAGTAAACCTGAAGGCTGTGTTTTCTAGTTGTTATTTTTCTGTTTTCAACTAAGTCTCTGGTTTAGCCTTATAAGGAGAAAGCCATTTTAAATTCCAGATAAGAGGAATATCTAGAATTCTTATCTAGAGGAATTCTAGAGGAGCCCATCACTTTCCTGTCTGTGTCATAATTTAGCTTTGTGTAAATAGGGTGCTTTCAAGAGCCGTCTTTTGGGCATTTTTAATGAAGGTAGTGGAAATGTTTTCCTTTTCAAAGGCCTCCCGGTCCATGGAGGAAAATTAATCTATGTTACAGTCAAGTAAAGATACAAGATAATTCCTTTTTTTCTAGGCAGAAATGTAAAATCAAGGAACTTGCTTTTGAAATTAAGAACAGAGACTATTACATTGGGGAATGTATTATGTTTAGTTGAGAAGTACCAACACATTCTGAGAGTGAGAGAAGCCTACAAAATCCCAATTCAGGTAACGGGTTGGTGGGATGGGGTGGGGTAGAGGGTGTCCATTTGGTTTCTAGTGAGCCATGGAGCCGAGCGCCTAGTCAACTTGAAAACAATGGATGGAGCCCAGCCATGGCACCATCTCCTCATGCTGGGTCTAGAGTGGCCAGCGGGGGCCCGGGGTCTCTTGCCCTGTTTATCTCTGGATGAGATCCCATGGTAATTAATCAGGTCATTTATAATTAAAAGTTTTGTTTGCAAATAAACTGCTAATAGGAGAAAATCCTAAAGGTAGTTTGACCCAGACTCAGGAAAACGTGTCATGGGAAGAGGGGCTGTACCCTGAGACTGAGTGGACAAAGCCCCCCATCTCTCATGACGTGGCGGAAGGCCTGGACTTCTCAGGCTCTGGCATGAACTTGTAAGCTGGACGCTGTGCTCTCCCCCTAAAGCTTGTGGCCCTTTCCCCAAATCATAGCCTAAAATAATTCATCAATCTGTTAGCTTTTGGGTTATTTTGGCTGTAATTTTTTTTTAAAGCTTTAGTGCCTGCCAATACTTATCTGCCAATGAGTGCTAGCAAATGCCCACATGAAACAATAAATCCGTAAGTGCTCAAGTTGGAATTGCATGTAATTTGAAAGGGTTTTGTTGTTGTCGTGGCTCCTTATTGTGATCTTTTGGCATTAGATACATAGAAAGTAATTACTTTCTGCAAATAAAATGATCCTTACTTTGCTTGACGGATCCAAGAATACTCATGTGTAATGGTTTTCAGTGGCGGGAGCCTGGCTTCTGGGCGCCACGCCTCCTGAACAACTTGGAGCGGCGCTGCCCAAGGGCACAGCTAAGGCCTGAAGTTTAGGGAGTCTGGCTTGGGCTCAGCATTTAGAATAATCTAGCAACCCAGAGTTTAAAAATGAAACGGGTTGTGGTTTGAAAATTAATCCCCATCACTGAAGTTCCTCAAGTCAAGACCAGGTGGCCCCCTGCTGGAAGCATCTTGGAAGGGATTCCAGCATTTCCATCCTTGCAGGAGAGATGATGCACAGCCTCTAAGAAGCAGTGTTGACCCCTCCGTTTCCATGAGTTGTCGGGAGCTCAAAGCTTATTGCACCCCTTTTGATAGAGAGTAGATAGTCACTTCACTTACTGAACATGTTCTGCCCTTCCAGAGTCAGTCGGGCCTGCTGATTCAGTCAGAATAATTTTTAGTTGCTCCTACGAGCCAGGCGTGGTGCCAGCCGTCCAGTCATGAGCAGGCTTACTCTCAAGGGGGTGCACCCTGCCTTTAGGGAGCATCAGAGCCACCTGGAAAGCTTGTTAAAGGCTGATTATTGGTTCCCATCCTCAATTTCTGATTCATCTGGGGCCTGAGTCTAACAAGATCCAGGTGCAGGTTCGTGAACCATACACCTGTGAGTAGCACTGGTTTAGGGCAATGGTTCTCAACTGGGAGGGATTTCCTGCCCTCCCCACGCCCCTACTCACATCTGACAATATCTGTGACATTTTTGTTTGTCACCACTGAGGGGAGCTGTAGGGGGTGGTGCCACTGGCCTCTGATTGGTAGAAGCTGGGGGTACTGCTAAACATCCTGTGATGCACAGGGCAACCCCCCTCCAAAAAAAGTAACCAGCCCACATGTGATTAATGCCAAGGTGGAGAGAACCTTGACTCGGGAATGACAGAAAATCAAGTGCTGGCGATAAACTCCGTGAGGAATGTTTTGATAGACTGTGATCAGGGCAGTTTAGAGCACCACAGCTGGGCCTAACCTAATCTAGGGGGGCAGTCAGGGACATGGAGAGGTGAACAGGGCTCACCTGCTCACAGGGGCAGTCGGGACATGGAGAGGTGAACGGGCTCACCTGCTCACAGGGGCAGTCGGGACATGGAGAGGTGAACGGGGCTCACCTGCTCACGGGGCAGTCAGGTGTGCATACAGCAGGGGTGTTTGCTCTTTTAACTGAGGAAGGAAACAAGTGAATTGCAAAGAGACCTGCCTGAGAGGGCGGGGTTTGGCATTTCACAGCATAAGTGACATTTAACAGCTTTATTGATTGGGTAGGATTCCTCCAGGACTGTTCTGCCCCAAGGGAACTCAGTAAGCACACCTAGGTGAGAACCTGCAAGTGGGCAGTGGTGGTGGGCCTGGAGTGAGTGTGTGCTGGGAGGGGCTGGAGAGGGCCCGTGGTGGCCACTTCAGCAAGGCCTTTAAAGCCACAGTCAGAAGAGGAACCATTATCCTGAAGGCAAAAGAGATAATTGGAAGGCATAAAACAAGAATGTTCAGGCCGGGCTCAGTGACTCATGCCTGTAATCCCTGCACTTTGGAGGCCTAGGCAGGTGGATCACAAGGTCAGGAGTTCGGGACCAGACTGGCCAACATGGTGAAACCCCGTCTCTACTAAAAATACAAAAATTAGCCAGGCATGGTAGCGTGCACCTGTAGTCTCAGCTACTCGGGAGGCTGAGGCAGGAGAGTTTCTTGAACCTGGGAGGCAGAGGTTGCAGTGAGGTGAGATCGCACCATTGCATTCCAGTCTGGGTGACAGGACAATACTCCATCTCAAAAAAAAAGAAAAAAGAATGTTCATTGTGTTTTATGAGACAATGGGATCTCAGTTAAGAGGCTTTCCTGTCGATCAGTTGGCCTTGTGAAAAGCTTTTAATTAAGTGCCTCAACTATAATGGCCAAGTCAACTTTTTGTATAATAGCTATTCCATTTGTTTGTATTTTAAATCTAGAAATTTGATACACAGATTCTTCCCCCAGAAAGCTGAAAGGGCCAGAGTCTCTGCTGCCGCTGAAGCCTGTGTGGGAGTGAGGCGGCTGTCCCAGCAGCCCAGCCGTGTAGCGGGTCCTGCAGGCCGCAGGTGTTGGGCACATCGGGAGTTAGTCCTGCTCATGCTTTATTGAGAGCCAGGGGCCCAGCTGGGGACAGGCCTTCTCATCCTGACAGGGTCTCAACCCCAATGTAGAGCATTTGAGGTTAAGAACACCTCCGAGCCGGGTGCAATGGCTCACGCCTGTAATCCCAGTGCTTTGGGAGGCCGAGGTGGGCGGATCACGAGGTCAGGAGATCGAGACCATCCTGGCTAACATGGTGAAACCCCGTCTCTACTAAAAATACAAAAAATTAGCCGAGCGTGGTGGCGGGCGCCTGTAGTCCCAGCTACTCAGGAGGCTGAGGCAGGAGAATGGTATGAACCCGGGAGGCGGAGCTTGCAGTGAGCCAACATCACGCCACTGCACTCCAGCTTGGGCAACAGAACGAGACTCCGCCTTAAAAAAAGAAAAGAAAAAAAGGAGCGCCTCCCACCCCCAAGCCAGAGCGCACTGGCTGTTTTTGGGACAGGAAGGCCTTCCATCCTGGGGTGTTGCTGATTCTGTCTCAAGTATTCACAAGTATTTTTCTGTCCCTCCATGCAGGGTCTGCAGGACACACACAAACACTTGTTAATTTCCCCAGCAGGCAGTTTAATGAGCTCACGGTGTATTTTTTACACGATCCAGTTGTCTGGCAGATTTTGGCTGATCAGCCACCCCCTTGACTACTGCATCAAAACCCCATTGGAAATTGCATCTCCCTCTAAGCTGATCAGGTTTGACTGACCCAAGTGCCACAAACATTAATTAAATGATTTCTGTAGTCCCAGCATTATACCAAGTGATTTTTAACATGTTTAGTTTTTAACATAGTTTTTTTAATACATGCACATGGTTAAGATAATGTAAAGAGTACTGAAGGTTATGTAATGAAAAGTAAGACTAAAAGTAAACTTTCTTCCTCCTCTACCCCAATTCTTCATTTTAGAACTTCTTAGAAACTAGTCAGTGTCTTATGTGTTGTCATAGAGATATATTTTGCATTTGCAAACATTCTTTATGAGTGTTTAACAAAAATGACCAGGTGTTCCTGTGTAATTTTTTCCTTTCAAATATATCCTGAGGTTGGTAACGTTGCCCCCACGTTATAGGTGAGTTCCTTGAGACCGTGAAAGTCACTTGCCCAGTGTCACACAGTGAGTGGCACAGCTGGCATTTAGATGCTTATGTAGAGCCATAGGCATTCAGACTGCGAGTTCTAGTTGTAAGTAGAATTGAACCGAGTAATGCCAGGCGAGCTAACAATTGGATTCTCCAAGAAAGTTCGCTTTTGTCTCACTTGATACCGATGTCTTTTTTATATGTTGGCTTATTTATTTAGATGAAGAATGAGGGCTTCGCAACAGAGAGGAATATCCATGCAGCTTCCCTCTCCTCCCTAGCAGTTTAGTTCTGGCCCCCAAACTGCACACACCACTGACCAGACAGTGTACAGCCAGACCCTGCTCCCAAAAGGCCACTTAGGGACCAGCGGTGGTTACTCGAGCTGCCGCCCAGCCCAGCTTCTTACAGTGTTGACACGTCTGGGGATGTTTTGGCTTCTTGTTGGTGCTCGAGCCCCCGTGCAGATTGGCAGCCCAGCCTGGTCTGTGTCTTTACCTGCCCCAGGTGCTAGATAGGCGCCAGCTCTTGTCAGTGGCCGCGCACCCTTTGGTAGAGGTTGGAGCTGTTCCACACAGGGAGCAGAGCAGATCCATTCTAAGCCACCTGGTGTCCAGAGG
Source organism: Theropithecus gelada (assembly GCF_003255815.1). Taxonomy (NCBI): domain Eukaryota; kingdom Metazoa; phylum Chordata; class Mammalia; order Primates; family Cercopithecidae; genus Theropithecus; species Theropithecus gelada. Next base: position 39,740,628 of record NC_037685.1, on the reverse strand, counting down.
GCCTGAACTCCCGTTCCAGGAGGAATGGAGATTCCCAGAGGCTTTCCCAGCAGCTCCATCATGACAGCAGCAGTGACCACTGGGGGCATCTTGAAACCAGATGGACTGTTTGCAGTCTCAGTGGGAGTTCTCAAAAAGACTCATCAGAATGGTCTTGCAGGTGATTGGTAGGTTGGGAACGAGGTACCTGCCGCATGGGGACTCTGGCATGAGGTGTCTTTGTGGCCAGGGCTTCATGACGGTGCCTCCCAAAGGCCCTGGGCACCTCCTTGGGAGAGCTTTGAGAGGGGACATATGTACCATTTAGAAGGTATTGTCTAATGCACTCTTGCCCACAGAGAAGTGCTGTCTGAAGCGCAAACCCTGTTTTTAAGTTACGGTTGTTTAAGGTATTTGCTTAGAATTTTAGTTCCTGATGCTAAAAAACTGAGCTGCATTCCATGACTTTCGCACTGATCATTTCTCTTAATTGGCAGGTAACAAGGAGGGAACGTATTCTTCCACCTTCTGGGTGCTGCTGAGTATCTTCCTAGGAGCAGTGTCCATGCTGTGCAAAGAGCAAGGGATCACCGTGCTGGTGAGAGCCGCGACATGGCCGCCGGGGCCTGCTTTTTCTGTGTATCCTTTTCCCTCCTATAAAGACATCTGGGGCTGGCCCTGCCCTTGTGGCATTCTCCACGCCTTCATCCCATTGCTGGCCTGAGGTGATGACCTTTCTGGGCAAATGACTTTCGCTGTCACAATTCTGGCATTTCAGATGGAGAACTGACTGTCTTCCTTGACAGTCACGTGCAACTGGCGAGAAATGGTGAATGAGGAGTTCTCAGGGAGCCACGATGAGTCCTCTTGAGAGGCCCTATCGAAAGAGATAAAAGAATGGTTTGAGTTTTCTGGGATACTCGTACATATTTCAGCAGTCCTAGATCACCTAGGACTGACCTCATCAATCATTTTGATCTCAGATCTAGAAAGGGTGGCGGATAGTTTAGTAATGAAGAAACAGGGCCGGGCGCCATGGCTCACGCTTGTAATCCCAGAACTTTGGGAGGCCGAGGCGGGCGGATCACCTGAGGTCAGGAATTCGAGACCAGCCTGACCAACATGGAGAAACCCCATCTCTACTAAAAATACGAAATTAGCCAGGTGCAGTGGTGCATGCATATAATCCCAGCTACGCAGGAGGCTGAGGCAGGAGAATCGCTTGAACCTGGGAGGCGGAGGTTGCGGTGAGCCAAGATCGTGCCATTGCACTCCAGCTTGGACAACAACAGCGAAACTATGTGTCCAAAAAAAAAAAAAAAAGTAAGAGATGAAGGAACAAGAGTTTTGCAGCCACTCAAAGCCTCACGTGCACACACATTCTGTCTCTCTTCTCACCATTGCCCCACCGCCAGCGGTTACCTATGGTTATAGTTAACCATTACCCAAGTGCAACTTCAAGCAACGCTGGAACCAAAATGTTCCATGGTCACAAATGTTTGACCTGAAATTAAAAGATTACTAACTAGTATTTAAAGGAGAATCTGTAATGCTGCTAATGTTTCTAGTGGGACTTTGTTCTCAGAAGACTCTTTTTATGCCAGATGTGCTGAGTAATCACGTGTTTTAACTTCGAGCCTTGAAGTCTCTCTCTGTGTAATATGGTGCATACACTGTATTCTCTTGGGGTACGTTGTTTTCCTGGAGAGAACCTGTACCTCGGCTTCCACCGGCAGCGTCGAGCGGGTCGGGGAGAGAGCTCTCTGAAGCGGAAAGACATCTACCTTTTCAGTCTGATCTGAGTAGAAGCTAGGATTAAAGACCCAGGAAAGGAGAGGTGTTGAAATCCATTTTTCTTTTTCTCCATTCTAACCAGTTTGCTGCAAGGTTGTGAACAGAGGTAGAAAAATGGAAAGATGTGGAATTTTTTCTCCTTTTTTTTTTTTTTTTTTTTTTGAGACAGAGTCTCGCTCTGTCACCCTGGCTGGAGGGCAGTGGCACAATTATGGCTCACTGCAGCCTCAACGATCCTCCCACCTCAGCCTCCCAAGTAGCTGGTACTGTAGGTGCGTGCCACCACCCCGGCTAATTTTCTAAAATTTTTTTGTGGAGATGGGGTCTCCCTGTGTTGGCCAGACTGGTCTCAAACTCCTAGCCTTGGGATTACAGGCATGAGCCATCGCGCCTGGCCGAGTCGTGGGATTAGAATGATCATATAGAAATAGCTTGGAAAGGAAAGAACAATTAAAGCCGTTTGGGGCTTGATACAAGTCAAGGCAAAAATCAGTGGTTGTATTAGGTTGTATCTATTAAGATTAAGCTAGCAAGGAGATGGTATAGGGAGAATTACCGTGGAAAGATACTTGAATTTCATGAGTTAATTTTCTTTAAATTTGCTCTAAAACAGTGTTTCTCAACCTTGGCACTATTAATGTTTTACAGCAGACAATTCTTTCTCGTGGGGGCTGTTCTGGGCTTTGTGGGATGTTTAGCGGCGTCCCTGGCCTCTACCTACTGGGTGCCAGTGGAACCTCTCAGTTGTGACAACCTAAAATGTCTCCAGACAGTGCCAGACACCCCCTGGGGGGCACAACCCTCCCTGAGAACCACTGGTTTTAGAACCTTTCCCTAATATGAAGTGTGGTTTGAGGACCAGAAGCATCAGCAATATCTGGGAGCGTGTTGGGAATTCAGGATCCCAGGCCCCACCCCCTCCCCAGGCCTGCTGAGTAAGAATTTCCTTCCACAAGGTCCTCAGGAGGCTCCTCTGTGCAGTATTTTATTTTATTTTATTTTATTTTTTATTTTTATTTTTATTCGAGACGGGGTTCTCTCTTGTCGCTCTCGCCGGAGTGCAGTGATGCAATCTCAGCTCACTGCAACCTCCGCCTCCCAGGTTCAAGCCATTCTCCTGCCTCAGCCTCCCGAGTAGCTGGGATTACAGGCACCTGCCACCACGCCCGACTAATTTTTGTATTTTTAGTGGAGACGGGGTTTTACCATGTTGGCCAGGCTGGTCTCAAACTCCTGACCTCAGGTGATCCGCCCGCCTCAGCCTCCCGAAGTGCTGGGATTACAGGCGTGAGCCACTGCACCTGGCCTCCTCTGTGCCATTTTTCAGGAGCAGGAGAGAATTCGGTTGAATTTACATGAATAAAGATACAGTGGAAGGTAGCTATTCTCAAAATTGGATTAAAATGGGGCCATTTTGATGAAGCATTTAAGAGGGAAGGGGGCAGTCTTGTGTTCGGCTCAGGCCTGTTCACCACATGACTCTGCCATCCCTTGGTAACTGTCCTGCAGCTCACAGGAAGACTGTGAGAAGACAGTGGCTGCTACGCAGGGAGCATCTGCCTTCTAGAAAGTGGTTTTCAACCAGGCGGAAACCGTCTTCTGTGGCCCACTAAGATCATGTCTCACATGGGTGAATAAAATCAGGATTCTTTGAACTGATTAACCCAGCACTGGCCCATGTATCGGATAATTAGTGGCTCCCAGCATTTCCGGGAGAGGGTTAAGTAGGGATGTCATCCTTGCTCTGAAAACCACAAATTACCACTGACTTCTGATGATGTGTGATCTCCTTTGCTGCAAAGAAGAGCATATTAAAGAGACCCAAGTCATTTAGGGGCAGCTCTGACTATATCCACTGAGCATGTGCAGACCACGTTATCCAGATTGAGCAGGGAGTTCTGTCGATGACGTTGCCTGCAGCAGTGACATTTGTAGAAAGTCCATTGCAGGAGAGAGAATAGAATCCAAGGCCCATCTCTCCTTTCGCCTGTAACTACAGGTTTAATTTTACCAGCTAGAAATTAACTATCATGGTACAATTGGAAACTGTTAACATAGGTGGACAGCTAATTGAAGTTGTTGTTCCCTTCATGGGTCATGGGCAGAGCTGTAAATTAATAGAGGTGGCCATCCTCCACACCACGGCCCCACCTGGCAAAGGCCTGCTCTCATCAATGTGTGGTTTCCAAAGTCACCTTGGGCATCTCCATTCCAGCCAGCTGGAAGGGGAAACCATGTGGGAATGTGTGCCCAAGTTTTACAACCAAACCTCCAAAATGGTACACGTCACTTCTCCCACATTCCATAAGGCTAGAACTCAGCCCTGCGACCTAGCTTAACTGCAGGGGAGACTGGGAGATGTCATCTAGCTGTAACCCAGGGAGAAAACTACCAGACAACTAGATTTCTGCACAAGAGATCTCCAGAGCTCCATCAGAGATTATCATGTATGTTCATCCCATTTATAAAGATGCCGAAGTCCACTGGCACTTAAGGTTCACTTACGTGGCTGGGTTTTTGAGGTTGATGGCTGCCTTTATCTTCCAGTATGATTACTGCCCAGGAGAAGAGTCTGTTGCATGAACTAAAGGACTGTTTTATAGTGACCAAAAGAAGTGGGGGGGAGGGATCTCTTGAGGGCTTTTTCTAGGAATCCCAAATTTCTAGTTATCCTGAATCTTGTAGAACTCCTACACGTAGACTGTGAAATCATTACTATCAGGGACTTAGTAAATAATAAATATGATCTATTACCTTGAGCTAATTTCATAGAAATGGAGGAGGGCTGTTTTGTGTTTTTTTAGAGAGCTGCAGAGGTCTTCCGTGATTCTCTATGTGTTCCTTGTCTAGATGGAGTAATGAAATTGTGAAGTCTAATTGCTGCCTAACAGCCACACTCTCCTGTGGCTGATTGTCTTGCTTTGCTTTCTTAGGGTTTGAATGCAGTATTTGACATCTTGGTGATAGGCAAATTCAATGTTCTGGAAATTGTCCAGAAGGTACTGCATAAGGACAAGTCATTAGAGGTGAGTCTGCACTTTTATCTCCAGCCCAGACATGGAAAATGTCAAGTACCAGCTGATTTAAAATGCCATTTTCAAATATTCCTTGTGATTCTGAATTCTACAATAACCAACCTTTTAAAGCATGGTGTTGAAGTAGTTCAGGCAGAATTGCTGCACATCTGTACCTGGCTCAGCCACACTTTTATTTGAAAATCAGCCACCTCTGGGGCTTTGCGGTGTCCTTGCAGAGTCTCGGCATGCTCAGGAACGGGGGCCTCCTCTTCAGAATGACCCTGCTCACCTCCGGAGGGGCTGGGATGCTCTATGTGCGCTGGAGGATCATGGGCACGGGCCCGCCGGCCTTCACCGAGGTGGACAACCCGGCGTCCTTTGCTGACGGCATGCTGGTGAGGGTGAGTTCTGAGCCTGCCACTCCCTGGACTGTTTTCTTCCCCCACCAGATTCCCAGATCCCTCACCCCTCCTCCTCGTCTCACTCCCCTCCATGCCAACAGACTCCCCAATACACGGGCCACCTCCATGTTTGTTTGCGATCACTGAAGATGTTCTGGGATGAAAGCAGGTCTTCCTGAGGGGCTTGAAAGGGCGTGCGGAAGCTCTTTGCATTTCTGTTCTAACGAGGAGTAAAGAGGGTGGTTCCTTCTCACATAAGGGTCCTTGCCAGTCCCGTGAAAGGGCTCCCTAACCCTGCGGCTGGGTTAAGACTAAATATATAACCTTGTTGGTATCTTTAGAAGACTAGTGGTATAAGACTATTCTTTTAGATTTGCCTTTTTTTTAAAGGCAGGAGTATCAAGCCACAAATTCTTAGCTGTGCATTTCATAGAGACCAAAATCAAGAGAACAGCCATCGAACCATGTTATGTTATTGGGTGCATAGGTGACCCTGGGGCCTCAGATTTCAGAGGTCATGGGCTTCAGGCAGCAAAGAGATCATAGCTTGGCCAGAAATATAATGAATGTATTGCGTAGTCTGGTGGCTTTGCCATATTTTTATAGACCAAAATCTGAATGCATTTAACACATTACAGACTACAGCCTGTATTACAACTTGTAATACAAGTTGGCAACATTTTAGTTGATACAACTGCTTTCATTGAACAGAAGCATATGAGTGCCTCAAGAGTGAAGTTAGTGCATATATATATGTTTTTTAAGTTCAGTATCAAATAAATGTTTGTTTTCCTTTTGACCAACAGGCCGTAAACTACAATTACTACTATTCATTGAATGCCTGGCTGCTGCTGTGTCCCTGGTGGCTGTGTTTTGATTGGTCAATGGGCTGCATCCCCCTCATTAAGTCCGTCAGTGACTGGAGGGTAATTGCACTTGCAGCACTCTGGTTCTGCCTAATTGGCCTAATATGCCAAGCCCTGTGCTCTGAAGACGGCCACAAGAGAAGGTAAGAGGCAGCACTGAATCTTAAGTTCCACGCTGGTTGAGTCAGAAGCGTTTTGTGAAATCCTGTGCTGATCATTTTAACGATTTTGTGGAAGTCACATCTAAGGACATTTGTTTCAAATGCATATTTATGGCTAGGATGAGTTCCACCATTCGGAATCCATGGCTGGCTTCCGCGGGTGGGGAGCGAGGCTGGAAGAGGGGCTACGGATGACTGCTTCCTCCCTCCCCCTTTCCCCAGGAAGTAGCATTTTGCGATCCTTTTCGCCATAGGTGGTAAAGAGTAATTTACGGTCAGAACAGAGAGTGTAATTGATGTGTGTTGTGCCCATTATTGCACAATTCTTCCTTAAAACACCCCAGTGAACGCTGCCGTGATTCCTTCTGTTGTTGCTGGGGACAAAACAAGCCACTGCCCCAAAGAGACTGTTCTTTCTTGATGGGAAAAAAAAAAAAGTTATTGAGAAAATAATTGGGGAAAACAAATGTGTTTCATGAAAAAGAAAACTGTTTAAGGTGATTTCTTTTAAGCCTAAGTGTTTATGGAATTAGTAATTTCTCAAAATAAATTAAGTTTTACATTTACCTGTGTCTTAAATCGGTTGGTAATTCTAAAGAGCCACAAACCTTCGTCCCCGTTCCGTTATCCACAGGAAATGGGATTTTTAAAGAAATACTGTAGCCACAGGGCCCAGGAAGGAGCCACCAAAATGGACCTAGAGTCTTAATTCATCCTCTTGCATCATAGGGGACATTGGGAATGATCAAGTGGTTCTAGAAGTGTTTCAGTGCTCAGCTTCGTATCTCCCTGACTGAAATTTATGGTGACGTAGCAACCAAACAATGGTATTTGTTTATTTCAGATTTCATAAACTTTAAACTGCTTCAGTGTTATTATTCTCATTACATTTTGGAGGAAAATTTTTCCCCCATGAAAACTGATTGGGACAGTTTTTGAATTAATTGAGACCTACAGTGTCCACTGAACTGTTCAGTACCTAAACGGGTTGAGGCATAGTAAGGAGTAGAGGAATTAGTAAGGCCTCAGAAATGTGGTCATTCTAACTTTCTCCACACGAATTGTCTAGCTTTTAAGTTTTACCCTTAGACTCTCTGTGAAGTGCCTGAGGAATATTTTTATGCCTTATCCACATGCTGCCACATGCTAAACTCTCTCTACCGATGATATCCTTTGGCTGAAACAATATCTTTTCTCTGTTGATGCCATGGAAAAGAAAAGGTCTTTAGCATTAATTTAATGTGGAGTAGGACGTTTTTCTTGAGAAGTCTGGAAATAGCCATTTATTTAAATACTTTTCATCATCCAGGATCCTTACTCTGGGCCTGGGATTTCTCGTTATCCCATTTCTCCCCGCGAGTAACCTGTTCTTCCGAGTGGGATTCGTGGTCGCGGAGCGAGTCCTCTACCTCCCCAGCGTTGGGTACTGTGTGCTGCTGACTTTTGGATTTGGAGCCCTGAGCAAACATACCAAGAAAAAGGTATCAGCCGCCGGGCGCGATGGCTCACGCCTGTAATCCCAGTACTTTGGGAGGCCAAGGCGGTGGATCACGAGATCAGGAGATCGAGACCATCCTGGCCAACATGGGGAAACCCCGTCTCTACTAGAAATACAAAAAATTAGCCGGGCGTGGTGGGGGGCGCCTGTAGCCCCACCTACTCCGGAGGCTGAGGCAGGAGAATGGCGTGAACCCGGGAGGCGGAGCTTGCAATGAGCCGAGATCGCGCCACTGCACTCCAGCCTGGGCGACAGAGCGAGACTCCGTCTCAAAAAAAAAAAAAAAAAAAAAAAAAAGTATCAACTGAGAATGCTGTTGATTGATGGACAAAACGACCGGACGCATCTCACCGGTGACATTTACCGTGTCTCTCTGTTCTAAGAAACTGATTGCTGCTGTCGTGCTGGGGATCTTACTCATCAACATGCTGAGATGCGTGGTGCGCAGCGGCCAGTGGCGGAGTGAGGAACAGCTTTTCAGAAGCGCTCTGTCTGTGTGTCCCCTCAATGCCAAGGTACCTAGCTGCCACATTTCTTTTAAAGAGACCTTCCTAGGATATCTGTTAAGTTCTTGGGCTGAATAAGAACATTTCCTGTCATACAGTATTTAATGTAAGACATGACCGAATACTTGGGTTTTTCTTTGTTGTGTGTGTGTTTTTTTAATGATTTTGATAAGATTCATTAAAATTCCACTCAGCCAAAATTGAAAAGAAATCATTTAAAAGCAGACAATATCAATGAAATAGATGACTCTAATGAGGTGTTACTCATCTTCCAGATGATCTACTCACCCTTTGAAGTAGCTTCAGGGGAGGTGACATTACGTATTCAGACTGAGGGTGGCCACGGCACAGATTCTGACGTCTAGAGCACACTTTTCAAAAGCCACTCTCTAGTGATAGCATTAACTAGCCTCCTTCAAGCTATAATTTAAAGGGGTAGTAATACCTACAAATTGGCAATAATTTGGTTCAGGAAGTTTAAATTATGCTATGTGCTGCACAATAGTACACATTTTTGTCACCTTTGGGTCCCCTGCTTGTGATTTTTTGGGGGTCAGATTAGGTAAACATAAATGTACATACAGTCATGTGCCATGTAACAATGTTTCAGTCAGTAGACTGCATATAGCGTATATATGACCATGGTCCCATAAAATTATACCTTTTTTTTTTTTTTTTGAAACTGGGTCTTACTCTGTCACTCAGGCTGGAGTCCAGTGGTGTGATCTCGGCTCACTGCAGCCTCCACCTCCCGGTTTCAAGGGATTCTCCTGCCTCAGCCTCCTGAGTAGCTAGATTACAGGTGCCTGCTACCACACCCAGCTAATTTTTGTATTTTTAGTAGAGACAGGATTTCACCATGTTGGCCGAGCTGGTCTTGAACTCCTGACCTCAAGTGATCCACCCACTTCAGCCTCCCAGATGCTGCGTGAGCCACTGCCCCTGACCAATATTTTTACTGCCTCTTTTCTATGTTTAGATACACAAATCCTTACCACTGTGTTACCACTGCCTCCAGCACTCAGTACAGTCACACGCTACACAGGTTTCTGGCCTAGGAGCAGCAGGCTAGACCGCACATAGCCTAGATGTATAGTAGGGTGTACCATCTAGGGTTGTGTAAGTACACTCTATGATGTTCAAACAATGACAGAATCACCTGACAATGCATTTCTCAGAATGTATCCTTGTTGTCATTAAGTAATGCGTGACTGTGCTCTAAAATTGGCAATGTTTTTGGTTGAAGCAATCTGGTAGGAATTTTTTCACTTGTATTCTTGATGAATCCAAGCTCTTCACTTGACTAGCTGGTGCCCCTTTAGGCAAAACTACACTTTTTAAAACTTCCCATGCACTTTTCTATCAGAATTGGATAATACCCATCTGCTGGGTTTGTTGTTAGGGCTGAATGAACTAAAATGCCCTCACACGGTGGCCAGCACATAGTAGGTGCTCAGAAAGTGTTCGCTTTTTTTTTTTTTCCTCTGAGACGGAGTCTCGTTCTGTCACCCAGGCTGGAGTGCAGTGGTGTGATCTCAGCTCACTGCAGCCTCTGCCCCGGGTTCAAGCGATTCTCCTGCCTCAGCCTCCTGAGTAGCTGAGATTACAGGCGTGCGCCACCATGCCTGGCTAATTTTTGTATTTTTAGTAGAGACAGGGTTTCACTATGTTAGCCAGGCTGGTCTCGAACTCCTGACCTCGTGATTCGCCCAGCCTCGGCCTCCCAAAGTGCTGGGATTATAGGCATGAGCCACCGCGCCCAGCCAAGTGTTAGCTTTTGTAGGCTCATTTCAGTTTGGGTTTGCATTATGTTGAGTAGAATGCTATTTGCTCAAAATGGGGGCCAAGGGAGTTAGGTTAGAAGAATTTCCTGTTAGTATAGATTATTATCATTAAATAATGATTCATTCTGTCTTAGGTCCTCAGAATAACAGGTGCCTAGATTGCTTAAATGCAGTCCTTCTGGGTGGAGACAGGGCACTCTCTGGATCTGTTTCATGTGTATGTTCCATATTTAAGGGAAAGAATGATTTCAGACAAAATTATGTAAACAAAACTAATGAATAGTTGACATCTTCTTATGAACCTTAAGTAAAGAATAATATATAAGAGATACTGGCTACTTATCTTTTTCTTAAATTAAAACCTCTCGTTCATATTTTACAGTTAAGAGACTTAGATAAAATAATGAATTACTTTCAGCTTTTATCTTTAGTTTGATTTGCTGATTTATCAATTTATTTTATGCTACCAAAAATAAATTGCCTGTGATTTAATTTCATAAACATTAATAGATCTGCTTTATTTTTCCTTTACTGTTTGAATCATAGTAATTGCCCCTTCTATTTGTGGAGTTCCTCATCACAAGGAGTTCAGATTTCTTTACAAAGGCTCTATAATTCATCTCTATTATCCTGTCACTCAGCTTTTTAGAGAGAGAAGGTATTATTTTCTCTGTTTTCCCAGATGAGAGAAACTGAGGCATAGCAAGATTAAACTGACATTATCTAGGTTAGTAATGTAGGTGGCTCGAGAGATACTTGGTGTGCATGTGCCCAGGTGCCTCTAGTAAATAAGGGGGATGGAACACAGGTGATGTCTGAACCCAAAAATCTGCCCAGGAAGTGATTTCATATGTGACAGGCTAGAAAACACAGGGTGTGCACTTGTGGGCATGCACATAAGTATTAGGAGAAAGAGGGTAAGAGTGAGAGAGAGAGAGGGAGAGAATGTGGTTTCCTCTTCTTAATTTAAGGAATACATATAAGACCTCATCTTCAAAATGGACCCAGTGGTAATAGTCCTTTCTCAAGAACATTTTTCAATGATACTATTCAATATAAGCAGGATCGAGATTTTTAGGGGTTTCTTTTTAAATTGAAGTGTCATAAAATTATCTTTACTTCTTTTTTTTTTTTTTTTTTTTTTGAAAAAATCTAAGTTAATTTTAGGAAAGAAATCTCAGGAAGACACTGGTTTCCTTCAGTCCCATTATGATAGATGACATATATTCTATACTGGTTTCATTTGCTATCTATTAAATATAAAGTAAGAAACTGGCAACTGGCTCTAGTTTAGGGCCAGATGTATGAGTTAAGACTCATCTTTTTTGAGAGATTGCAATGTCAGTGTAGGTAGTGCGGGTGCCTGGTCTGCATGTAAATTACCCACAGTGCCTTGCATATGGTAGACACTCAATGTTAGTTATTGAATTGAGCCAAATGGAAATTGAATTCACTGAGACTACTATGGATGAGATACCAAGTATACTTATAATCATTTTTATAGTTTTTAAGGCTTAAAAGTATGTCATACTATCAACTCTGTGATACAATTCTGTAATAAATTCTTTTAACAATGAAACAGATCATATGCCACAATGAGGTATTTTCTTAAGGAGTAAGTGACCCAGGATGCTATAGGATTTTTATGCTTTCAAAACATTTTAAGTTTAACATTAGATGTTGCCAGAATATTTATAACAAATCAGCCCTGGTATTAAAGGTGCCTTTCATAACCAATACTCTTACTTTCTTGCATTTACATGTCACTGGGTTGTAATGGTTGTTTCATCTTCAGCTTCTCCTGTGCTAGTTCATTGCCTCAGCGTGTGCATCACAAATGCTAGGGGAAAGTTGAAGAATCAATAAGCTTTTCCAATCATTTGTATTTCAGGGAAACAAAAGTCACTCTCTAAACACTATTTTAAGTGACCTGGTTGTGAGATTTTTGTACTGTTTTGTTTTGTTTTGCAATCTAGGCAGCTATTTTTTATTCAAAGAATTCCCTCTACGTAACCCATAGGATAAAGCTGGCCTCTGGGTAAACCTGTTTACCAGTTCTTAAGGATGGCCTGCCTTCTAAGGCTGTATCAGATTTTTAACTAGTTCCTGTTCCAGAGTCCCACATCCTTCTCCCTTGATCTTCTGGTCTCTGGCATTCTGAGTGTCTAACAGAACACTGTCTATACTGCAGAGGGCGGTTGAACTCTTTGTCTGGGCTTTTTATTGAGAAAACAGAATTTGCCTGGAACAAAGGGAAACAGCAGGAGCTTGGGGCGGAAGAGGCGGGCGTTGTGTTGATGTCTGAGTAGAAGCTATATTTGTATTCTGAAGACCACAAAGACATCACTGGCAGATTGGATTATCTGACCCTAGGTTCTTTTGTGCATAGGAGAGGAGGTAAAGTCATATGTCCAAGCTGGGTTGGGGAAAGCTCAAATTCTAATCATTTAGAGCACTTTTCTCAACACACACTTCACCGATAGCATTAACTGAGCCTCCTCCAAAATACAGTTTAAGGACAAAAATGCCTATGAATGGACAATAATTTGATGCAGAAAGTTTAAATTCTACTGTGTAGTGCACAGTAGTACACACATTTTTATCACCTGCGATTTCTCTGCTTGTGAGTCCTTTCATCAGAGTGGTTAAACATAAATCTACATGCTTTTAAATTGGCCGTTAAGAAAACCTGTTAATATGCACTGCTGCATACTCTTCCAGAAATCTAAGTATGTTTGAGGAAGTGCTGTAACTGTAGGTTAAGATAGATAAGGCAGGATGTGGTTGTGTTTTCAGGGGTCATTTGGAAGTAGTGTTCTGACATAATGTTACTTGAATGTGTTTAAACCATTTCTGTATTTCGAGATTTTGTTAGTCTTCTCAGGCTGCTATAAACACACACACACACACAGAGACACAGAGACACAGAGATTGGGTGGCTTAGACCACAGTTTATTTTCTCACAGTTGTAAATGATGGAATTGGCAGATCAAGGTGTCAGCAAGGTTGGTTTCTTGTGAGGCCTCTCTCCTTGGCTTGCAGACAGTGCCTTCCCCCTGTGTCCTCACGTGATTTGTCTTCTGTGCACACACATCTCTGGTGTCTGTGTTCATATTTCCTCTTCCCGTAAGGACGCCATTCAGACTGGATTGGGGTCATATGGATGGAGGCCCAACCATATGACCTCATTTGACCTTACTTACCTCTTTAAAGACCCTACCTCCAAATACATTTTCTTTTTTTTTTTTTTTTTTTTTTTTTTTTGAGATGGAGTCTCGCTGTGTCGCCCAGGCTGGAGTGCAGTGGCCGGATCTCCGCTCACTGCAAGCTCCGCCTCCCGGGTTCACGCCATTCTCCTGCCTCAGCCTCCCGAGTAGCTGGGACTACAGGCGCCCGCCACCACGCCCGGCTAGTTTTTTGTATTTTTTTAGTAGAGAGGGGGTTTCACCGTGTTAGCCAGGATGGTCTTGATCTCCTGACCTCGTGATCCGCCCGTCTCGGCCTCCCAAAGTGCTGGGATTACAGGCTTGAGCCACTGCGCCCGGCCAAATACATTTTCATTCTGGGGTGCTGAGGGTTTAATGTGAACTTTGGGGGACAATACCATATAAAAAGAAATGTGATTTTACTTAGGAAAAAGGCCAGTGGTATGAATGAATGGATCTAGAAAGTGCCTCGAGCAGTCACCCTCATCGTCCCCCAGCACTGTAATCAATGTGTATTATCTAGTGGGAAGAAACACAGGCTTCAGAGCCTGGTTCCAGTCCAACTTCACAGCCCTAGATGAGATGCTGAACGGCCCCGAAGCAGTTTACCAACTCAGAAGAGAGGGTCGCAGCAGCCACGGCCTTGAGCCACCGTGAGGAGAGACTGCGATCACACAGCACGCAACACCACACCCGGCTGGTGGGTGCCACTCGAGGCGTGCCAGCTACACACCATCTTACCATTCACCGTGACTGTTGTTAGCAGCACCCACACTTCATGCTTCTGATTGAGTTTCTTTAGCATCACCTCCTCTGGGCTTGCTACTCCCTTTGTATTGTAAAGTCCCAAAAGGAGCTTTTGGTCATCAACAAATACTTTTTATTTTTATTTTTATTTTGTGTGTATGTGTGTGTGAGACAGAGTCTTACTCTGTCACCCTGGCTGAAGTGCAGTGGCTTGCTCTCGCCTCACTGCAACCTCCATCTCCTGGGTTCAAGCAATTCTCCTGTCTCACCCTCCTGAGTAGCTGAGATTATAGGCGTGCACCACCACGCCCAGCTAATTTTTGTATTTTTAGTAGAGATGGGGTTTCACCATGTTGGACGTGCTGGTCTCGAACTCCTGACCTCAGGTGATCCACCCACCTTGCCTCCTAGAGTACTAGGATTACAGGCATGAGCCACTGCGCCCAGCCAACACATTCTTTTTATTGTAGTCTTCTTGAGCTTGTGTAGTCTTGCTGCCCTGGGCTTAGTTCAGGTCCCTACTTTTTTCTTTTGTCAATTATTCTAAGCCCACATATAGTTGAGAAACTACCAGACATTGGCTTCCCTGATGCCCTCATTCCAAGGTGACCTGAGAATTCCTAGTAAATTGGCAGCTGGGAGCCCCGTTCCATCCAGCCTACTTCACCCCCTCTTCAATCATTGAAAATCCTTTCCTCATTCTCTCTCTTTTTTTTTAATGGAGGTAAAATTCCTATAACATGAAATTATCCATGTTAGTACCTCAAAAAATTAAAAACAGAATTCTGTTATCCAACAATTCCATTTCCAGGCAAATACCCGAAAGGACTGAAAGCAGAGACTCAGAGAGGTATTTGTGCACCCATGTTCACAACAGCTTTATTCACAACAGCTAAAAAGTAGAGGCCTCCCAGGGTGTCCATCCAGGGACAAATGGACAAACAGAATGTGGTGTACTCATGCAAGAGAATATTATTCAGCCACAAAAGGAAGGAAATTCTGGCACAAGTGACACAAATGGACAAATCTTGTACAATTCCACTTACATGAGGTACATGGGAGTCAAATGCGTAGAGATGGAAAATGAACGGAGGTTGCCAGGGTTCGGTGGAGGGGAGAATGGGTACAGAGTTTCAGATTTGCAAAATGAAAAGAACTTTGGAGATGGATGGTGACCGTGGACTTCCACGTCGGCCTATCCTGTCCCCCTAAACAAGCCTGATCGCCCATCACGTCTCTTAAAAGCCATCACACACATTCTGTCCTGAATGTTGGGAACCTACCATTTGTTCTTGACACACTTCCCTCTCTCCTATCAGTTGGTCACCAGTTTCTATGCTTTTTGTTTCCTCACTGTTCTTCAAACCCCTCCACAGATTCACCAGCACCCTAGTTCAGTATGCTGACCTCTCTCCTAGGACTGCAGCCACAGCCTCCCCAGAGGCCCTGACATCTGCTTCTCCCCCACTCACATCCCTTTCCCACCACGGGATTTGTTTCCTATGGACATAAACCTGATGACGACCTCTGCCACCCCCGCCCCGGCCTCCTGCTCTGGGTGGAATTGTGCCTCCCAAAAGCTACGCTCCAGTCCTAACCCCTGGGACCTGGGAGTATAGTCTTTTTTGGGAATAGGGTTGTTGCAGACGTAATTAAGATGTCAGTTAAGATGAGGTCATCCAGGAGGATGGTGGGCCCTTAATCCAGTGTGACTGGTGTCCTTTGAAGACAGGGAGACAGACAAGAGGTGAGATGGTCATGAAGACAGAGGCAGAGGTGGGAGCGAGGCATCTGCAAGCCAGAGATTACGGGCAAGCACCATGAGACAGGAGAAAGGCAGGGAGCAGTCGCTCTCTGAGCCTGTGATGGGACCGGCCCTGCCAACACCGTGATCTCAGCCTCCAGGACTGTGAGAGAAGTGTGTTGTGTTAAGCCCCTCAGTGTGTGGTGCTTTATTGCTGCAGCCCTGGGGCACTCACACACTTACAGACCCCGCCCCGCCCCAGCCTCGTGGCTCTGAGGACAACAACTGATCCAAGCCTGCCCTTGCCCAGGGTTCCCTGCGAGCACAGCTGCTCCTCCTGGGCTCTCTAGCCTGCATCCCTGCTCTGTGTGCTCCAGCCACACTGAGGCCTTTGCTCAGACCCTGTGAGAATAATACCAGAGACAGGGTGGCTTCAACAGCAGACACTCACTTCTCACAGTGCCAGAGGCTGGAAAGCCCATCAAGGTGCAGGCAGTTGGTTGTGTGGTGAGGGCCTGCCTCCTGGTTCACAGACGGTCTTCTCACTGTGTCCTCACGTGGCAGAAAGGGGGCATGGGAGCTCTCCAGGGCCTCTTTGACGAGGGCACTGATCCATTCATGGGCCTCCACCCTCATGACCCAATCACCTCCCACAGGCCCTGCTTCCCAACACCATCACATTAGGAGTCAGGATTTCCACATTTGGATTTGGGGAGTCCGTAAACATTCTGCTTAGAACAGATACAGAGTAAAATGCTCTTGATGCTAGCTATAGAAGAAAGGTGTCATCCAAGAAAGGGCCATATTTGCTTAAATGAGTGGACAGAATCATGCTTTCTTCCACTCATGTCCACATGAGATTGGACTTTGTTATCTCAGCTCTCGTGGAGTGTGTAGGTGAGGGGGATTTGAGGTTTTGATGATAAAAACAAGCCAGGTGTGGTGGTGTGTATCTGTAGTCCCAGCTACTTGAGAGGCTGAGGCAAGAGAATCCCTGAATCCCAGGAGTTCAAGGCTGCAGTACGCTATAATTGTACCTGTGAATAGCTACTATACTCCAGCCTAGGCAACATAGCAAGACCCCATCTCTAAAAATCAAAAGTAAAATTTTAAAAAGCCAAGCTTTGTAGTTTTCTGGCTTTCTCTGGTGAGGTCTTTAGTTATTTCCCTTCTGTTGTGCTTTAGAGATGTACCATGCCTGTACCCCCTTTCTTCTGATCCTCTTACAGGGTTGGAGATGAAAGCACAAGCAACTCCTAAACCCTGTAAGGTTTTAGCTAAAGTTCTGGTGGGTGATTTTTTTCCTCATCCTTTTGTCTTCAGTTAGAAGATATGATGGGGTCCAGGCTCTGAACAAGAAGTCTATATGCTGATGGCCCAGTTATTCTCTCTCTGCAGGTTCACTACAACATTGGCAAAAACCTGGCTGATAAAGGCAACCAGACAGCTGCCATCAGATACTACCGGGAAGCCGTAAGGTATGGCGAGTATGTCTTACAGAGGAATTATGTACACAGATCGTTTTCACTTTCTGTTATGAAACACCCATTCCTTTAAAGACCCCAACTTTACAATATCTTTGCCGATTCCTGAGAGTTTAGTAAAAATTTACACTGACTATTTAATGGTCAGCTTGGTTTTTCTCTCAACTTCCAGATTAAATCCTAAGTATGTTCATGCCATGAATAATCTTGGAAATATCTTAAAAGAAAGGAATGAGCTACAGGAAGCTGAGGAGTTGCTGTCTTTGGCTGTTCGAATACAGTAAGCATTGTTTTTATAATTATGCTAGTGACAAAGAAAGGAGCTCCTGCATTCCGTCGTCTAAGCCTTTTGTCTTCTTGTTTATCTTTGTGAAAACTGCTCCTCTAGGCCAGACTTTGCTGCTGCGTGGATGAATCTAGGCATAGTGCAGAACAGCCTGAAACGGTTTGAAGCCGCAGAGCAAAGTTACCGGATGGCAATTAAACACAGAAGGAAATACCCAGATTGTTACTACAACCTTGGGCGTCTGGTAAGCTCGGGGTGCCATGCCTGCGGAAGGAAAGATGGGTTCTTTTTCTTATTTATAATAAAATGACATAGTGACACCCACCTACCCCATACATTTTATGAAGTTCTTTCACATGTTTTTATCTCATTTGAAGGTAGCTATTTGATTTCCTTATGAGTAATTTTTTAAAGCTCTCATTAGAGAGCAGAGCAGTGTGAATTAGTCAAGTTTAAGAAGTCACCCAGGCAAAAGGTTAAACCAAGGAATAAATTAAAATGTTAAAAATCCCATCTGCCCTGTAAAACAGTGCTCCAACGGGTAACTTCCTGATAAACATCGGTTTCTCTGTTTTTAAAACAAAAATTGAATAAGAACAGAAATTAAATAAACAAATCCGTAGTATGATTTCTGAGCTCCCTTGTTCTCCTTCTTCAAGGGAGCAGAGCTCTTCATCTGCAGGGAGCATTTCTCCCAAAAGCAGCTTTGGAGGGCATGGGATTTACTTAAAAGGGCTTTGACATTATTTGGTGGAAATAAAAAATAATGTGTTCTATAGTAGCTTTATATTTTTGGTTATTGACAGGATGTTTGTGAAGATCTGATTGCTCTTGATTTTCTTGACAAAAATAAAATGAGACACACACATAGCAAAATTCTTAAAACACGAATGGTTGTATTCTTCCTATAATCAACCATTTAATTTGGTTTCAAGAAACCAGATATGTATGTTCCTAATATATTTAGATGTATTCGATAAAAATTGCTAATTAAAAAAAATTTTGTTCATTTTAACCAAACTGGAATATATCCATAGTGATGTGACTTTCACGGAAGTTTATATGTAGATTTCCAGATTTTACCCAGCTTAGCCTTACAGGTAGGAAAGCATCCTCGTGTTCTAAAGAGATACCTGCTTACCCTCATTTTAAAGGCCTGAAGCTTCTTGGTTTTGTTTATTTTTTTGTTTTGTTTTGTTTTGTTTTTTGAGACAGAGTTTCACTTTAAAGAATTCTTATGTTGTCAAAACTGGTAGTTCCCTTTGCTGCTTGTTGTGGGTGTGATGGCTTTCAAGGATACTTCATGGAGCTGGAGCGCTTGGCTGCACACAGGCCCTGAGAGCCGGCTATCCCAGTGGCATGGCCGCGGTGCGTGCCATAGCTTCTGGAGGTGGTGTTGTGTTTTGTTTTGTTTTGTTTTGTTTGAGACAGTCTCGCTCTGTCGCCCAGGCTGGAGTGCAGTGGCGCTATCTCGGCTCACTGCAAGCTCCGCCTCCCGGGTTCACGCCATTCTCCTGCCTCAGCCTCCCGAGTAGCTGGGACTACAGGCGCCCGCCACCACGCCCGGCTAGTTTTTTGTATTTTTAGTAGAGACAGGGTTTCACCGTGTTAGCCAGGATGGTCTCAATCTCCTGACCTCATGATCCGCCCGTCTCAGCCTCCCAAAGTGCTGGGATTACAGGCGTGAGCCACCGCGCCCATCCTGGAGGTGGTGTTTCTACTGATAACAAGTAGGTGACTGGCTTAGAGATGGAGGTCATGATGACCACAAGGAAGGGACTGGACCCATACAATGTACTACCCCCCAAGACAGCTTTAGGCACCAAGGAAGACCCTAATTTAGCCCCCTTCTTCACCAACAAGAAAATAGTGGGTGCATCTGTGAAGAGGACAACAGTGCTGTCATCTGGTTTTGGCTGCACAAAGGCAAGACCCAGCAATGCCCCAGCTGTGGAACCCATTACAAGCTGGTGCGTTGAGCGCCTGCACCAAGTTACTCAAAATGTACTGTAAAGTTTCATCTTTCCAGTAAAGACTAGCTGTTGCATTGGCTCCTTTTCCCTCTGTAAAAAAAACAAAAACAAAAACAAAAACAAAACCCTAACTAGTAGTTTCCAAACCTGACATGCATCCAGACTGTCCCACCCCATCTCACATTTAGGGAATCAAAGACTCTACAGAGAATCTGTATTTTTAAAATAACAATAATAAACTGGGCCCAGTGGCTTACACCTGTAATCCTGGCACGTTGGGAGGCCAAGGCGGGCAGATCACTTGAGATCAGTTCAAGACCAGCCTGGCCAACATGGCAAAACCACGTCTCTACTAAAAATACAAAAAATAGCCAGACATGGTGGTGTATGTCTGTAATCCCAGCTACTTGGGAGGCTGAGACAGGAGAATCACTTGAACCTGGGAGGCAGAGGTTGCAGTGAGACAAGATTGCGGCACTGCACTCCAGCCTAGGCAACAGAGCGAGATTCTGCCTCAAAAAAATTAAGTAAAATATCAATAATGAATCACCCAGGTGATTCCAGTACCCTGTCGTTGGCCCTGCATCTGGGAAGCAGCTCTGTCTGAACTTGGATGACAGGGTAATCACATCAGAGAGAAGCCATGGTTTGTGGGGAACAATCCTAGAAAACATTGCTTTACATTTATTGGAAAACGAGGCTTTGGTTTTTACCGTAATGTGAATGTCTTTGGTCTTACTGTCTTTGTTTCTGGACTGGGTAGCCATGATTTTGCGAGTTGTGGAGATAGAATCTTATGAATGGAGAAAACAAGATGGCAGGAACGTCTGGCTAACGGTAAAATGTGACCTTTCCCCCTCTGCAGAAGTCCCTTTACGTGGACGAGTAATGCTTGTGTTAGAAATATTAAAGTAAAGTGGTTGCATGCATTAGTCTGTTTTCATAATGCTGATAAAGATATTCCCGACACTGGGTAATTTATAAAGAAACAAAGGTTTAATGGACTCACAGTTCCACGTGGCTGGGGAGGCCTCACAATCAGGGCGGAAAGTGAAAGGTACAACTTACATGGCAGCAGGCAAGAGAGAATAAGAGCCAAGCAAAAGAGTTTTCCCCTAATAAAACCATCAGATCTCATGAGACTTAATCACTACCATGAAAACAGTATGGGGGAAACCGCCCCCATGATTCAGTTATTTTTCACCAGGTCCCTCCCACAACATGTGAGAATGATGGGAGCCACAATTCAAGATGAGATTTGGGTGGGGACACAGCCAAACCATATCATTGCATTTTTATTACTCAAAAAATGCAAAACATGTTTCAGTTATGATATGCCATAGGAAGATACATCCTCTATGTGCTGACTCCAGTGTGGAAAGGAGGAATTATTTCTTTCTGGGGACAGAGGCAAGGGTGGCAGGAGTGGCCGAACCCATGGAATGGCATGATGCTTGAACAAGGAAGATTAATGGCAAGATACTCCTTTGTCTCACATTAACTTTCTGCAGAACCACTGACCTTGCGTGCATTTTTGTTCTTTTACATTTTAAAATTCTGTGCTTTATGACCTAGTTACATGCTTTGATGTTGAAACCGCTTTCTCTGTGAGACCTGAAGATTCCAGGAGAGCTGAAACTATTATAATGATCGGCTGTTTGTTCCTGGGGTGAAGGGGAGGCTGTGAAACCTCAACATAATGTTATGAGTGGTGACTTCAAAATTCAATCACATACAAAGGAGGGGCGATCCTCACAAAGTTAGTGAAGTGAGAATAGGGGTGGGGTGGAGGATGGGAACACATGAGGTCTTACCTGAATTCATGCATTTGGGTGGTTATGAATATATGGGTGTAGGGATTATCGTTTCTGTTCACTATCTGTTAAACTAGTAGTCAAGTGACTAAATATGAGACTTGATATTCATATGAATTCTTCTTTTGTCCCTTTTTTTTCCTTTTCTGGAGGTTGCTCTTCTGTTACTTTATTGCTCACAAAGTGAGTGGGTCTGCCCACAGCCTCCCAGGTTATCCTCTAGGCTCTACAGCTTAGTCTTCTCCCCTCTCCTAGTAACTGCCCGTCACTGCAGTTCCTTGGGATTTGGAAAATAGAGGATTTATAATAAATGCTCCTTCTGTAAGAGTGATGTCCAAAGGGAAGAATGTAGAGTATAAAGTACCAGCTTTCATCATGTGCTGTAGTCCTTGGGATTCATTACACTTTCACTTGGAAGATCATCTGTAGCACTGAACAGATTGAGACCTTGTACTGCTTTTTGTTTATATTGTTTACTAATTACGCTACCGTGAAATGGTCTTCCTGTGTTCCCTTCCGCCAACTGTTCCTGCTTATTTCAGGCTTTTGCTCTCCATTGTGGTTTAATTATCCAGCTTTTTCCTGTTTGACAGCTTAAAAGCATTAAGAGCTTAATCTTTAACAACTCGACCAACCCATTTATATATTGGCAAATAAGAACTTAATAACTTAAGAGGGTTTTTTTTTTTTTTAATTGTTGGTGTTTTAAGAAATCACTTTCTAGTAACAGGAGACAGAGATTTGTTTTGATTTCTAGACCCCAATATGGAAAGCATATAAGGAAGTTCTCTTGTGGAATAGGAAATCAGGAAGAGCGCGATTACTGGGACATATTACTAATCTTAGAAAGTTACAGTAATAGTGGCTAGAGGGATTACCGAAGACAATGCATGATGGAAGGACTGGATGTGTTCAAGAAAACAGAAACCATTCTAAGTGTTTTAGATAGAAAAGACTTAATATGGGGAATTGGTTAGACTATCATTGGAAAGCTGGCTGAGCAAAAACGGGATGGTAACATGAACTCAGAGGTTAAAGGGAATCCTATAGGTTTGGGAACAGACAGGAGAAAGTAGCACTACCAGGAGTTAAGAAATCACAAGAGGTTCCAATCTCTGGAGCTACCACAGCCTCAAGAGCTGTGATCATGGGAGACAGACCACTGCTTCCACCCTGGGACGGTGGAGGAGGGGATGTAGTCACTTCAGAGACACTGCCAGGGGAAGGAAGGAGAGAGTGAGAGTGGGAGGAAAGGACTGCTCCCCTCTCCCCACCACCTGGCAACTGTTGACAGAAAGGAACCAAAGGGTGAAGAAACCTGGGAAATGTAGTTGCAGACTCCCAGCCCCTGCTTCTCGGAGCAGAGTACAGAAGGGTGGGCGTAGGACTGCTGGGTAACTGATGTTACCCGTCTACTTCCTGGATGAGCAGTTTTGGGTAAATCACCACTTTTCTCTGCCTCCCTGAAAGTTTGTTCCCTTTGTGTAGATGCTATAAGATGAGTAGGGTTTGAGACAAAATGAAACCAAATTTTATCTGATTCAGTCTATTCTTCAATAAATAGCAGTAATAATTGTAGTAGTAACAGTAAAGTAGTAACGAATTTTGTCATGTTGGATAAATGAAGTTATGTTGGTTGTTCTGGGTGTGTTCAAATGTCACCATGGATTTTGTCCAAGTGACTCAAATGCATATTATGGTGGAGTGAATTGATCGGAGGAATCACTGGAACATCAAATAGAGATAATTAAGTGTTAGAATAATTAAGCATCCCAAATTATTTTAATTTTCTGAACTTTTCCTATCATTTCCTCATTAAAGGGGTAAAAATATTGTAACTTGAGTTTCTGAGTCTCATGGGAAATTCCGAGAACATCTTTAGCAAATGGATGTTCATAAGTGTTTCCATAATTCCATTAAAGCTTTCTTTTTCTTGCATAATATGCTATCTATTTGCTGTGTAGCATAGGACAAGTCAAAATGGTTTTGTCATCTAAAAAAAGGACAGACTTGCCAGTGAGTAAGTAAACAGTCTTAAACTCTGACAAATTGTGATCATTTGTACTTTTTGCAGAGTTAAAGGATCAAGTACACTCAAATAAAATGTGCATTTGAACTGAGATAAGAGGGCAACAGGGTCACCTGGTAAAAAAAATCCATCTCTCTCTCTCTCTCTGTGTGTGCTTTTATTAACTATGCAAATTGAGAGCTAGCCATTTTATATTCTGTTACCAATGTTAACATTCCCTCTCAAAAGAAGCAACAAAAATCTGGAAGCATTCCCCTTGAGAAATGGAACCAGGCAAGGATGCCCACTGTCACCACTCTTAACATGGTATTGGAAGTCCTAGCCAAAGCAATCAGGCAAGAAAAATAAATAAAAGGCATGTAAATAGGAAAAGAAGAAGTCAAGCTATCTATCTTCATGGACCATGTGATTCTACACCTAGAAAACCCTGCAGACTTTACCAGAAGGCTCCTAGAACTCATAAACAACTTCAGTAAAGTTTCAGGATACAAAGTCAGTGTACAAAAGTAAGAAACATATCTATATACTGATAACATTCAAGCTGAGAGCCAAATCAAGAATGCAATCCCATTTACAATAGCCATAAAAAGGGTAAAATACCTGGAAATTCAGCTAATCAAAGAGGTGAAGGATCTCTACAAGGAGAACTACAAAACACTGCTGAAAGAAATCAGAGGTGACACAAACAAATGGAAAAACGTTTCATGACCATGGATTGGAAGAATCAATATTGTTAAAATGGCCATACTGCCCAAAGCAATCTACAGATTCAACACTGTTCCTATCAAACTGCCAATGTCATTTTTCACAGAATTAGAAAAAAGCTATTCTTAAATTCATATTGAACCAAAAAAGAACCTGAACAGCCAAAGCAATCCTCAGCATAAAGAACAAAGCCAGAGGCATCACATTACCTGACTTCAAACTATGCTATAAGGCTGTAGTAACCAAAACAGTATGGTACTGGTGCAAAAACAGACACACAGATGAGTGGAACAGAATACAGAACCCAGAAATAAAGCCACACACCTACAGCCATGTGGTCTTCAACCAATTTTTTTTTTTTAAAAAGCAATGGGGAGAGGGCTTCCTAGTCAATCATGCTGGGATAACTGGCTAGCCACAAAAGAGTGAAACTGGACCCCTACCTTTCACAATACACAAAAATTAACTCAAGATAGATTAAAAATTTAAATATAAGACCTCAAACTACAAGAATCCTAGAAGAGGCTGAGCTCAGTGGCTCACAGCTGTAATCCTAGCACTTTGGGAGCCAAGGTAGGCGAATGGCTTGAGCCCAGGAGTTTGAAACCAGCCTGGGCAACATGGCAAAACTTCATCTCTACAAAAAATCCAAAAAAATTATCTTGGCATGGTGGTATGTGCCTGTAGTCCCAGCTACCTGGGAGACTGAGGTGGGAGGATCACTTGATCCCAGGAGGTCAAGGCCATAGTGAGCCACTGGTTGCACCACATCACACCACTGCACTCCCGCCTGGATGACAGAGTAAGACCCTGTCTTTTAAAAAAACAAACAAACAAAAAAGAATCCTGGAAGAAAACCTAGGAAACAGTATTCTAGACATCAGCCCTGGGAAGAAATTGGTGACTAAGTCCTCAAAAACAATTGCAACAAAAACGAAAATTGACCTAATTAAACCAAAGGGTTTCTGCGCAGCAGTAGGAACTATCAAGAGAGTAAAAAGACGACCTACAGAGTGGGAAAAAATATTCATAAACTATGCATCCAATATCCAGATCTGTAAGTAACAAATCAACAAGCAAAAAACAACCCCATTAAAAAGTGGGCAAAAGGCATGACCAGACACTTCTCAAAAGAAGATGTACAAGCAGCCAACAAACATGAGGAAATGCTCATCATCACTAATCATTAGGAAAATGCAAATCAAAACCACAATTGAGATACCATCTCACACCAGTCAGAATGGCTATTATCAAAAAGTGAAAAAACAACAGTCACTGGCAAGGCTGTGGGAGAAAAAGGAATGCTTGGACACTGTATATAAATTAGTTCAGCCATTGTGAAAAGCAGTTTAGAGATTTCTCAAAGAACTTAGAACTGCCATTCGACCCAGTAATCTCATGACTGGTTATATACCCAAAAGAAATCATTCCACCAAAAAGACACATGCAGCTGGGTGCGGTGGCTCATGCTTGTAATCCCAGCACTTTGGGAGCCTGAGGCAGGTGGATCACAAAGTCAGGAGTTCAAGACCAGCCTGGCCAAGACGGTGAAAGCCCATTTCTACTGAAAATACAAAAATTAGCCGGGCATGGTGGCGGGTGCCTGTAATCCCAGCTACTTGGGAGGCTGAGACAGAGAATTGCTTGAACCAGGGAGGTGGACGTTGCAGTGAGCCACAATCGTGCCATTGCACTCCAGCCTGGGTGACAAAGCAAGACTGCGTCTCAAAAAAACCCCAAAAATACGCAAAACCATGCATTCATATATGTTCATCACAACACTATTCACAATAGCAAATAGAATCAACCTAGGTGCCCATCCACTGTAGACTGGAGAAAGAAAATGTACATATACACCATGGAATACGACACAACCATACAAAAAAAATCATGTCCTTTGCAGCAACATGGATGCCACTGGAGGCCACTATTCTAAGGAAATAAATGCAGGAACAGAAAACCGAATGCCGCATGTTCTCATAAGTGAGCACTAATACATAAAGATGGCAACCACAGACACTTGAGACTACTAGAGTGGGGAGACGAGGAGGCAAACAAGGGTTGAAACACTAACTATTGGGTACTGTGCTCACTACCTGGATGACAGGATCATTCATATCCCAAACCTCAGCATCACACAATTTACCCATGCAACAAACCTGCACATGTACATTCTGAATCTAAAATAAAAGTTGAAGGCCGAGCGTGGTGGCTCATGCCTGTAATCCCAGCACTGGGGGAGGCCAAGGCAGGCCAGTAATTTGAGACCAGCCTGGGCAACATCGTGAAACCCCATCTCTACTGAAAATAGAAAAATCAGCCAGGTGTGGTGACACGTGTCTGTGATCCCAGCTGCTCAGGAGGCTGAGGCATGAGAATTGTTCAAACTTGGGAGGCAGAGGTTGCAGTGAGCCAAGATCATGCCACTGCACTCCAGCCTGGCCGACAGAGCAAGACTCTGTTTCTAAACACATACATACATACATAGGCCTGGCGCGGTAGCTCCTGCCTATAATCCCAGCACTTTAAGAGGCCGAACCTGGCAGATCACAAGGTCAGGAGTTCAAGACCAGTCTGGTCGACATAGTGAAACCCCATCTCTACTCAAAATAGAAAAAAATTGCCGGGCATGGTGGTGTGCACCTGTAATCCCAGCTACTCGGAAGGCTGAGGCAGGAGAATCACGTGAATTCAGGAGGTGGAGGTTGCAGTGAGCTGAGATCGCACCATTGCACTCTAGCCTGGGCAACAGTGCGAGATTCTATCTCAAAAATAATAATAAAAAAAGTTGAAATTATTAAAAATAAGAGAGCAACAGGTATTTTTCTCCTTCCTAAATGAAGCAAACAAACTTGAAAGTGCCAAGAGGTTTTACCTTACCATAGGAGACTTTTCCAAGGATTTTACAAAGTAGGTCTGATATGCTCCTGTTTTTGTATTTACGTTAGACGCAGGCAGGAAGAGGCCCCGAGACCACCCTTCAGAAGGTGAATTGGACACATAGCTTTTGATCATGAGAAACATTTTGTTTACTATTCTAAGTAATACTTTATCAACAATGAACTTACGAAGTCTTTAGTGAAAAAGACTAATGATGAGGCTTGCTTCAGTATTTCAGCAGTCTGAAATATGATTTGATTCCTAAAATCACTAAATAACAGGAAATGAGACATTACAGGTTTGGACCTGGTTCTTATTCCTGCTTTGCCGTTTCTAGTCTATAACTTTGGGCAAGTTCATTTCCTCGTGCCTTAGTTGCTTCATCTGTAAAATGGGGATAACAATAGTATTTACTTCATTGGTATTGTTTTGAGGATTCAGTGAGTTGATATGAAAAACTAGAAGCTACATAAATTAAAGTTAGGTTGGTTTTTTATTTTTGTTTGTTGGGCTTTTTCTTTTGTTTCATAATGTCTTGGAACGAGGAAGCAGGAAACTTGGAATACTAATTTTTTGGTGTGTTTTATTTTCAGTATGCAGATCTCAATCGCCACGTGGATGCCTTGAACGCGTGGAGAAATGCCACCATGCTAAAACCAGAGCACAGCCTAGCCTGGAACAACATGATTATACTCCTCGACAATACAGGTACAGAGAGGTGGATGGAACAAATCTCAGGACATGGCTCCACAGTAAAGTGCCACTGAAGACTTAGGAAATAGAGATTATTGTGCTTTTTTTCCCCGAGTTTTAAAAAAAAATATGAAGTTAAATATTTTATATTACAAAAATGTCTATTCTTCTAGAAAATGGAATTTCTAGGCTGGGCACAGTTACTCATACCTGTAATCCCAGCATTTTGGGAGCCCGAGGCAGGCAGATCACCTGAGGTCGGGAGTTCGAGACCAGCCTGACCAACATGGAGAAACCCCATCTCTACTAAAAATATAAAATTAGCTGGGTATGGTGGCACATGCCTGTAATCCCAGCTACTCGGGAGGCTGAGGCAGGAGAATTGCTTGAACCCGGGAGGTGGAGGTTGCAGTGAGCCAAGATAGCACCATTGCACTCCAGCCTGGGCAACAAGAGCAAAACTCCATCTCAAGAAAAAAAAAAAAAGAGAGAGAAGAAAGAAAATGGAATTTCTTTAGACATACCGGAATGTGAATTCTGGGAACGTCACACTTCATCTAGAACTGGTGTTGAGTAATGGGGGAGAGGTATGACAGTATCTTGTTTCTTCTGAAGCCTGTTATCTGCCATTGGCCATCCTTTAGGGCGCTGGGAGCACCCAGAAGTGAGCAAGAATGGCCTTGGGGCTAATGACATGGATAGTGCTAGGTCCATGCCCCAAGTTAAGGGACTTCACTAAAACGAGCCCCCTCAGTCTACACTCAGAGCCATGGATTCTTTCTTTTTATATGCTGCTAATTGACTTGAAGATCTGGTTTCCTATCCCCGAGCAGACCAGATTCAATTGATGAGGAGTTACTCTGCCTCCTTCACTTTAAAACTCCAAATGTCTTTTAAGAAATGATGGTGTTAGGAACAGAAAGGCAAATATCACGTGCTCTCACGTGCATAGGGGATCTGAAAAAATGGACGTTGTGGAGCTAGAGAGCAGAACAGTAGTTACTAGGGTCTGGGAACGGGGCAGGGACAAAGATAGGTTGGTTAATGGGTACACACACAGATAGAAGGAGTCAGTTCTAGTGTTCCATTGCACAGTAGGGTGACTGTAGTTAACACTTTATGATATATTTCAAAAAAGCTAGAAGATTTGAAATGTTCCTAACGTAAAGAAATGATCAATATTTGAGGTGATAGTTGTCTTAAATACCCTGATTTGATCACTACACATTGTATGCATGTATCAAAATATCACATGCACCCCATCAATATGTAGTTATGTGTCAATAAAAATATGTTAATGATGGTGTTAATTTGATCATCTGCATGGTATAGAGCAGATACATGCTTGTTTCTAGGGAAAATACAGAATGTATACTTCAATGTGATAAATTCTCAGTTATGAAAGTGTTACTGTCATCCTCTTATTTTGCAGATTTGTTTGGGTGTAACTGGTATCTGAGGAAAAATTAAAACTAGGTTTTAGATGGTTTTACAGAGGTTAATCAAAAGCTGTTTATATGTTGTGTCAGAAATGTGCTGAATCACAGTGGCTTTGCCACTGATAAGGTCGTGTGTGTATTTGTATGTGGGTGTGTATTACATGATCTACACAGATTTTCTTCAGTAGTTTATTCATAATTGTCACGTGCTGTGCACATAAACCCTGTTAGTTAGAGGCTAAAATGCGAGTACAACATTAACATGTCTTTTATTTTTCCATGTTTTACTCCCAGGTAATTTAGCCCAAGCTGAAGCAGTTGGAAGAGAGGCACTGGAATTAATACCTAATGATCACTCTCTCATGTTCTCGTTGGCAAACGTGCTGGGGAAATCCCAGAAATACAAGGTGCGTAAACCGCAGGCTGTGAGTTCTTGCAGTTAATGCCAGCATCTGACAGAAGCCGTAAGTGTTACTTCTGCCCAGTTAAATTAGGAATCAGGCCAAAACAGTGGCAGCGGTGCACCAATGCGGCTTGGTCAGTTTGTTTCCTGGAAAAGTTGCTTCAAAGACAGCAGTGTGGGGGCCAAACCCAGTGTCCTTTCTCATCAGAATTAACCACTGTTGTTCACACGTGGAGAGAGGAAGAGAAGCCCAAGGAAGGGGCAGGAGCAGGCAAGGAACTGTGGAATGGTTGGCCGCAGAGGCCGGGCACGCTGGTGCGAGAGGAGGACTCGGGCAGCCACAGTGCATCCCCGGAGGTGCCCCAGTCCCACCCTGGCACAATGGGGTTTGACTCTGTCACTTGCACATGGGCTGGAGCTCTGGGTTTTATCTGCAGGTTCCATCTTCTGCACAAAAGAATAAGCGACCCATGGAGGATGCATGACTGGTTCTTGCTGCTTCCAGGTTTTTCTTTATCTGAGTTATACAGGCCACCAGCAAGGCCCAGAGTTTTCTGACCAACAAAAACCACAAGATACTAAATCTTTGCTCCAGTTGGCAGCCAGGGTGGAGCAGGAATAGGCTGTGCATAACTCCCTGTGTGTTGAAGGGGACTGGTTGTAAACTTTAATTTTGTCTATCAGAATCACTGAGGGAGCTTGTTAAAGCAGAGATGCCCAGATTCTCCCTACAAGGGATTGGCTTCGTGGATTAGGTCAGGTCAGGGAATATACATTTTTACCTAGTATCCTGGGTGTTGAACACAGATATCACAGAAGTAGTGCCTTAGTCATTTCTTAAGAGAAATACTTTATTCCAGAATCAGGGGCTGTATCTTATTTTGATCACTCAGCCTATGTATAAGACCTAAAGGCAGCAACTAGCTAACATCGGTCCAGTGTTATTCACTTCTCTTTTTCTGTTTAATACATGTCATTATTAGTATAATTTTCTATAACAATGGTGAGATAATTTCATGCATTTCTCTAGTTTTATAATGTTGGGGAGTTGAATAGCTTCATTATACATTTTTAAAATTTCTAGGTTTTGCTCCAGAAATAGCTTTTTGAGAGGGTTTAGTTTTATTTTTTATGAATCTACTTGTGTAGCAGGGGAAGGAGGTGAGGTTTACAGGTTTCCCTTCTAATGACCTTTCCAGCCATCTGTCAGCCTGGGACAGGTCCCAAGTCTCAGTTCTCCTCCAGTGACCCAGCTATAGCGAGTCTTCTTGAAGACTTGGCTTATATAATCGTATTGATTTTTCTATCATCACACAGTCTGTAAACTGCTGGAATTTCTATTAAGGGGACAGAACACAGAGTTCGTTTGGCTTCCAGTTCATGTTGTTCTTCCCCCAACCCCCAAATAAACTAGAAAATACTCTGTAAAACAGAATGAAGAAATCAGCTTCCTCTTTCTCTACACATTTTGCATTTTAATTATCAAGGCCAAGGCGCTGGGCCTAACGTAAGGAAACAGAAGGTGAAATCTGAAACACAGAACTCACGATGAGACCTTCAGGAGCTACCAAGTGGGGGGAACATGATGTGACTTCCTGAGCCCTGGCATCAGCCACCAAGCAAGCATTCCATGTATTTTTTTTATTAAGGGTTTGAATTTTAAACAACTGTTTAGGTTTTCCTCTTATAATGCAAAAATGATACCGGTTGGCCGGGCGCGGTGGCTCAAGCCTGTAATCCCAGCACTTTGGGAGGCCGAGGCGGGTGGATCACGAGGTCAGGAGATCGAGACTATCCTGGCTAACATGGTGAAACCCCGTCTCTACTAAAAATACAAAAAATTAGCCGGGCACGGTGGCGGGCGCCTGTCGTCCCAGCTACTTGGGAGGCTGAGGCGGGAGAATGGCGTGAACCCGGGAGGCGGAGCTTGCAGTGAGCCGAGATCACGCCACTGCACTCCAGCCTGGGAGACACAGTGAGACTCCGTCTCAAAAAAAAAAAAAAAAAAAAAAAATGATACCGGTTGCTAATGGTCAGCTGCATCCCTGGCACTGCTTGTTTCAGGATGGAGTGAAAGGGTCTGTTTCCTTGCAGAGCACTGGGCAGGATGTTCCAGAGAAGAGGGGATATGGTGGTGAGTTGCAGGGCTGGGTGAACAGACCCTTCAGCCCAGCTATCTTGATGGCAGAGCAGGTGTCTGCTGCCCAACAACTCACTTTTTACCCAAGCGCGTGTGTTTTATTTATCATGCACTTGGTAAATCTCCTCAGAGAGCCTGGAGGCTTGAGGTTGGAGCTAAGCCTTCAGTCCCAGTTCTGTATCTCCATTGCTGTCAAGCAGTTACAAAGCACCCGGTTAAGTAATTGTAAAATGATCGCATGCATCTCTCATTTGACCCTGAAATGTTCAGGGTTCCAGAACCTATTTTGAGGTGTTGATAGGCAGAGGGAGTGTTCTCGTTATATCTGCGTGGCTCTAAGCACCTTTTTATCCTATCTAAGCAGCCCTTTTTAAAACCTAACAGCAGTCGGCCTCTCTGGGCCTCAGTTTGTTCATCTATAAAATGGAGATAGTGATCTGCCCAACCTCTTGACAAGGTGATACAAAAAAATGCACAACATAATTTGCAACTATCAAATGGTTAATGTGTATATGCATATATATATATGTATGTATAGTGAGCATTCAATCATTCAGTGGATCTCTAGGGATCATTAAAATGTATTAAAACAGGTACCTGTAGTCCCAGCTACTCGGGAGGCTGAGGCAGGAGAATGGCATGAACCTGGGAGGCGGAGTTTGCAGTGAGCAGAGATCGCGCCACTGCACTCCAACCTGGGCGAAAGAGCGAGACTCCATCTCAAAAAAAAAAAAAAATGTATTAAAATTTATGTTACTTCTTGCCATTTAATTTCCAATTTCAAGCTAATGTGGTAAAGCAAAAATAGAAAAGTAATGTTTTTCAGTGCTTAAATTATTTCTTCTCGTACTGATTTCTTTTTTTGTAGTGCTAATTCCAATGGCCCGGTAGCTTAAGTGCAGGTTATGTTGATAAAGTCAGTTTCCTAAGCTCCAGACATTTATGTCACACCTTTATGATTTTTTTTTCTTGCCACATCTAGATGTTACCTTATTTACTTGACATTTTTATTTAAATAGATTTTTAACACGAATATATTTAAACGAGAAACAATGCATCATTACTATAAATATAGGGTAACTGAAAGTTAAATAATCATACTAAATCCCAGCTAGATGCTATTGCTGGCCAAGGCTCTGAGCTCTCTTAGCTGCAAGGAGAGATTGGCAGGTGTGTTGAGGGTAGGGCCCACACACCACCACCAAGCGCAGACTTCAGCCCGATGCAATCAGAAGGAAGGAGGGAGAATAGAGAATAACTCTCTTCCTGTGTGAGTCACGGTTTCAACTTCACATCAGATCACCCATGTTACCCTTCCTATTCTAGCAGAGGCACAGTGGCCCCTGTGTTCCAGAGTATTCTTGGGTGGTTGCTGTGGCTGAAATGACCTCCACCCACCCGGGCTTCCTCACCTAGACGTAGAGACTAGCGCTTGTTCCTACCTAGAGACACAATTTGCAAGGCTTTCTCAAGTCCTACGCCTTTGTTAATTACATTTTGTCTAATATGCTTTAGAAAATAATACATTATTTTTCCCCTTTCTGTTGAGAAAAAAATATCCCCAACTCTAAATGTGAGTTTATTGGTTCATTGGCATAAATTGGCTCATTGCCTGGGTCTTTACACATCCAGAGACCTCCACAGAAGATCAATTTATAAACAGTTCACTGCTTTCCTGAATGAGGCCATTAGAAGCCCTGATTTAATAGATGAACGTTTCATGGGCTTTGAATACTCACAGATGCTGTGTTCTAAAGAGGCCCATCCAACCCCACTCCCAGGCCCAGGTATAGGCCCAGGGGCTGCCCCCATGACTTGGATAGAGCCAGACTGGCCCACCCGCACCTCCTCTCAAACCAGCCCTTCCTCCTGACACCCCTTCTTTTGTCCACATGCTGTCATGTTTCTGTTGCCCTGGCTTGGAAATCTTGACTCATTTTTCCTCCCTTGTCCCTCTGGCCCAGTGCTCTCTGCCTGTTCATCCTCATCCCTGTTCCTTCACACCGGCCTCCTCCTCACCCTGCAGAGTTTGGGCCCAGCCCTGCTGAGAGCAGTAGCCCTCTAACAAGTTGTCAGATCTGAGCCCTTCCCTGTCTTCAGCACCACTGTGTCCCCCAAACTGCTGACTCCTCAATGTCCTGAATGATGTTCGTCCTCACAGGCATCTGAGAACTTAGCTGAATAAATAAATGAATATAGCAACACTAGAAAACTCCTCACTTTTTGTCCCTAAGCCATTTCTCTCCAGTTAACACTACTTCATTTACAGGTAGGGAAGTATTTTTGAGTAGATTTGGTTCCCTGACCTTCCTGTGTCTCAAGTTTTAGGTTTTAAATGCAAATGTTTGAAAATCATCAGAAACAGCCCAGCAACTCAGAAACCCCTGCAAAGCTACACAACTCATTTGACTTTCTTTCTGCAGCCTTCCTGATATGGCCAGAGTCTTAACCCTCTTGGAAGGAGTTTCAGCCCCTGAAACTTGGAATGTAGACACTGACTTTGAACTGACATCCCATATGTTATCCTGATGTCTTTCTTAAGTCCCTCTTGGATGACATTTTTAAAATATAAATATTTCTCTGCCAGCTCTGTCCAAAAGGTCATGGTTTTGGAGGTGGTTCCCCCACATTTCCCAGCCGATTTATCAGGGGTACCACAGGCTGTAACAGGGCAAAGGAACTGGTGGTCTTGCACATTATAAAATGCACAGTCCCAGATGTGGGAAGCCCACCTGGAAAAATTCATGTATGACCCAGGTAGAAGGCACTAGAACTATCCCCACACCAACAAATTTGGTTGGTTAAGCTCAGTGTGTGATACCGAATTTTTTTTTTTTTAAGGCAGCGTCTTGCTCCCTTGCCCAGGCTGGAGTGCAGTGGTGCAGTCTCGGCTCACTGCAACCTCCACCTCTTGGGTTGGAGCAATTCTCCTGCCTCAGCCTCCCGAGTAGCTGGGACTACAGGCACGCACCACCACACCTGGCTAATGTATTTTTAGTGGAGACGGGTTTTCACCATGTTGGCCAGGCTGGTCTCGAACTCCTGACTTCAAGTGATCTGCCTACCTTGGCCTCCCAAAGTGTTGGAATTACAGGCATGAACCACCATGCCCAGCATGTGATACTGATTAAAACATGCTGCCCTTAAGGAATGTGAAGGTGGATGGAGTGAACAGCACCCCCAGGGCACATGTCAGTAAAAACAGGTTAGGCGTCTTTATTTCTCAGCGTTATGGTAGAAGGGGCCATCCAGCCAGCAGTTCTCAGCAGTGATCAGGGTAGGAAGACACTTTGCCCTGCCTCTTAGTGGCCAGGTTGGAAGTGAGGATGACTTGGAAGAAATGCAAGGTTGTACAAGAATCAGTTCACCCCCATCAGGGGCATTTGGTCATGGTCATGTCTGGTACTGTGACAATGTAGTTGACAGGTGGCCATCCCTTTCTCTTTTCTGCTCATCCTTTCCAGATGGATGGGGATGCTTCTGGGCTGCCCAGAGTGTTGTAGGTTCTTGGGGGAGAGGAAATGGGCCTCAACTCCTACCCCGGGAGCTCTGGAAATGGCATTGGCATGGGCGTGCTCCACGGCTCAGCCCTTTCCTGTTCCCTGGGCCTCCTGTCTTCATCACGCACCCTGACCTGGGCGACTTGCATAACATTGCGGAAGTCCAACCACTGCAGGGAGGCAGGTGGTGGCACTCACGAACATGTTCGTCCCCTCTCTGCGGCCACTGCTCCCTCCCGCTGCCCCTTGTCAGCCTCTCTCTGGCAGAGCGTGGCCCCCCCGGGCCTTCTGAGTGTCTCTAGAGGAATGCGGTGATGCAAAAGGAGGTGGTTAAAAGTTTGACAACCATAGGTGATAAAACTGGGAACTGCTTTTGCTTCGTGTACAATAAATATCTTCCTTTTTATATTTCTCATTTTTTAGGAATCTGAAGCTTTATTCCTCAAGGCAATTAAAGCAAATCCAAATGCTGCAAGTTACCATGGTAATTTGGGTAAGAAAAATGTTCAACTTGAATCGTGTTGAAATTCTGTTACTTTAATGAAGTGGGTGCATGTCTACAAAATTGATGTTGGGAGAGTAGTTTTTTCAAAGCTAACCTGGCTTTACAGTGTGATTCTGTTATTACATTAAAGATAGCAAAGTGATAGCCACACTTCCAAATCTTAATTGCATGACCAGAACGGCCCTAAAGTTGCCCACTCTGTTTATCACCTTCTCATGATGAAACTCAGATTGTCCTTCTTTGTGTTAAGCTGAGAAGGGTGAGATCGGATCAAGAGAATGAGGCTATGGTTACGAAGGGTTATCCTAGTAAATGAATCGTATGTTCTTTGGAAGCTTGCCATTGAACTTACCTCCTTTTCCTTCCTTCTTACAGAGTAGACCTTCCCCTTCCAGCCTGGTCTTCTGCTTTCTTATATCCTCTTATGCCTTGGCTAAAATGCATTCATAATCATTTATTCCCTAGAATTCATTTCTTGCACCCTTTCGTGTCTCCATGGTTAAGATGTTTAGAGCATAGCATGGTGATGTTTAGAATGCCCACAGAAATGTTTTTGGATCAAAGCTGTTCTCTACCAACTCTGAAGCTTCTCTTCACAAAAGCCAACAAGCATCCACAGGTGCTCTTCTGCCCATATAGAAAGTTAGTTTTACTAACAAAATCACTGCCATGATCAGAGGCTAATCATCCTAATGATTAGGTTTTTTGTAACTATCATTTTGATATTAGAGGCCTTATTTCCAAATGGCCCCACACAAGCTTTTACTTCCCCAAATGGTGTGGGGAAATATCTATTTAAAATAAACAGCTGAACTTCTGCATAGTCAAGGCTCTAGGCAGCGCCTAGCATCCGTCACCCCCACCTCCCATACCCAGCCTTGCTTCCTGGAAATTTCATGGCAGCACTGAGACATTGCATGTAGTCTTCTTACTTCTTTATGTAATAATGTTCCTATAGGCAGATGTATCCTGTCTAGTGCTATGAAGAGCCCTAGGAGTAACTGGCAGTAAATGGATAATCATCAGGGAGTGTGATTACAATAAATAAAGTTTTCAGTACAAACAATATTGTTTCATACAATTGACTTTTGAAAGCTGTTTGCATAGGATCGGTAATATTTCTTTGTCCAAGAGGGTAGGAATTCGGCACGTTACTCAGAAGCATTCCCAGTGAAATTTATCTCCTGCTATTTCAGCTGTGCTTTATCATCGCTGGGGACATCTAGACTTGGCCAAGAAACACTATGAAATCTCCTTGCAGCTTGACCCCATGGCATCAGGAACTAAGGAGAACTATGGTCTGCTAAGAAGAAAGCTAGAACTAATGCAAAAGAAAGACGTCTGATCCTTTTTCCTTCATGTTTTCAGTTTGAATGTGTGTGTGCATGAGGCATATCATTAATAGTATGTGGTTACATTTAACCATTTAAAAGTCTTAGACATGTTATTTTATTGATTTTTTCTATGAAAACAAAGACATGCAAAAAGATTATAGCACCAGCAATATACTCTTGAATGCTTGATATGATTTTTCATTGAAATTGTATTTTTTCAGACAATTCAAATGTAATTCTAAAATTCCAAAATTGTCTTTTTTAATTAAACAGAAAAAGAGAAAAAATTATCTTGGGCAACTTTTAGTAGAATTGAACTTTCATTTGGGATCTGAGCCTTGTCGTGTGTGGACTAGCACTATTAAACTTCAATTATGACCAAGAAAGGATAGACTGACCCCTACAATTTGTATAAATATTGAACGTGTCTCTATATTAGCATTTTTATTTAATGACAAAGCAAATTAAGATTCTTGTTTTTTTATCTCTTTTTTTAAAACAATATACTGTGAACTTTGTAAGGAAATATTTATTTGTATTTTTATGTTTTGAATAGGGCAAATCGAATGAGGAATGGAAATTGTAACATGTAGTATATCTAGATCTATATGCGTTTCCCCATAGGAAGAAACTGACTTCTGCAGTAGTTTTTGGATGCTCTGACTTGTGCAATTTCAATACATAGGAGGTTATATAATGTAATATTTTACATAAACAATTACTATCAGTTGAAAGTTCAGGCCATGCTTTAGGCAAAAGCAGGCAGCCTCACATCTTTATTTTTGTTACATCCAAGGTGAAGAGGGCAACACATCTGTGTAAGTTGCTTTTTAGTGTTTTTAACTGAAAAGCCGTTTTCCATTTTGCTTAATGAAACTACAGACATTATCCAGAAAATGCAAAATTTTCTCTCAAATGGAGCCACATTCGGGGAATTTGTGGTATTTTTAAGAACGGAGTTGTTCCTGCTGTTATTTGATCCAAACAGTGTTTTGTTTTGTTCTTCTCTGTATGCTGTTGACCTAATGATTTATGCAATCTCTAATTTCTTATGCAGTAAAATTATTACACAAACTAGCATGAAAATGTCAAATTGCTTTCTTAATCGATGATTTTCAAGTAGTGAACTTTATATCCTCCTTTACCTTAAAATGAAATCAAAGTGACCATATCATCTTTTATGTGGCTTCTATTTGACGTAGGGACCATTTCATAGAATTGCACTACAGTGTTTTCCAAGTTCAGAGAACAGAGTGAATAGATCCACACTGAGAGGAATTTGATTCTCTGGACTCACTTTTTGGGGGCAGATCTGTGTAGTGTTTAAGTCAGTAATTATAACTTCTGGTGGTTGAAATAGATCAAGAAATAAAGTGCTGTGTGTAAAATATTTCTTTTTTTTTCTTTTTTTCTTTTTTTTTTTTTTGAGATGGAGTCTTACTCTGTCTCCCAGGCTGGAGTGCAGTGGCACCATCTCAGCTCACTGCAGCCTCCGCCTCCCAGGTTCAAGCGATTCTCCTGCCTCAGCTTCCTGAGTAGCTGGGATTACAGGCGTGCACCAACACGCCTGGCTAATTTTTGTATTTTTAGTAGACATGGGGTTTCACCACATTGGCCAGGCTGGTCTGGAACTCATGACCTCAAGTGATCCATCCACCTCGTCTTCCCAAAGTGCTGGGATTACAGGCGTGAGCCACCACACCTGGCCTTCAAATATTTCTTAAATGGTCCCAAAACAACAGTAATAATTTATAGCTCTCTTCAGTGGCGAAGACCATCTTCCTCTTATTTATGTTCCTATAGTGCTTCACTTGTCCTACGATAGATGCACTATATGCTTTGTTGATTTTTTTAAAGCAAACTTCTTTTTTTGAAACAGTACTTGTCTATTGAGAGTAATCAAAAAATGATGTTTCTTACAAAAACCCCTTCAGGATCCTCTTTTTTTTCCTACCGATTCTAAAACTAGTGCCAAATCAAGTTATGCAAACCTGTACCCCTGCCTACCGACAAATTCCCTTAGCTTTCACTGCTTCAGCTTCCAGCATTTCCATCGTAGCTGTTTTCTTTCCAGAGAACACAGTGATTGATTTGATTGATATTTCAGGAAGTCTTTGTGCAGATTTTGGAAGCATACCACACTGGCTCCCTTTTCTTCTTTTTCCATCTTAAGGCAGCCACCCTCTTTGTTTCTTGGCTTTCCTTTCCAATGAGACTGAAGTGGAAGGCCACCTCGCAGTTATTCTCTTACTTGGAGTCTTTTACTCTTTCAATGTTTTTATCACTAATGACAGTTGGGAGGCAGGTGTCAAAACAAACATGGGGAAGTCAGAAGTTTGAGACTTCATCATCCTTCTCTTCCTCGATAGCAAACATCAGCAAAGCTGGAAAGAGGCTTGGAGCTGGGTGTTGGTTTGTTGGGTGGTTTAACATATGTAGCACATGTGAAAATGCAGCACTTCTTCCCTGTTCTTGTTTGGATTTTTAAAAATTTAAACGCAGGCTTACATTTGTTTCTCTCCCAAATTCATCCTGTCAGGCATAGCCTACAGGCCTTGACAGGGCCCCTTGAGGTTCTCATCCTGTCACATTGCTTACAGATGTTCTTTCTCTCTCTCTCTTTTTTTTTTTTTTTTTTTTTTTTTTGAGACAGGGTCTCACTCTGTCACCCAGGCTGGAGTGCAGTGGTGCGATCTTGGCTCACTGCAACCTCTGCCTCCCGGGTTCAAGTGATTCTCCCACCTCAGCCTCCTGAGTAGCTGGGACTACAGGCACGTACCACCGTGCCTGGATAATTTTTATATTTTTTGTAGAGACAGGGTTTTGCCACGTTGCCCAGGCTGGTCTTGCATTCCTGGGCTCAAGTGACCCGCCTGCCCTGGTCTCACAAAGTGCTGGGATTACAGGCATGAGCCAATGTGCCCGGCCATTCTTCACAGTTTATTTCAAATTACTAACAAAATATCGGAAC
Organism: Theropithecus gelada; assembly: GCF_003255815.1. Lineage (NCBI taxonomy): Eukaryota > Metazoa > Chordata > Mammalia > Primates > Cercopithecidae > Theropithecus > Theropithecus gelada. Next base: position 39,700,769 of record NC_037685.1, on the reverse strand, counting down.
AGAAGACTGAGCCCTCCACCAAAGCACTGGACATCTATGTCCATATTCACACCCAACCTGCCTGGACTTTGGGGTGAGAAAACCCAGACTTGGACCTTGGTGTCTCCCCCTGCAGTATCACAGGTAAGGCATTGAGCATTGCTCAGGCCCCAGTTTCCGATCTGTACAGTGGAGATAAGATCCCTCATAGCCATAACTTAGAGAGCCCAGTAGACCCTCCATAAGTGATAGGCTGGACTTTTGAAAGAGGGGGTCGGTTGGGAGCACACAGATCTGGCCTTAGATACCTTTATTCCCCATTCACTCAACACATACTAAGTGCTATGTACCAGATACTTCCTTAGGCTGTCTAAATACTAAAGTGGGTGGAAGAGGACACCAGTGGACAGTCCAGTGAGAAAACAATGATCAAAGGGTCGCATGAGTAGTAGCTGAGGAGGGAGGCCTGCTCTAACCTGGAGAGTCAGGAAAGGGCGCCCTGGGAAGGTGGCTTCTGGATGGAGATTGATAGGCAGAGAAGGGGAAGGTCACTCCAGGCTGGCTGTTCTCAACCAGGGAATTTCTTGCCCTTTGGGTCAGGGAGGCATTCAGCAAGGCCTGGGGATATTTTTGATTGTTAAAACTGATTGGAAAGTGATGAGGGAGAGAGAAGCTGCTGCTGTACATGGAATATGCACAGGACAACCCCCCACAAAAATCACCTGGCCTAAAACATCAGTAGTCCCAAGGTTGAGAAAACCTGGACCACACAGAAGCAACAGCATTTGCACAGGCCGTGCTGTGGGAAAGCTGAAGTCCGAGGAGGCCGGGGAGGGTGCTTGAGAAGGCTGGCCTTGGTGATGAGCCGGCTCATACAGGGTTCACAGACCACGTGGTGCTTACTTTAAACTGGGGGAGAATCCAAAGCAGGTCAGTGACATGATCCAAGTTAGTGAGGTTTTGACAAGGTCACTTGGCTGCTGGTGGGAAGAGAATTGGAGAGAGGCTAAGAGGACATAAGCAGAGAAGCCAAGAGACCATCCCAGGTGTCAGCGTCGAAATGAAGGTGGCTCTGTGCAGCCAAGTGGCAGAGGAGCTTTGGATGCCTTTGCTGAGGCATCCCAGGATTCCTCTGGCCTCAGTCTTCTCTCCTTGCAGCGAGCCAATAAATCTGACTTCAACCGACTATAGTTTTGCACCTGGTGGTCTTTGACTGGGCTCAGACAGGCCACGTGCCTATCAAAGCAGAAGAAATTCTCCCTGGTCTTTACTATTTCATGCAAGAATAAGGATCAAATGGATCATGTGTGTGAAAGAGCTTCATTGAAAGAACTACATACATAGGATTATTTACTGGAACTAATAATTTTAACAAAGAGGTTCAAACATAAATGATGAGTCCTAATAATATACATTTCAAGGTATATTACCCAGCTTCCCCATTTAAACCTCACGTTAAGAGCATGGGTTTTTGGCTCAGCTGCGTGTGAGTTCAAGCCGTTGCACTCTCATTTACTGGCAGTGTACCTTTGAGTGAGTTATTTTACCTCTCAGAGCCATTTCACAGATAGAATGGGGATAATAATATCTGGTTCATACTATTCTTCAAAGGATGACACAAGAAGCATCATGAAGTGCCTGGCATATGAGGCCCACTCAATATGCATTCATTCCCTACATTGACCACTCAAAGGGAACCAAGCTACATTTCACTGTGTAATGTTTACATTTCTAGACACCAGATTAGCATTATTTCCTTTTAAAAGTTACTGTTTGGATAGCAGGGCCCAATGACTTGACTGGCAGCAAGGTGATAGGGTTAGAGATGGCTGTGGCCTGCCTACAGCTCTTTCAATGTCATTAGCTTTGAGCATGGTGGATAGTATACTTGGCTGGTCAGATTACTTCTGAGAATTCTTAGTTAGTCTCCTATTCATGATGAGGGATTTATTCAACAAAGCTGAGGAAATAATCTCATAGTGCTTTGCTCCGGCCTTTGCTTGTTTCTGAAATTACAGAAGATGGCAAGAATAGCATAAACCATCTCAACTTCAATTTCTTGGAAAATTTCATATACTTTTTAAAAAAGATACTGCGTATCTTTTGTGGAGAAAAGGTCAATGTCTTATTCACAAAAACCTGACAGCAACTCGCATCATCTTTAAAACATTAATTCTAGAAATACTGGGATTGAATTTAATGTGAGTGAACTTAGCTTCGTGAGGTTGGTTTTCTCTGCTCGTTAATTTGTCATGGGTTTAAATTGTTCGGCAGTGAGACCTGTTGTAACAAGTAAAATAATCACACAGAAAGAATAATCCTGCTGTTTTCAAATTTAACAACTTTTTAGAGCCAGGTTTAGAAGTGGAAGTAAGGAATCCAATAGTTTGCAAAATATACACTATTTGCTGTCTTTTGCACACACATTTTCTGAATTAGCCTAATAATCCTATGTTGAAACTTGAAAGTCTTCTCATTAAGTTCATACTGATTTGCAAAGGGAAGTGATCAGAAAGTAAACCTCATGGCATGAGGTCCTTGAAACATACACACAAAGCATTAAGGTCTGTGCTCGTGAAACTGGGTTCAGTAGGGAGACAGTTACAGAAAGGAGAGGAAGGTGTTGAAACAGACGCAAGAGCAAGAAACACAGTTTGCAGGGTGGGCAAACTTTCTGTAAAAGGGAAGAAGTTAAGTATTTTAGGCTTTACAGGCCATATGGTCTCAGCGGCAGTTACTCAGTGCTGCCGCTGTCCTGTGAAAGCAGTCACAGACAGTGTCAACAAACCAAATTTTATATACAGAAACTAAAACTTAAATCTCATGAACTATTATGATTCTTTTGTTTCCAAAATGTAAAGTGTTTAAAATGTAATTTAAAATTAAAATTAAGTATTTAAAAATGTAAAACTCATTATTTGAAGGCCGCAGACAACCAGGTTGGATTTAGTCTGCAGGCTATTTAGGCCCAAAGATGATTATTGAATGGTTTACTGGAATAATTTGGTAATACTTCAGCAGATTTTACGGTGTTATTCCGTTGGACTTCAAGCCTCTTATATAGCACCTCCTTTCGGTTGTTTATTTCACATTATAACTAGAGTTTCAAGAGACGCAGGGGATATCTTCCCCTCTATTGAGTGGTACTTGCAATGCTGGAGACATGCAGGAGAGGTAACACCCAGAGGAGGTTGACCTCATTTACATAATATTAAGTGGCAATGTATTTAAATAGGAATGTAAATTAGACATTACACCCAGGTCTAGAAAACAGAGATCAGCAATTACCTGCTCTGATTTAGGCAGTACAAATGCCAAACTGGTTAATTCTGGTTAAAGGCAATTTGCTGGTTTAAATCCTTGGAGTTGATAAAGAAAACGTTTGCTGAGCTTTGAACAGGTGCTGATATGATTTGGGTCTATGACCCCACCCAAATCTCATGCCGAATTGTAATCCCTGGTGTTGGAGGAGGGGCCTGGTGGGAGGTGATTGAATCATGGGGACGGATTTCCCCCTGGCTGTTCTCGTGATAGTGAGTGAGTTCTCACAGGATCTGGCTGTTTAAAACTGTGTGGCACCTCCTCCTTTACTCTCTCTCCGTCTGTGGCCATTTAAGAATTTAAGATGTGACTCTTTCCTCTTCACCTTCTGCCATATCGTAAGTTTCCTGAGGCTTCCCCAGTCATGCTTCCTGTACAGCCTGTGGAACTGTGAGTCAATTAAACCTCTTTTCTTTATAAATTACCAAGTCTCAGGTAGTTCTTTATAGCAATGCAAGAACAGATTAACACAGGTGCATAGTGATTTGCTGACTGCATGACCCGAAGCCTAGAGGATGTGGGAGTTTGTAAAAAGGCAGAGTAAAGGGGCCAGAATGAACAGAGCTGAACCCTTTGCAGTGAATGACTCAATAGTACCATTTGGACGCTACCAAACAGATTTGGTGAGTCAACCCACTTCCTAAAAGCCACCAGAGCAGTTGGCTTGCCAAGGGATCCTGAGTAACTGACCACCCCTAAATGTGACAAGCCCGGGACCTGCCTAGACTGACCAGTCTGTTTCCTTGAGACACTCTGTGAGTTTTATCTCTATGAGACCCTTGCTTTGCTGTGGAGCTGTCTTCACAGTGACAGCACCCTGGAGTGTGTCCATACACAAGAAAATCCTTACTTAGCACCCTCTGTCCACCTGCAGAATCTCAGACCCTACTCCTGGCTAGCTGAACCAGAATCTACACTTTTCAACAAGATCCTGGGTTGATTCACATGCACTTTAAAGTTTGAGAAGCACTGAGGTACATCCTCAAAAGACGATGGTTCTCAAACTTGAACTGGCATCACTCATTAAAATGTACATCTCTGGGCCTCACCCCCAGAGTCAGGACACCTCCGGTGTGGCTGGAGATTGTGCATTTCTAAATACCCAGATGCTGCCGATGCTGCTGGACTGGGACCACATTTCAAAAACTGCTCTTCAAACTGTGAGTTGTTTTCCAAGAAGTTAATCTGAAGGCTTCATCCCACAGAGCCTATTCTATGTTAAATTGGGCTTTCCCAGCCTTACCTGGTGATAGATGCAACTTAACATTTGTCTTGACCGGGTGCTGTGGCTCATATGTGTAATCCCATCGCTTTGGGAGGCCAAGGTGGGTGGATTGCCTGAGCTCAGGAGTTCAAGACCAGCCTGGGCAACGTGGTGAAATCCTGTCTCTACCAAAAATACAAGAAATTAGCCGGGCGTGGTGGTGCATGCCTGTGGTCCCAGCTACTCAGGAGGCTAAGGCAGGAGGATCACTCGAGCCTGGGAAGCAGAGGTTGCAATGAGCCAGCACATGCTACTGTACTCCAACCTAGGTGACAGAGTGGGCACCCATCTCAAAACAAACAAAAAATTCATCCTGTCATCTTTAATTTTCCTTTATCAGAAGAATTAATCTATTTGCCTTACTTTCCTTTGCTGACATGATTTTCCTCCCTCAAAAAAGAAAGTGGAATCATTCTTTCGCTTCAAAAAGTTATTACTGCTCCCTTTAAAAATATTAATATGAGCTAGACAAGTTTTTTTAAAATACATTTCAATTTAATCTTGAAGTGTCCAAGACAAGAAAAAACTCTGTGAAAACCAACTACTTATGTACCTGATGGTTTAGATTTCTTTTGGAATTGTACATCTGTTCAAAATGCGATCACATCTCGTTGTTGGAAATGTTTGGATAAAAACCAATTTATATAAAGGTTTCAATCAGTCCACGTCCATGAGAAAGTAGAAAGGGCAGGAAATGATTAAGGGGGATTATTGCTAATCTGATAAACACAGATTTGTGGCTTTCGGAGAGACAGAAGTGTCACTCTCTCCATCTCTGTACCATTCCTACCATCTGGCCCCCAAGTGGCATTGCTTCAACCCAATGTCTCTAGGGAAAATTTTCTCTTCTGATTTTGGTTCTCAGTCCTGTAATTTCTGGGGCTTAAATTAGTCCTGGAGCTAGGGAAGAGGTGATGTCATTCTTCCATTGTCTCCTTCAACCACAGTTTCATTTTAAAAGAGTATTGGTAAATAAGTGGGCAGTGTGACTAGATGACGGTCTGGACTCGGTATCAGGGCTGTGTGCATGCTCAGCTGGGGGCCCTTGGTAATGTGTGATGTGATAGATACACACGGTTTGCATCCCCAGGTGTGTCTGAGCTTTGGGTTCATTTGTGTGTGAGTGTGCGTCCATCTGATGTGCTGTGTCCTCAAGCTTGTGGAGTCGTGAGTCTGTGTTTTGTGGGGTGTGGCCCAGGTGTCTGGGTCCACCATGCAATCGGGGCTTGAGCCTGAGTGCTCAGGTGTGTTAGGGTGGATGTGACTTCTGTGGGGTGTCCCCAGGTGTGTGAAGCTGGTTGCGCTGTGTCTGCCGCGGGGCGTCTCCGGCGGGCATCGGCGTGGGTGGGTCTGGCTCTTAGGCGGTCAGTTGTGTGTGCGGCCAGGTGCGGCCAGTTGTGCGTGCGGCCAGGTGTGTGCGAGGGCCCAGCATGGGCGGGCGGGCCTCGCGTCCCGCCTGCAGGGGGCGCCGCCGGGGGCGGCCTGGGAGCAGAGGCGCGGGCCCGGCCCTGCACTTCCGCCCCGGTCCGGCCCTCCCCGACGGCCCGGGTGGCGGCAGGTGAGGCGCTGAGCGCGGGCGGGGGTCGGGGCTGCGTCCGCTCCGCCTCCCGGGCGGGGGTGTCCTGAGTCCCGCGGGAACTCGGGGCGTCGCTCCCTGCGCGGCGTCTGGGCCGAGGCTGCAGCACCCGGCGTCCCCGGGGATGAGGGAGGAAGCCTGGGGCGCCGCCGGCGAGGCCAGCCGGAGGGAGGGAACGGTGGACCCCGAAACGCGTCCTCCATTGCCTCGCGCGGGGGCCATGGGCGCGATTGCCAGAACGGGCGGAGGGCGGTAAAAGCCAGGAACCGCCTCACGCACGGACGCTGCTTCCCTGTAAAGGAAACGTGGCCGCCCACACGCTGGCTTTCAGAGGACCTCGGCTGAACCAGGCTAACGCTTCTCAGAAATTGTTCTTAAAGATTTCCCGTTTGTAAGGAGACTGGAAGCAGCAAAAGAAATCTAAAAACGTCTCCTGGCACTTGTGAATTTCTGATCTAAGGTTTCTTTGGAGCCGTTAGTGAAAATTCTGAAATTTTGAAGAAATTTATTAACTTGATTATTAATTATGGTTATCATTGCTATTTTACTCTGTGGGCCAAGGAGAACACCATAGGCTCAAAAGCCGACTTAAGTGTTTTTGGAACACAGCTTCTTAACTCCACGCTTAGTTGATTCATATTGAAGTGATAAGAAAATGTACTAGATTTCTGGCCTTTTTTGTTGTTGTTTGGGATGGAGTCTTGCCCTGTCGCCCAGGCAGGAGTGCAGTGGCGCGCTCTCGGCTCACTGCAGCCTCTGCCTCCCGGGTTCAAGCGATTCTCCTGCCTCAGCCTCCCGAGTAGCTGGGATTACAGGCGCCTGCAACCACGCCCAGCTATTTTTGTGTTTTTAATAGAGACGGGGTTTCACCATGTTGGCCAGGCTGGTCTCGAACTCCTGTCCTCGTGATCCGCCCGCCTTGGCCTCCCAAAGTGTTGGGATTACAGGCGTGAGCCACCGCACCCGGAATTTGTGGCCTTTTTTAAAAGCATGTGATTTATTTTGCTAAATGTCCCAGGAAAAATGATTAATGAAAAACTACAGGTGACCTATATAAAGTGTAGGTCTTCACACACGTACGTGTCCTTATGTACATTTACCTGTAAATGAAGACGACTTTTCCCTGGCCTCATTCAGTTTATCGAAATGCTCAGATGAGGAGCACCTGCAGTTTGCCCGTATTTTCCCAAAATGCCTTGTTTGCCTGCAACTATTCCCAGGAGAAGCCAGACTTTCCTCCGTAAGCAAACCACTGTGCTCTCGCAGAGATTTGTACTGTAAAAGCTGAGTTTGCAAAGTTAAATTAATTTCGAATTGGTGGATTTTTGTATGGAAATACTTTGGGCTAGTTGACTTTACTAACCAGGACCTACCTACTACTAGTCAGGAGAGGGTGGTGGTTTGTGGTTCTCTGGATAGTGGGTAGCCGTAAGTAGAACAGAAGAGGGATTTTAAAATGATCTGTTCATTTTTCTCTTTACTAGTAAGATTTCCAATCTGTGTCCATTCTTGAAGTGAAGTCACTGGGAGGCTTTGTACCCACCTGGAGCCAGCGCCCTTACCAGGGATTAGGGCACCGGCAGACTGGTGTGGAGGTGTAGTGCAGGCGTGCTTGAAGAGGGACAGGACCCAAGGAAGGGTGACAATAAGAAGACAAAAACACGAAATATTCGCAGCCCTCTTTAGCACATCCTCCATCTAGGCAAAATCTATTAGGAATTTTAAGAGGCTTCAATTAAACAGTGCTCGGTGTCCTGCTGAACAGGAATTCATTCTTCAGTCGAAGCTCTATTGTCAGTAAAACTGCTCAGGATAAGGCAGCCGTGTTTAGGCTGTGAGGAGCTGCCCCTGGACTGCGGAGCTTGCTCCGTAAAAGGCGTCTTGATACCCCCTCAAATGGATTTACAGAAAAGACTCAGCTGTTGGAAGTCTCTGGGATTGTATGGCATCATGAGGTAACAGACCTGGTAAATAGCTAGAACGTAGAGAAGAATGAAACCAGAGGCAGTGTGCTGTTGGAGCTGAGAGGTGAGTGCTCACTGGAGGGCCAGAAGAAGGTCACAGTTGGACAGACCTTAAGCAGAGAGTGGATTTTTATAGGCAGAAGAGTGGAAAGGGTGGCCGACACCATGAGCAAAAATAAGAAGCTGAAGATGACGGTGTGTTCAGAGAAAGGCAAACAGCTGGCGTGCTGAGCCTGGACTGCGCGTGAAGAGGGGTGGGGTGGGGGTGCCTGGAAAGCAAGGCTCTCTGGTGATAACCTCTACTTTTCAATCAAGGTTCTGATTTTTTTTTTTTTTTTGCTTGTTTATTGGGAAAATTTTAAGCAAACATGAAAGCACCGCAAAGTAGTAGAATGAATTTCCATATATCCATCAAATGGACTTCACAAGTCTCGTTTGGCCATATCCACTTCATCTTTTTTTTCTTTTTTTGGTTGTGGCTGAAGCAGTTTAAAGCAATTTATTCCAGACAACATAACATTTCACCCCTAAATTGTTCAGCATGCTTCTCCAGAGAAAGGGCATTTGCTTGTGTAACCATAATACAATTATCACCTCCTGATGAAATTGACAATAATTCCTTAATATTTTCTAAAACCTAGCCTATGATCAAATTTACCTGATCACCTCAAAAATTAACTTAGTTTTACTGTTGGTTTGTTTGAATCCAAATCCAGACAAGAATTTGTTGACTATCTGTTATCTTTTTATTTTTTGAGACAGGATCCAGCTCTGTTGAGATCATGGCTCACTGTAACCTCAAACTCCTGGATTCAAGCCATCCTCCCACCTCAGCCTCCTGAGTAGTTGGGATTACAGGCATGTGCCACAACACCCAGCTAATTTTTTTTTTTTTTTTTTTTTTTTATAGAGATAGGTATTGCCCAGGCTAGTTGGTTGTTCCCCTCACCCGTAATGGAGTCTCATTGACTTTTGTCACCCAGGCTGGAGTTCAGTGGCACAATCTTGGCTCACTGCAACCTCTGCCTTCTGGGTTCAAGCGATTCTCCTGCCTCAGCCTCCCAAGTAGCTGGGATTACAGGTGTATGCCACCACGCCCAGCTACTTTTTTTGTATTTTTAGTAGAGACGGGGTTTCACCATGTTGGCCAGGCTGGTCTTGAACTCCTGAACTCAAGTGATCCACCTGCCTCGGCCTCCCAAAGTGCTGCGATTACAGACGTAAGCTACCATGCCCAGCTGTTGTCTCTTTCAGTCTAGGGCAGGGGTGGCAAATTTCTCTGTGAAGGGCCAGATACCAGCTCTTTCAGGCTTTGCAGGCCCTATGGTCTCTGCCGTAACTGCTCAGCTCTGCCATTGTCATGCAGAAGTAGCCAGGGGTGATAGTAAATGGATAAGCGTGGCTGTGTTCCAATAATACTTAATTTCCAAAACCTTTGTGTTTTAAAATCCACCCACAGGCTGGACTGACCCGCAGGCTGTGGTTTGTCGACCCAGGTCTAGAGCAGCCTTGGCCGGTTTCTTTAATGCCAATGACTGTCGATGTTGCTTGGTTGACTGCCTGTAGAGTGCCTCACGTTCTGGATCTGTTGGGCTGCTTTTGCTGGAGTATGGTTTGGCTTACTTCTCTATCCCCTATATTTCCTGTAAACTAGAAGTTAGAGCTAGAGGCTTAATTAGGTTCATGCTCACCATTTTTGGCAAGTCTACTTCAGAAGTGGTTTGACTTTTTTAAAATCTAAATTTATCTGACTTTAAAGACTTGGAAACCCTCATCAAAGAAGCTCAACATTACCAAAATAGGAGCTCAGCATTACTAAAATCGGCTTTGCCTGATGGCTGAGAATACATTTTTTCTCTTTCTTTTTACTTTTCTTACTTGTGGGAGAGTATATAGAGCTGTTATTTCTCAGAGTTCTTTTTTGATTAATTTTTGTGGGTACCTAGTTGTAGGTGTATATGAGATACAATGTGTAATAACCCTCATTACAGGGTATATGAGATACAATGTGTAATAATCACATAAATAATCAGGGTAAATGCGGTATCCATCACTTCAAGCATTTATCTTTTGTGTTACAATCTAATGATACTCTTTTAGTTATTTTTAAATGTACAATTACATTATTACTGACTATAGTCACCCTATTGTGCTATCAAATACTAGATCTTATTCCTGCTTTCTATGTTTCTGTACCCATTAACCATCTCTACTTTCCCCCAACCCCCCTACTACCCTTCCTAGCCTCTAGTAACCATCATTCTGATCTCTATCTCAGTGAATTCAATTGTTTTAATTTTTGGCTCCCACAAATGAGTAAGAACATGCAAAGTTTGTCTTTATGTGCCTACCTGGGTTATTTCACTTCACATAATGACCTCCAGCTCCACCATATTGTTGCAAACGACAGGATCTCCTTTTTAATGGCTGAATAGTACTCCATTATAGATGTGTGCCACATTTTGTCAAGGAGGTCTTGAGAACTTTGAACCCTTTCTCTAGGTCACTGGAAGGTGCCTGTATTCAAGGCATTCTTTGGCCCCTCAAGCATGTGAACTACATTTTTGCACTGAACAAAAATATATTCCTTCCTTGGGCATATGCCCAGGGTCTCAGATTGCCTTCTAATGGGAGTTAGGTCATTTATGTTTGTTTTTAAGCCCCTTATTGCTTAAATGTTTAATTTTCTTCAGTTGACTTCCTCTTATCTTACCTCCCAACAGGACCGAAAACTGAATATTTGGTCCCGTGGACTTTCTGGTCACCCTATGAGGTAGATTTACTTTGTCTTGAGTCGTGTGGAAGGACTCTGAAGTCACAAGTTTTTAAGACTCTCAGGCTTACTGTGGATCTGGATTCTAAGGCAACACTTCCTTGAAGAAACAAGCTTACAGGTGAGAACTCTTAGCCTCTGTTCTAGAGTGTTCATTGCTCAAGTTCTAGAGCACCACAAGAAGTATGCTGACAAATAGTGTCAGTTGGAAGCCCTTGTCTCTTTGTCATTTAAGAATAGTGGTGGGGGGCCAGGTATGGTGGCTCATACTGTAATTCCAGCAGTTTAGGAGGCTGAGGCGGGAGGATTGTTTGATCCCAGGAGACTGAGGCTGCAGTGAGCTGTGATTACACTGATTATGCCACTGTGCTCCAGCCTGGGCAACAGAGTGAGACCCTGTCTCAAAAAATTAAAGGAGGAGGGAAGGGAAGAATAGTAGAGCAACTGTAGGTTCATTTCTGCATCTATTTTTCTTTGGGGTGTGTGGTCTTTTGACTTATAAGAATTATATATTGAGAATACGAATCTTTTGTCATATATACTATAAGTATTTCCACCCTATTTTTTATACTTTGTGTAATACAATCTCTAGGCTTTGCAAAACATTTTAATTTTATGTAGTTAAAATATCGATCTCCCCTTTACAGTGTCTTTGTTTTGTGTTTTGCTTAGAAAGACCTGCCCATTTTAAGGTTTCTTTTTAAAATTCATGTTGACACAGATAAATGAAAATGTAATGAGAGCTGGGAACATGTGATTCTGAAAAAGACTATTGAAGGGGGAGTATTTCCAGACAATATAATACCAAACTAATGTTGGCATTAAGACTGGTCCTATGTTGCTAAGTGTTGAAGTTGGGCGATGAGTATTTGAGAGCTCCTTCTATCATTACCCTAGTTTTGTACATATTTTACTTTCCATAACAGTTTTTTTAAATTTTATTTTTATTTTTATTTTTTTACCAAGAATAGCAGGGGGAAATTGTATTTTGTCCCATTCATTCATATTCAGCAGCTATTTATTAAGCTGTTCTGAACACTGGAGGGTATCATGTTAATAAATGAAAAAGGTATTGAAATTTCTGTTATGTGGGAGACAAATATTAGCATCATGGTTAAGGGCACCAACTTCTGTGTCAGACCGCCTGGCTTCTCGTCCTCCCACTGCCACTTACTAGCTGGGTGATTTTGGACTTTTTAATTAAAAAGATGTGTATAATAACAGCTGTCTGGAGGCTCTAGGGAGAATCTGTTTTCTTGCTTTTTGTAGCTACTAGAGGCCACCTGCATTCCTTGGCTTATTGGCCCTTTCCTCATATTCCAAGCTAACAACATTGCCCTTTTCTGGCCCTGCTTTTGTCATCACATCTGTCTGATCTGATCCAGGACAGGTTTTCCAGTTTTAAGGATTCCTCATTTGATTAGATTGGGCCCACTTGGATAATCCAGATTAATCTCTGCATTTCAAGGTTCTTACATCTGTGAAGTCCCTTTTGGCATAGGAGGTAACATATTCATAGGTTCCAGGGATTAGGATGTGAACACCTTTGGGTGGCCATTATTCTGCCAACCACAGATTTGAGGAGACAAAAGAAAGTGAATGTGATTGAGTCCTTGGCAGGGAGGAGATGGGACTGGAGAGGGAGCCAGGCAGAGAGGATTCAGTAGGTCATCATACGTCTTGAAGTTCCTCCCAACAGTAAGAGGAAGTTATGGTCAGATTTATTCCCTCAAATCTGGAATCAGCTGTTTCTCCAAGGAGCCCTAGTTAGCTGTTTTAAAGTGAAAAATGATACTTAAAGACAGTAATCTGGACCTAACAGGGTGCTCATTACTGTTGGATTGGCAGTTGTTTTTAAGCCATTTCAACAGACAGACAGGGAAAACCATTGTTCAAGATAAAATATTTCATGAGTGCATACTGGTAACATCCAAGTCTGTTTCTGGACTGCAGCGTTTTTGCTTATTGTCATAGAACTTATATCCATACCCCTTTCTTCCACTCCAGAAATCTCAGTTCACAGCAACCCAGTGTAATTGATGATTTGCTTTAGCCCTCACCCCACGGAGTCAGTGCCACAGGGGTGTGGGGATTGGGAGGAAGACCACGGAGGTAAAGTGTCATTTTTGTTACATCGTATCAAGCCTACATACCGTCTACAAGACTTCTCTCTTTTGCTGTTGACCTTGCTTACCTGACTGAAATAGTGATTGGCAGGTTTCTCCACTGTAAAGTCACACTTTCCCCCTCCCTTCATACTGTGCTCTGAAAGGAAGTCATAGTGAGCAGCCTGCACTTCTGGAGGGAGGAGTTATTTAGACTTCATCTCCTTAAGGGGAAAGTATCTACATATGTTATTTGGAATTCTTCCGTGTAGGAGGTTTATCTGTTTTCTTGCATTTATTTACTCAGTCATTTATATCATTATGGACTCACAGACACTTATTTTATACTTTAGGTTCTAATCCAGTACTCCTTATTTTGTTCTCCAGTTGTTCCTGCTTTGGTCATTGGTAGCCTGTTCTGTCGTCTCTTGTGTCCCTTTGACTTGCCCCATCATTCTGGGCTGGTGGGTTTGTTTATTTTTGAGCACTTGCTTGCTTTCCGATATTGCTAGATGCCCTAGATTCTTCTTGTGTATTTCCTGCTCCGGTCTTAGGTTCAGCCGTTTCTCTAGGGAACCCTGGTCCCCTCTGTTGGAGATGTTGTTAGAAACCACAAGCTGGATGCTGGTGTGCTTATTTAGACTGCAGTGGCATTGCTTTTAGGTCCTCTCAGCTGATGGAGCAAGGAAATGTCTGTGTGTACTGACCTGTGTGTATACACGTATCAGTAAATACTTCTGTATGGAACCAGCTGTTTCTGTGAGTCCACACTGGTGTCTCCAGCCCTAATCCTTTACCCCATGGATCACTCTCGCCTTTTCCCTGCTGTCTCTCACCTCCCACATCAACAGTGAGAAACCTGGCTCCCATCGCCTGTGGCTCATTTGCCTACTTTTCAGTACATACATGTGTATGACAGCATTGGAATTGCCATCTCGCCCTATGGGAACCACTGAATCAATGAGAGCCTGGTTTTTATTAATATATATAGTTCCTTTTGCCTTTAGTCTTCTGTGGACTGGGCCAACAGGTGAAACAGTTTCTTTGGGCAGGCTGAATGAGATCCTGCTACCTTGAGAACATCTTACCAGTCAGATCTACAGGGTGCAGATTCCATGGCTTCCCCCTGGCAGTTCTTCCATCACTTGGCTATTTTACTCCGCCTGAGCCAAGGCAGGCTTTGCTATCCTGACTTGACACAGAAGAGTTCCTTAGTAACTGTGTTCATTTGCTAGGGCTTCCATAACAAATTACCACAGACTGGGAAGCTTAAGACAACAAAAATTTATTCTCGGCTCACAGAATCCAAAACCAGAATTCAAGGTGCTGTCAAGGCTGCCCTCCCTCCAAAGGCTGTATGGAAAGTCCTTCCCTACATTTTTCAGCTTCTGGTGGCTCCAGGTGTTCCCCGGCAAGTGGCTGCACAGCTTCCGGTTCTGCTCTGTCTTCACATGGCCCCTCCTCGGTGTCTGTCTTCTCTCCTGTCCCTCATAAGGATATCTGCCATGGGATTCGGGGCCCATGTAGGCTGCCCAGGATGATCTCATCTCAGCTTCCCTAATTAATCGCATGTGCAAAGTCCCTTTGCCGTGTGAGGTGCCATAGTCAAAGGTTCCAGGGATTAGGGCATGGAGATGTTTGCGGGAGACCTTTGTTCTGTCAGCCTCACTTTGTGATGCTGCAGCCATCGCAGGATCAGAGCAGATCCCAAGGCATTTTTGGCAGAGTAAGACCAGGTGCCAATCCCCGAGGTGTGTTTCTGCTGCTCTTTTTTTTTTTTTTTTTTTTTTTTTTTTTGAGACGGAGTCTGGCTCTGTTGCCCAGGCTGGAGTGCAGTGGCCGGATCTCAGCTCACTGCAAGCCCTGCCTCCCGGGTTCACGCCATTCTCCTGCCTCAGCCTCCCGAGTAGCTGGGAGTACAGGCGCCCGCCACCTCGCCCGGCTAATTTTTTTTGTATTTTAGTAGAGACGGGGTTTCACCGTGTTAGCCAGGATGGTCTCGATCTCCTGAACTCGTGATCCGCCCGTCTCGGCCTCCCAAAGTGCTGGGATTACAGGCTTGAGCCACCGCGCCCGGCCTCTGCTGCTCTTATACACCGAGGCAGTGCCATCAGGTCGAGACCCAGCAGGCCCCTCCTTCCTCAGCGCTGAAGGGAGGGGGCTTTGGGCTGACAGGAGACATGGGTTCCGTGCGTGAATTCCATCAGCAGAACGATGCTCAGAACCTTCTTTGATTCACTCTGTAGGGGCAGAAAGGGGGTGATCCCTCTCTACCCCATCATAAGGGTCGTGGCTGACACCCCTATGCCAAACATTAACAATAGAAAAGCAAAACACATGTTCAGTCATAGTTTTACATGACACAGGAGCTTTCAGAATGAAGACCAGAGACCCAGGGTGAACTCTCCAGATTTTGCTTAGATTTGAAGAAGCACAGACCGCCATGTGGAAATCCAATTGGAAAAAAGGGTGTGAGCCGATGGAAATAGACCGAGTGGGGAAGCCCAGCAAGGCCTGTCTCCAGGTTCTTCTTGGCCTCTCTGTTGTAGCATTTCTTCCTTCCAGGAATGGCGCAGGATCCTCTTGTCCAAGGTCTTTATGGCCAGCTGTTACACGGAAAGGCGTGGGGAAGGCTAGAGTAGTATTTTTAGGTTTTATGGCTAGCTTTGGGGAAAGGGGTTCTGGTTCCTGTCACCTGCATTGGGGAAGAGAAATTCTGGATCCTATAGTTTGCCTTGCGGAAGGATGAGAGGGGCAAGACACGCAGGAGAAAGTCGGAGAGACTGAGCTGCTGAGCCCCACAACTCCTAGGCCCTCCCCTCCCGACCGCTGCCGGCACTCCTGCCTCCACACCCTGGGGGTGGTTTTGCTGCAACTGCTCTTTTATTTGAATTTCATGTTATTTTGTCTTGCATAATTGTTTTTGGATACTAGCCTAAACACTGCTGCGCTGTGAGCTCTGATTGGGTAAGAAACATGCCTTCCTCATTCGGAGTCCGCCATCATGCCTTCCACGTAGTGGGGACCCAGTAAGAAAGAACTCACTTCCAGTTAGTCGAGAGTGTTTTTACAGAACTCATGTTCTGAGTCAGGCCAGAGTAACTTAGAGTAAGGAAGAGTATATGCGGGAATACTCCTCATATTATGCTGTGTTCTTGTCCATTTTTCAAACGACCACATTTACTTTTCAAGCTTTTGAGTGTTAATTACCTCTTCCTGCTGTTGTCATCTGTACTTGGGAGTATGAAGAGGTAAGTTTAATGAAAATTAATATTTTTACATCTCATGATGGTTTTATTAACTTACAAGCATTAAATGAGCTTTGAAAAGTGTTCTTTGAGCCATTATTGAAAATCATCATAACTGCCTGCTTTGAATTACTCTTCCTCCCTTGATTTGGTGTTCTGCAAAGTTAGATCCAGATTATAAAAGCCTAATAAAAACTTAGGAGATTAGTATATCTCATAAATGAACAAAGAATGGTTTGACGGCATTGCAGGGAACATTTACGAAGTCTAAGTCATGGTTAACATGATAATTTTAGGAGGAATTGTGAACAGCAAGATCTTTTACAATAGAAGTCAAGTAGACTCACAGGTAAGCCAGCAGTACCAGGGTTCCGGGGCTTAAGATCAGCTGGGATATAACTGAATGTACTGACTGGGAGCTTGCCGGAAGCTCAGTTACCTGCCTCTCACTGGGTTTCTCAAGCCTCTGTGTCACTTTCCATCTGGGCTATCTGGCAGATACCTTACACAAATGCGACACATTCTGGTCTCTCGGGCTTCAGTGTAGTGGTGGCATAAGTGGATGTTTTCATTATGTAGAATAAAAACAATATTGGCAGAATATCTATAACAGAGACATCTTGAACAAACTTGTGTCCAGGGAGGCGCTCTCTCCTTTGGCAGTGTTTGGGATTAGAGCTGTAGAGGTGAAGGTGGCTGCTACTGTGGGAGGAAAAGAGGAGTGCACTTGGTGTTCGGACATTTCCCTGTGGGACGCGCAGATGCCAGTATCTCCTTATCAAATGAATGGCTTTCAGAGTCAACTTTGTGGTCAGGGCTCTCAGAAAACATCCATTTCCCTTTCCTATCTTTCCCTTCTGATATTTTAGTTGTGCCTGAGTAAATAACGAACCCCTGGTGAAGAAAGGCAAGTGAAAATGTCATTCCCACCCTTTGTTCATAACAATTAGGTACAAATTGGCCTTGAACTTGATTCCTGCAGTGATAGACATCCCAGTTGATGAACCCTTCTTCCGTCCCTGCTGCCCTCCCTCCTTTCCTTCTCCCCTTCATCCCTCCCTGCGGCCCTCCCTCCTTTCCTTCTCCCCTTCATCCCTCCCTGCGGCCCTCCCTCCTTTCCTTCTCCCCTTCATCCTTCCCTACAGCCCTCCCTCCTTTCCTTCTCCCCTTCTTCCCTCCCTATGGCCTTCCCTCCTTTCCTTCTCCCCTTCATCCTTCCCTACGGCCCTCCCTCCTTTCCTTCTCCCCTTCATCCCTCCCTGTGGCCCTCCCTCCTTTCCTTCTCCCCTTCATCCCTCCCTGTGGCCCTCCCTCCTTTCCTTCTCCCCTTCATCCCTCCCTGCGGCCCTCCCTCCTTTCCTTCTCCCCTTCATCCTTCCCTACAGCCCTCCCTCCTTTCCTTCTCCCCTTCTTCCCTCCCTGTGGCCTTCCCTCCTTTCCTTCTCCCCTTCCTCTTTTTTTGTTTTCCCCTTTCCAGCATTTTACTGTGAACATTTCCAGACATACTCTACAGTAGAGTGTAGTAACCCTCATGTGCCACCCACCCGGGATCAGAGATCACTGCACCATACTGGCTTTGCCATGCTTTTTCTACGTGCCCTCCTCTCTTTGTGTTTTGGAGTTTTATTTGCTTGTTTCTAGAGAATTTTGAAGCAAATGCCAGAAATCATGTCGTTTCACTCCCAAATATTTTAGTATGAATTTTGAGGGTTTTTAATATAAATATAATTCTATCCAACAGTGAAAAAAATACTTAATATCTTTTAATATTGTATCCCAATTTCCTTTTTTTTTTTTTTTTTGAGATGGAGTCGCCCTTGTCGCCCAGGCTGGGGTGCAATAATCTTGGCTCACTGCAACCTCCGTCTCTTGGGTTCAAGCGATTCTCCTGCCTTCGCCTCCCAAGTAGCTGGGATTACAGGCACCCACCACAGGCCTGGCTAATTTTTGTATTTTTAGTAGAGACGGGGTTTCACCATGTTGGCCAGGCTGGTCTTGAACTGCTGACCTCAAGTGATCTGCCCGCCTTGGCCTCCCAAACTGCTGGGATTACAGGTGTGAGCCACTGTGCCCGGCCTATTTTTACAAAGCAAGGTCTGTGCAGTTGGTTTATTCAAGTCAGAATTTTTGTTGTTGTTGTTGTTGTTGTTGTTGTTGAAACAGAGTCTCACTCTTGTTGCCCAGGCTGGAGTGCAATGGCACGATCTCGTCTCACTGCAACCTCCGCCTCCCGGGTTCAAGTGATTCTCCTGCCTCAGCTTTCTGAGTAGCTGGGATTACAGGCACACGCCACCATGCCCAGCTAATTTTGTATTTTTAGTAGAGGCGGGGTTTCTCCGTGTTGAGGCTGGTCTCGACCCCCTGACCTCAGGTGATCTGCCTGGCTCGGCCTCCCAAAGTGCTGGGATTACAGGGGTAAGCCACCATGCCCGGCTTCAAGTCAGAATTTTTAAATCCCATCTATTGTATTTGGTTTATGTATCTCTTGTCTCTTTTAAAAATAATTTTGTATGCCAGGCATTAATTTGATTCAGAGTGTTCTTATTCTTTAACCTTTCATTTTTAACTATTTTAGAGTAGTTGCATGCTCTCATGCTTTCATTCATTATTATTAAGTTTATATACAGTAAAACCAACTTGTTTGCACAATGTGAATAGATTTAAAATGTGTGGATTCTTGTACTGGCCATCACCAACGGTATACAGAGCAGTCCCATCACTGCTTTTGTAAATTCAAGCCTCACCTGTTAACTGCTATGGTTTAGGCTCTCAGCTGGTGGTAGTATTTAAGAAACACAGAATGGAGATTCCTGTCATCTACTTGGAAGAACGGTAGCATATAGGTTTTATTTTGTCACTTGAATCTCCCTGTTTTTCCTCTGAAAAGTTGCTGGAGGGTTCGACCTATTGACAGACCTTCCTTTCTAATATAGGAACATCACAAATGAAGAACAGCTGACAAAGGAGACTGAGGACAGATGTCAGATGGGCTCTTGAGGTTGCTGTGGCTGAAGCCTCAGAGGCCAACTGCAGGGAAGATTTGGTTTCAAGTGTTAAAGAAATGGGATAGATTTCTTCCTCTTTTTTTTTTTTTTTTTTTTTTGAGACGGAGTCTCGCGCTGTGTCACCCAGGCTGGAGTGCAGTGGCGCGATCTCGGCTCACTGCAAGCTCCGCCTCCCAGGTTCAGGCCATTCTCCTGCCTCAGCCTCCGAGTAGCTGGGACTACAGGCGCCCGCCACCACGCCCGGCTAGTTTTTTGTATTTTTAGTAGAGACGGGGTTTCACCATGTTAGCCAGGATGGTCTCGATCTCCTGACCTCGTGATCCGCCCGCCTCGGCCTCCCAAAGTGCTGGGATTACAGGCTTGAGCCACCGCGCCCGGCCTAAAATNGACGGGGTTTCACCATGTTAGCCAGGATGGTCTCGATCTCCTGACCTCGTGATCCGCCCGCCTCGGCCTCCCAAAGTGCTGGGATTACAGGCTTGAGCCACCGCGCCCGGCCTTTTTTTTTTTTTTTTTTTTACACACAAGTGTGATTTATATATTATATGATATTCTGGAGGAAGCAGTTCTGTTAATTTCTTTTTATTATTTCAGCTTTTTCTTAGATACAGGAGGTACCTGTGCAGGTTTTCTACAGAGCATATTTTACCCAGGTAATGAGCATAGTACTCAGTGGGTCATTTTCAACCCCTGCCTCCCTTCCTTCTCTGATCTAGTATCTTCAGTGGCTCTTGCTCCCAGGTTTATGTCCATGTGTGCTTAGCATTTAGCTCCCACTTGTAAGTGAAAATGCAGTATTTGGTTTTCTTTCTTTTTTGAGATGGGGTCTTGCTGTGTTGCCCACACTGGAGTGCAGTGGTGTGATCTCAGCTCACTGCAACCTCTGCCTCCCAGGTTCAATCGATTCTCCTGCCTCAGCCTCCTGAGTAGCTAGGACTACAGGTGCATACCACCACGCCCAGCTAATTTTTGTATTTTTAGCAGAGGCGGGGTTTCACCATGTCGGCCAGGCTGGTCTCAAACTCCTTACCTCAAATAATTCCACCTGCCTCAGCCTCCCAAAAAGTGCTGGGATTACAGGCATGAGCCACCACGCCCGGCCAGGTTTTCTCTTCCCTTGTTAATTCTGTTAAGCTTATGGCCTCCAGCTGTATCCATGATGCTGTGAAGGACATGATTTCTTTCTTTTTTATGGCTGTGTAGTGTTCCATGGAGTGTATGTGCCACATTTCCTTGTCCAATCCACTGCTGATGGGCACCTGTGTTGATTCCATGTCTTTGCTGTTGTGAATAGTACAGCAATGAACATATGAGTGCATGTGTCTTTTTGGTAGAATGATCTATTTTCCTTTGGATATATACCCAGTAATGAGATAGATAGGTAGCTCTGTTTTAAGTTCTCTGAAAACTCCAAACTGCTTTCCACGGTAGCTGAACTAATTGACATTTCCACAAACAGTGTATAATCATTCCCTTTTCTCCACAGCCTCGCCAGCATCTTTTTTTTTTCTTGACTTTTTGATAATGCCATCCTGACAGGTGTGAGATGGTATCTGTATGGTTTTGATTTTCATTTCTCTGACTAGTGAAGATGAGCTTTTTTTGGTATGTTTGTTGGCCACTTGTATGTCGTCTTTTCAGAAGTGTCTGTTCATGTCCTTTGCCCATTTTTAATGGGTTTATTTGTTTTTTGCTTGTTGATCCTGTGGTCGAGTCGTTTTTGGTTTAAAACTAACGTATGCCGGGCGCGGTGGCTCAAGCCTGTAATCCCAGCACTTTGGGAGGCCGAGACGGGCGGATCACGAGGTCAGGAGATCGAGACCATCCTGGCTAACACGGTGAAACCCCGTCTCTACTAAAAATACAAAAAACTAGCCGGGCAAGGTGACGGGCGCCTGTAGTCCCAGCTACTCGGGAGGCTGAGGCAGGAGAATGACGGGAACCCGGGAGGCGGAGCTTGCAGTGAGCTGAGATCCGGCCACTGCACTCCAGCCTGGGTGACAGAGCCAGACTCTGTCTCAAAAAAAAAAAAAAAAAAAAAAAAAAAAAAAACTAACGTATTAGGCCAAGTGCAGTGGCCCTCAACTGTAATCCTAGCATTTTAGGAGGCTGAGGCGTGTGGATTGCTTGAGCCCAGGAGTTTGAGACCAGCCTGGGAAACATAATGAGACCCCATCTCTCAAAACAAACAAATAAAAAACCTAACGTATTAGTTGACCATTACATCTGTTGGGATGGGAATAAATCAGAAATAGTAAAGGATTAGTAGGGATGTTATGTCCATTGGACTCAAGTCTTTGTTTTGTTTAAAAAGTTATGTATGGGTCTCTTTCAAATTTCTGGCTTACTGAGATTATTTCAATGAAGTCACATATATGCACATACATTTCATGGGATGGGGGAAGGGGTAATGGAAGAGTATTGGGCCTTTAGTCCAGGGTGTTTAGAATACCAGACTAATACACCTGCTGCCCCCTGGTGGCAGTGTAGTAAACAGTGAAGTTCAAAGGTAAGGACTTGTGGAGAGCTAAGTCCAGTGGACTGTGGGTGTCAAGAGGATTGTAGAGGAAACTGGGAGATGCCGCTTCTCTCCCACTCTTCTTGTGATTGCTACCTATATGGTCTTAGAAAAATCATTTAGTTTGATTGAAGTGTAGATTTCATGTTCTTCACCTTTAAAATGTACTTTCTAAACTTTTTCCAGCATTAATACCCTGTTCTTCTCCAAGGGTATTAATAAAAGATGCCATTGTATAGCAAGAGATGTCAAGTTCAGTTTTTTCCTTTAGCAGCTGTATCCTAAGAAACCCCAGATATTTATTCAGGAAAGCAAGTTCTAGGGTACACCCTAAAGCTGGATACAGATTCAGCTCTGGGCAGCAAAATGCATAAACCTACCTGCAGCACAGTTCATCATTAATCAGTATGAGGACTCTGCGTTCTTATGAAAAGCTCACATCATCTAAAACACGTTTTTTTCCGAGACGGGCGGATCACGAGGTCAGAAGATCGAGACCATCCTGGCGAACACGGTGAAACCCCGTCTCTACTAAAAAATACAAAAAATTAGCCGGGAGGAGGTGGCGGGCGCCTGTAGTCCCAGCTACTCGGGAGGCTGAGGCAGGAGAATGGCGTAAAACCCGGGAGGCGGAGCTTGCAGTGAGCTGAGATCCGGCCACTGCACTCCAGCCTGGGCGACAGGGCGAGACTCCGTCTCAAAACAAACAAACAAACAAAAAACAAAAAAAACAACGTTTTTTTATTCTGGTGTGGTGGTGCATGCCTGTAGTCCCAGCTACTCAGGAGGCTGAGGCAGGAGGATCCCTTGAAGCAAGGAGTTTGAGGCCACAGTGCACTATGATCACACCTGTGAA
The DNA here is from genome assembly GCF_003255815.1 of Theropithecus gelada. Taxonomy (NCBI): domain Eukaryota; kingdom Metazoa; phylum Chordata; class Mammalia; order Primates; family Cercopithecidae; genus Theropithecus; species Theropithecus gelada. The sequence goes on along the minus strand of NC_037685.1, from coordinate 39,678,160 downwards.
TAGCCACTGCACCCCAGCCTGGGCAACATAGCAAGACCCTGCCTACAAAAGTAAATAACTGTTTTAAACATTAACACATACATTTTACCATCTTAACCATTTTTAAGTATACAGTTCAGTAGTATTATGTATATTCACATTGTTATTCAACCAACCTCCAGAACATTTTCATCTTGCACAACTGAAATTCTATATCCATTAAACAACTCCCCATTTTCCTTGTCCCCCATCTCCTGGTAATCACCATTCTGTTGCCTATCTGTATGAATTTGACTACTCTAGGTATGTCATAAAAGTGGACTCTTACAGTATTTGTCTTTTTGTGGACTGGCTTATTTTGCTTTGCATAATGTTCTCAAGGCTCATCCATGTTGTAGGATGGGTCAGAATTTCCTTTTAGCCTTTTCAAGGCTCTGTAATATTCCATTGTGTGTATATGCCACATTTTCTTTATCCCTTCCTCTGTCAGTGGACACTTGGCTTGCGTCCACCCCTTGGCTGTTGTGAATACTGATGCTGGGAGCGTGCATGTGCTATGTCATTTTTAGTGTACTGTGCTGACTAATGCAGAGAAGGGCTTATACAGGTTTTTCCTGCACATAAAAGGTTAAATTTCATAATAAAGAACACCAGTCAACCATACCAGGTAACTAGTATATGGCTTTTTGTATGTTTGAGTGAGTTAAAAAAGGATAACATTTATTGGATACAAGATATATACCAGGCATTATTATATATGTGATATATTCTATTTAGTCTTTATAATTCTGTGATTTATCCTTCACTCAGAGGGACTAAGAGTTATTGAAATCATGTGTGTGCCAGAATGTGTATATACATACATTATCTCCATACCTCAGTGTTTGAGGTGGGCATTATTATCCTGATTTGTTGGGAGTTGGAACTGAGGTTCAGAGAGATGAAACACCCTGAACAAGGTCACACAGCTAAAAGATGGCAGGGTTTTACCTGACTTTGAAATGAAGTACATCTAGTTCTAAAATGTGTCCCCTGGGCTGGGTGTGGTGGCTCATGCCTATAATCCTAGCACTTTGGGAGGCTGAAGTGGCAGGATCGCTTGAGGCTAGAAGCTTGAAACCAGCCTGGCCAAATGAGACCCCGTCTCTACAAAAATTAAAATTAAAAAAAAATGTTCTCTGCCCACACCACACTTTCTTCTGCTGCACAGCGTATACATCTGTGTTCTGAAGGATATTAGAGTGATATCAAAGAATGGCACTTCTATATTGTCACTAGAAAAACTGTAATATCTTTGCATTAAATATGGTCTTTTCAATTTTCCTTGCAAAGACACAGCATCATTTTGGATGAGTTCATCTGAAATGTATTGCCAAGGCTTGCCTGCTGGGGGATTTTGCAAAATAAATCTCCCTACTTACAAAAGGGTGCTTCTCACGTGCTAGTTCCCATGTATCTGAGGTTACCCTCCTTGACACTGTTATCTTCCCTTTTTTCCCTTCTTTCCTTTGGATTGGCAGAGAGCTAGGACTGTTGTCACTGCTCTCTTCATCCCCATCTCTTTAATGCCATGGTGTTTTGGGCTGGAGCTTTGATCTGTTCTGGCACCGTGTTTTCACACAGCTCAAGGGCTATAAACTGTCCTCATAGGGGGTCGTTTTCTTGGAGACTCAGCAATCTCTCAGGGAGGCCAATTGCAACATTTTCTCACATATGGAATTACTAGATGAACAAATAAGTTGTGATACATCATCTGAGCAGGCATTTAAGCCTAAGATTCCACATTTTTGGGTAACCTTATAGCAGCACCCCACTCTCTGCAGTAAAAATTTACTGTATTTTAGTCTATTCTCATATTGCTAATAAAGACATACCTGAGACTGGGTAATTTATAAAGGAAAGAGATTTAATTGACTCATGTTCAGCATGGATGAGGAGGCCTCAGGAAACTTATAATCATGGTGGAAGGGGACATTGCTTGGGATTTTTTAAACTTAGAGGATGGGTAAGGACCCAGACTGTTCCAGAGATTCATTTGAGGTCTGATATAATTTGGCTGTGTCCCCACCCAAATCTCATCTTGAATTGTAGTTCCCATAATCCCCACGTGTCGTGGGAGGGCAGGTGGAGATAACTGAATCATGGCAGCAGTTCCCCCATCCTGTTCTTGTGATAGTGAGTGAGTTCTCATGAGATCTGATGGTTTTATAAGGGGCTTCCCCCTTCACTGGGCACTCATTTTCCTTGATGTCACCATGTGAAGAAGGACATGCTTGCTTCCCATTCCACCATGATTATAAGTTTCCTGAGGCCTTCTCAGCCATGCTGAATATAAGTCAATTAAACCTCTTTCTTTTATAAATTACCTAGTCTCAGGTATGTCTTTATTAGCATTATGAGAATGGACTAATACAGTAAATTTGTACCACAGAGAGTGGGGTGCTACTATAAGGATACCCAAAAATGTGGAAACCACTTTGGAACTGGGTACAGGCAGAGGTTGGAGCAATTTGGAGGGCTCAGAAGAAGACAGGAAGATGTGGGAAAGTGTGGAACTTCCTAGAGACTTGTTCAGTGACTTTGTCCAAAATGCTGATAGCAACATGGACAATAAAGTCCAGGCTGAGGTGGTCTCAGATGGAAATGAGGAACTTGTTGGGAACTGGAGCAAAAGTGACTCTTGTTATACTTTAGAAAGAGACTAGTGGCATTTTGCCTCTGCCCTAGAGATCTGTGAAAGTTTGAACTTGAGAGAGGTGATTTAGAGTATCTGGTGGTAGAAGTTTCTACGTGGCAAAGCATTCCAGAGGAAGCAGACCATAAGAGTTTGGAAAATATGCAGCCTGACAATGTGATAGGAAAGAAAAACCTATTTTCTGGGGAGAAATTCAAGCCCACTGCAGAAATTTGCATAAGTAAAAAGGAGCCAAATGTTAATCACCAAGACAGTGGGGAAAATGTCTCCAGAGCATATCAGAGACATTCTCAGCAGCCCCTCCCACCACAGGCCTGAAGGCCTAGGCGGGAAAAATGCTTTTGTGGGCTGGGCCCAGGGCCCACCTGCGCTGTGCAGCCTCGGGACATGGTGCCCTGCCTCCTAGTTGCTTCAGCTCCAGCTGTGGCTAAAGGGGCCAACGTAAAGGGCAGTCCATTGCCTCAGAGAGTACAAGCCCCAAGCTTTGGCAGCTTACATGTGGTGTTGGGCCTGTGAGTACATAGTGGTCAAGAATTGAGGTTTGGGAACCTCTGCCTAGATTTCAGAGGATGTATGGAGGCACCTGGATGTCCAGGCAGAACTTTGCTGCAGGGGCAGAGCCCTCATAGAGAACCTCTGCTAGAGCAGTGCAGAAGAGAAATTTGGGGTTGGAGCCCCCACACGGAGTCCCCACTGGGGCACTGCCTAGTAGAGCTGTGGCAAGAGAGTCCTTCAGACTCCAGAATGGTGGAACCAGCAATGGCTTGCACTGTGCACCTGGAAAAGCAGCAGACACTCAATGCCAGTCTGTGAAGGCAGCTGGGAGGGAGGCTGTACCCTGCAAGGCACAGGGGCGGAGCTGCCCAAGGCCATGAGAGCCCACCTCTTGCATCAGCATGCCCTGGATGTGAGACATGGAGTCAAAGGAGATCATTTTGGAACTTTAAGATTTAATGATTGCCCTATTGGATTTCAGACTTGCATGGGGTCTGTAGCCCCTTTGTTTTGGCCAATTTCTCCCTTTCGGAATGGGTTTATTTATCCAATGGCTGTACCTTCATTGTATGTAAGAAGCAACTAACTTGATTTTTATTTTGTGGGCTCATGGGCAGAGGGGACTTGCTTTGTGTCAGATGACGACTTTGGACTTCACTTTTGAGTTAAAGCTGGAATGAGTTAAGACCGAGGAACTGTTGGGAGGGCATGACTGTGTTTTGAATTGTGAAGACAAGATTTGGGAGGGGCCAAGGGTGAGATGATATGGTTTGGTTGTGTCCCCACCCAAATCTCATCTTGAATTGTAGTTCCCATAATCCTAATGTGTCAAGGAAGGCACCTGGTGGAGATAATTGAATCATGGGGGACGGTTTCCCCATCCTGTTCTCATGATAGTGAGCTCTCATGAAATCTGATGGTTTTATAAGGGGCTTGCCCCTTCACTGGGCACTCATTCTTCTCCTTGATGCCACTGCCTTGTGAAGAAGGACATGTTTGCTTCCCCTTCTGCCATGATTGTAAGTGTCCTGAGGCCTCATCAGCTATGCTGAACATGAGTCAATTGAACCTTTCTTTTATAAATTACTCAGTCTTGGGTATGTCTTTGTTAGCACCATGAGAACAGACTAATACAAGGTCTTCAGTAAACCCTGACAGCAGGATGTTGGCCAATAAATATAAAAAGTGGGATTGGTAGAAATTGCTGATTGCAACCAAATATCCATTCTCTTCTTTCTTAATTACTGGTCCTGTTTTATTCAGTGACCCATGTGCCTAATTATGGTGAATGAGAGGTAAGCAGAAATGCGTGAGGCTTCCAGGGAGGTTTTAAAAAGGAACCTGATTCAGTTGGAAGTAAGGCCCTGGGATTCTCCACCTGCCCTGCCTCATGCCACCACCTTTGAATGTGACATTATGCTAGAGCTCCACTAGCCTTTTTCTCTTGTGAGGGGAGATGGTAGTACCTGAGATTAGAAATTAGTTAACACATAAAGGGATCAGTCAGATATGTAACTACATTCAGGCTAGTGGGAGCCAGGTTTCCCAGTGTCAAAGAAGAGAGTTATGAATACAGAAATGCAGAAAACTGGAATAAATCCTGTGATATGCTTTGGGTTGTGTTTGTGTGAATTCATGATTTTCAGTAAGTGTAGACAGATACAGAAGTGAACATAGATGTAAAGGTGTAAAGAAGTGAATGTAAGTGTGCATGTGTGTATGTTTGTATGTGGATATAGGCATATATTCTGCTGGCGGGGGGGGGGTTGCAGACAGATGCAGCCCAATGACAGCACACCCCGCACCCCGATCTTGGCATCTAAATACCATTTTCTACAAGAGAACAAGAGCTCCTTGGAGAGAGGGCTGATGCCAGGGCTGGGACAGGGAAAGTCTAGGATGAGCCTGGAACGTCTTGAACCAGAAAGCAACGGAAGAATGAGGAAGCTAGACCAAGGGGACAGAGAAGCTTGCTGGAATTCACCCCATCTGTCCAAAAGGGGACAATGTAAGCATCAAAAGAAATAATGATAGCATTGGATATAATAGGAAACCATAAGTCCATACAGATACAAATAATGAACAAGTGGCAGGTCTGATGGTGAATGAGATGTTGCATGGTTTCAAAATCCCTCTTCATGAAATACTTACCAACTATAAAGGGCCAAAGAGTAACTTCTCTGTGGAGAAGCCTGGCAGTCACCACCTTAGGTGATTGGAGTGAATGTCATCAATAATGGAGCAAGTTGAAATCGTGAGGTGTCTGATAGGCAGCGAGAAGAACATAGCATCATTTCTGAAAGATTCCTGCTCAGGCTACACCATCCAAATCTAATCAGGAGACAGCATCAGACAAAACCAAACTGAGGGACATTCAACCAAATCAATGGCCTGCAATCTTTAAAAGATCGTGAATGCCAAAGACGGGCAGGAATTATTTCTTGGATGGAAGGAGGCTAAAGGACATAGCTACATACAATTTGGATTGTGCACTGAGCCCTTTTGCTGTAAAGTACATTATCAGGACAGTTTAAAAAGTTCAAACGGTCTGCGAGAAAGTAGTAAACCTAGTCAGGAATGCTGATGCCCTGATGTCACACATGTAGTGTGGTGAGATCAGCTGTCCTTGTGGGAAACAGACATGACCATGTTCAGGGATGAAGGGCATCAGGTTGGCAACTAACCAGTGGTTTACTCTCTGAGCAGACACTTCTTAAATACCCACCACACCCAGGTACCAGGGCTGAGAGCCGAGGAGCATAAGTTGCTGGTGCCCGGGCCGCCAGCAATCTGGCAAAGGAGACCTCAGCAGCCGCAAGGCCAGGGGCAAAGGGCTGCGGTGTCCCAGGGTCAGCTCTGCCTCTAGGGCTTAGGGTCAGAGGCATGCTACCAGGATGATGGTGTTTGAAGTAACCTGGAAGCACAAGGAGGATTTTGCCAGGCAGAGTGCTGAGGAATGAAGAGTGAGGGGCCTGAAAGGCAGTAGCAACCTAGAAAACAAAGAAAGTACCACAGGCAGTGTGAGGCGTGGCTGAGCGGCAACTGGCCTTTGTGAGCAGGTGAAGACATTTGGATTGGCTCTCTGGAATTATCCACTGCTGAGGAACAAATCACCCCCCAAATTAGTGACTGAAAACAACAAAAATGATCCCACAGTTTCTGTGGCTGAGGATCTAATAGTGGCTTAGCTGTGTGATTCTGACTTGGGTCTGTCACAGGCTGCACTCAGGTGCTGGCTGCACTGTGGCCTTCTCCAGGCTTGACTTGGGGAGGCCCCGAGCTCACTTACCTGACAGCTGGCATGCCTTGGTCCTTTCTGGCTGTTGGTGGAGACCTCACTTCTTCTCTACGTGGCATCTCCATGGAGATGCTCATAGCATGGCAGCTGCTTCCTTCACAGTGGGGGATCTGAGAGCAAAGGAGAGCCCCCAGGACAGAAGCCGCAGTCTTTTTATAACTGAATCCCATCACTTCCTCTGGATTGTGTTTGTTGGCAGTCACTAAACCCATGCTCAGCGGGGCAGGAGTCACACAGGGACAGGGATGCCAGGCACAGGCTTGGTGGGTGCCATGTGAGAGTCTGCTTGCCACACAGAAGTCCCCACAGCTGGACAGGCAGGGGCACGACCGGGCATGCATCTTGGAGATATCACTCCAGCTTTGAGGGGGAGCAGCAGTGAAACTATTTGGGAGAGGATCACACAGGATAGAACTGCGTGGGGAAGAAGAAAGGGGCATCCTCATCAATGTAAAACACTGCTCAAGCAGTTGGGAAGGGAAGGGGGGTTAACCTGAGTGGTTAGAAACCAGCTTCTGCAGAGAGGCTTTTGCAGGAACTCTTTGCTGTGAAAGCTACAAGGCAGCGACCTCGTTTCAAACACCTGGTGTCACCAGCATCACGTTTTAAAGTTGTGAAATATCAGGGCTGTTATTTTTTCAGTTGTCTCATAAGCACTACTTTGCCTTGACTGTCAGATGTCAAATGTGCAAATGAAAGCTGTTTACGTTGTCAGGTAGGTTGACTGGACCAGGCTTTAAAATACCAATTCATCCCTTTTGAGAGGTGACACTCTGATCTTTCAGCATGATGGTTAAAAGATTGTGTCTTTCCTTTTGAAATCTTCCAGTTTTTTGAAGTCTGATCTGAGCAAAAATTATTTTGAAGAATGAAGTTTTCCCTGAGATTTTTGATTTTTGATTTCACCAAGCCAATCTAAACAAGATGAGCTGTGAATTCTGGGGGCAGAGCCACATATGCAGTGGGAAGAAGGTCAAAGATTGGGAAGGGGAAGGCAGCCATCCCCTGTGAAATACTACAGAGAGAGCATTCCAGGTCTGCATCACAACAGGCTTTTCCTTGCATCATTGTGCTTGAAGTTAAAAACAAACATCACAACCACCCTTTAAACCTGTGTGTTCCTTGGGAATAATAGCAGTCTGGAGTGTGGTTAAAATGCTGCTTCTGGAAGGGTGACCTGGGCCTCGGGCTTCCCTCCCTCATGAAGGCCTGGCTTCTGGGTTCAGGCCAACCCCCCCACCCGCCACCCTGAGCATAGAGCACTCAGAGCCGGGTACTACATGATGCTGGTGACACCAGGTGTTGAAAGTAAAAAATGGAATGTATTCCACACTTTTCAAATGGCCATTCCTGTGGCTTAGTATTTATACTTCGGTCGACCTTAAATCATGAGAGTAAAAACATAATGCTCTTAGAAAATGTGTCCTCCGCGTTATTTAGGCAACAGTCTCATAGTTACATAGAATGATGGGGAAATTTAAAGGTGAATATGTACTAAACTTGGAAGGGCTACCTGTTAGTTATTCTAAGGCTTTTTGTATTATCTTCATTGTTATGTATTTTGTTTTGCTTTTTGTATAACTTAGATAATTTTTTTTAAAAAGATATGTTTATACAAATCTTCAATCTTTTTTTTTTTTTTTTTTTTTTTTTTTTTTTTGAGACGGAGTCTCGCTCTGTCGCCCAGGCTGGAGTGCAGTGGCGCGATCTCGGCTCACTGCAAGCTCCGCCTCCCGGGTTCACGCCATTCTCCTGCCTCAGCCTCCCGAGTAGCTGGGACTACAGGCGCCCGCCACCTCGCCCGGCTAGTTTTTTGTATTTCTTAATAGAGACAGGGTTTCACCGTGTTAGCCAGGATGGTCTCGATCTCCTGACCTCGTGATCCGCCCGTCTCGGCCTCCCAAAGTGCTGGGATTACAGGCTTGAGCCACCGCGCCCGGCCCAATCTTTAATACTTGGAAAATTAGCTTTTCTGGTTCATTGAACTTGCCATGTAGGTGAAGGTTGAATGTAAGTCTTTTTTAGGAAAACCTGTGAAAATGAAGGAGTGTCCCTTCTCTGTTTTTACGGTATACAGAGCATCATGAATCCTCTTTAATCTAAAAGTTAATAGTTCGAGAACGTCACTGTAAAACAGAAAGACCCTTCCCACAATCAATGATTTTTCCAAAGGGTAATTACCAGAATCACCTGGAGACCTTTGAAAAATACTGTATTTTATTTGAAATGTAGATTCCTGCCCCCAACTCCTAAATTACTAAATCCAACTCTCTTGCGAGCGGCCTAGAAAATCAGTGTTGAAGCTTCACATGCATTTTGGGAACTCAGCAGGCGTGGGGAGCCCCAGCCACAGGTCCAACCGAGGGTGGCCACAGGCACCTAGCCTGCTTCCCTCTGGGAGGAGGGAAGAACTGGGAGAGGCTTCCCTCCACCCAGTCCCTGTCTTTTGGTTTGCAGTAGCCCACAGGCCCCCAGAGGGTCCAAATCCCTGTTCCCTGCACACGTCTGGGCTCATGCTCCTTGCCTGGAAGGCATCCCACCTCCTCCTCTCCCCTCTTTCCAGCATGGTTTTTACCCTCCTCCCCAGCAGGGGCAGTGCCCAGCCCTGTCGGGGGCTGCATCCAAGTCACCCACAAGCAAAATCCATTCTTTTTCCCATTCCTTATGATGCGCTGAACACACCCCTCTCGCTGTGGCATTCCACACATCATATTCTTATAGTAGATTTTATCTGTATCATCTCTTAAAGTTTAGTTTAATTAATTAATGTAAAGACAGGGTCTTACTATGTTGCTCAGGCTGGACTCAAACTCCTAGGCTCAAGTGATCCTCCTACCGTGGCCTCCCGAGTAGCCAGGACTACAGGCATGTGCTACCATGCCCAGCTTGGACCATTTTAAAAGATTTATTTACTTTTAATTTAGAGGTTTTTTTATTGAGACAAAATTCACAGAACAGAAAACCATTTAAAAGTGAAGGATTCAGTGATTATTTAGTACATAATGTTATGTGGTCACAACTTCTGTCCAGTTCCAGAACGTCTTCCTCACCCCAAGAGAAAGAAACTCCGTCCGCACTAAGCATCCTCCCATTCTTCCATCCCGAGCCCCTGGCAGCCTCCATCCCCCTTCCCGTCACTGTGGCTTTGCCCGTGCTGGGTGTTCTGGATCAGTGGATGCATGTCACACATGCCCCGTGTGTCTGGCCCCTCTGATTGAGGATAATGTTTGCAGATTCATCCTGGGGCAGCGTCCATCAGTGCATTCATTCGCTAGGGTTGCCACAACCAAGTGCCACAGACCAGGTGGCTTGAACAACAGAACTTTCTCACAGTTCTAGAGGTTCAGAAGTCCAAGATCAGGGACCAGCAGGGTTGGTTTCTCTGGAAGTCTCTGCTTGGCTTGATTTATATAAGTAAGATTATGTGGAGTTTGCTTGCAATTCAAGGCAAGTAATGCTTTGATTTGCTTTCTTTTTCAGCACATGACAGTGGGTGCCCAGGCAGGGGAACGGGAGCTGTTTTTTGGGGGTTAGGAGCTTGAACTCTGAAGTCAAGAGCCCACACAAGTTTAAGGCCATGCCTTTTTTTTTTTTTTTTTTGAGACAGAGTCTTGCTCTGTTGCCCAGGCTGGAGTGCAGTGGCGTGATCTCAGCTCACTGCAACCTCCACTTCCTGGGTTCAAGTGATTCTCGGGCCTCAGCCTCCCAAGTAGCTGGGATTACAGGCGCCCGCCACCATGGCTGGCTAATTTTTGTATTTTTAGTAGAGACGGGATTTTGCCATGTTGGCTGGGCTGGTCTCAAACTCCTGACTTCAGGTGATCTGCCCGCCTCAGCCTCCCAAAGTGTTGGGATTACAGGTGTGAGCCACCACACCTGGCCTCATGTGCTTCTCTTACCAGTGGTGTGACTTTGGGTGAGTTGCCTGCGCTGTCTGTCCCAGTGTCCTCTGAGTGCTGTGAAGGTGGGTGAAGTATATGTGGTGAATCACAGGTACTGCGTGGGGTGCTAGGCATGATCCTTGCTGGTGCCAGGTTTGGAAAAAATGGTGTTCATGCAAGGAAAAATTTTTTTTCTGTGCAAAACTAAGGTGTATTTATGAAAATGGAAATCAAGTCTTACCCTCCACCGAGCTTAGTTGTAGAGAATATCTAGGGTAGTTTCTGTCAGGATCCACACAGGCAGTGGACAGGGGCTTGCCATTTTATAGAAGAATAAAATTTCACAACTTCTGTGTACTTGCAGTAATTTGAGCTTTAGGGTGAAACTTGCGAGGTAGGCAAGGTAAGAGTTTCTGTCCCCATTTAGAGGCACCTAAACCCCAGTGAGGCAAAGTGAGTCACCTGGGAGCTGTCTGGAATCTGGTCCTTTTGAACCCACTGTTGCACACAGCCTCCTCTGGGGCATGGAGACTCTGCAGCATGACCTTTGAGCACAGTTAATGATTTCCTATTTGTTTTATTTCATTCAAAACAACTGTCATTGCTTGAACCCACCTGTGCTGGGCACTCGTGTACTCCCCGGGGATACCCCCACCATCTCTGGGAAGTGCTGGGGTCTCACTGGACAGAGAAGGAGATCCAGGATGAGAGGTTCAGTCATTTGCCAAGGTCGCCCGCCACTGAGCAGCACCTCTGCCCCTCCATGGTCCCGGGTTGGAGGTGTGAAGGGCATCCCAGGCCCTCCCACTGCTGGGTTCTTCTAAGTACAGGAATCTCTGCTGCACACATCTTCTGAAGATGGCATTCTCTTGATCTGAGAAGGGAACCAGTACCACTTGCTGGGTGTTTAGCCTGTGCTGCACATTGCAGAATTTCATCCTGGTGTTAATAGCCCCAGGTAAGACAAGGCCACGTGTCCAGGAAAGCCTTCTGTGGGAAGACACAGCATTAAGATAGCTCAAAATCAGGGTGAGGAGGCAGGAGGCAGGGCTAACCATCTTCATCCATCAACTATTACCTTTACGATAGAAACCATTTCAGTGTTATTTTTATATTTGCTATGGATTGATACAGAATTGCATTATTTTAACGCTTTATTGAGAAATAATTCACATGCCATACGGTTCACCACCATTACGGAGTCAGATATAAGCAGCTCTCTGGGGCTGTTCCTAATATGGAAATGTTGCTTATACCAGAAAACGATAACCTAAAGGAAATATAACACAAAGTTCAAGGAAAGCTTGTAGATAATCACTAGTAAAATAATAGCAGTGGAGCTGGAAATACTGAAATGGAGAGGTTAAAATGCCCTGGGAGGGTATTGATGCTTGATGAGACTTAGGTGGGCGTAGCCACAAGCTTCACCATGAATGCAGAGTCAGGAGCTGGGGGAAGAGGCGCGTGTTCCTGAGCTGTGTGGATGAGTGGTGTAGGAGGCGTGTTTGTGATGAAATGACAGCCCACCAGCCCACTATCCCAGGCCCTGAAGGAGATGTGGGGTGCGCAGCCTGGGCTGTCAGAGATGTTTGCAATTGCAAAGATTCTGACCCATATTTTCCCCCACACACATCCGTCTTGCTAGAGCACGTGTCCTGGTTCTTTAGAAAATCACTCCATTGTACTTTAGGACACCATGTCCTAGGAACACACTGACACCAAAAACCTTGGCCAAGAGTCAGAAAAACAAAGCTAGATTATGTGAGGGAATGGAAATGTCCAGAATAAAAGGTGGGGAGGCTAAAGGGATCGCACAGAGCTCAATGACAGCAGAGCTGCAAAGCTGCAGCCCTCCTCAGCCAGGCGCAGCCCCAGTGAAAGCAACGGATACAAACCCAGAGGGCACGTTCCCAGCGCAGCCCTCGGGGCCCGGGAGAGCCACACAGCTCCCACAGACGCTCACTCCCTGTCCATTCCCTTTTGGCCCTGGAAGTAGACTTGAGTTAAGCTCCTGGGTAAAAAGCTAAGAAAGGAGAATATCAAGAGACTTCCAGCCATATTCACTCAAATAGGAAGAGAGAGGAACAGACTCGCCTATGTGGCAAAGAAGAAAAGGCTTAATGTTTATGGAGCAGCAACACGCTGCAGAAAAGCGAGTCAGATCCTGGGGTGTTGAAGGACTTTGTTTGGATGCTGCTGTTTGGGAGGGGCTTCTCCCCAAAATAATTCAGCTTTTTTGATTTACAGACAAAATTTACTCATTTACTGTTTCAAGTTCAGTGCATTTTTTTAAAGGGTCAACGAATCTTGATAAATATGTATACTCATGTAATCACCACCACACTCGAGATACAGGCCCTGTCCATCTCCCCAGAAGCTTCCTGACACCTTTTTGCAGTCAGTCTCCCTCCCCAGCAACAGCCCCTTGCAGCCTCTGCTCTGCCCTCATAGCTTGGCTTTTCCCGAATGTAATGGAATCATACGGAATGTAGTTTAGTGTCCGGCTTCTTTCACTCAGCTCATGTGTTTGAGATTTATGCATGTTATTTTATCTGTACACCTCAGTTTGTTTAAGCATTCTCAAGTTGATGGACATTTGGGTTCTTTCTAGTTATTGGCTGTTAAACTGGTGTACATAACTGAATTACATGTAACAATCTTTTTAACAGCTAGATTTCTATTTTTAAGACTTTCATCTTCGCTAGGTGTGGTGGCTTATGCCTGTAATCCTAGCATTTTGGGAGGCTAAGGCGGGTGGATCAGTTGAGATCAGGAGTTGGAGACCAGCCTGGCCAACACGGTGAAACCCCATGTCTACTAAAAATACAAAAATTAGCCAGGTGTGGTGGCACACACCTGTAATTCCAGCTACTCGGGAGGCTGAGGCAGGAGAATCGCTTGAACCTGGGAGGCAGAGGTTGCAGTGAGCTGAGATAGTGCCACTGCACTCCAGCCTGGGCGACAGAGCAAGACTCCATCTCAAAAATAAATAAATAAAAATAAAACGTACAGGTTGGGCGCGGTGGCTCATGCCTGTAATCCCAGCACATTGGGAGGCCGAGGTGGGTAGATCACTTGAGGTCAGGAGTCCAAGACCAGTCTGGGCAACATGGTGAAACCCCATCTCTACTAAAAATACAAAAATTAGCTGGGCATGGTGGCACATGCCTGTAATCCCAGCTACTCTGGAAGCTGAGGCAGGTGAATCGCTTGAGCCAGGGAGGCGGAGTTTGCAGTGAGCCAAGGTTGTGTCATTGCACTCCAGCCTGGGCAACAGAGTGAGACTCCGTCTCAAAAATGAATGAATGAGGGCCGGGCGCGGTGGCTCAAGCCTGTAATCCCAGCACTTTGGGAGGCCGAGGCGGGTGGATCACGAGGTCAGGAGATCGAGACCATCCTGGCGAACACGGTGAAACCCCATCTCTACTAAAAATACAAAAAAAAACTAGCCGGGCATGGTGGCGGGCGCCTGTAGTCCCAGCTACTCGGAGGCTGAGGCAGGAGAATGGCGTGAACCCGGGAGGCGGAGCTTGCAGTGAGCCGAGATCGCGCCACTGCACTCCAGCCTGGGTGACACAGCGCAAGACTCCGTCTCAAAAAAAAAAAAAAAGAATGAATGAATGAATAAATAAATAAATAAATAAAATAAAAAGTAAAATAAAATGTATGGTCCAATGGTTTTTTGGAATGTTGTGCAGAACTGTATTTACCATCATCAGAGCTGTGGTCTGACTCATAAAATGTATCACCACGATGGGTTTAGAACACTTTCATCATCCATTAAGGAAACTCCATAACCATTAGTGGTCATTCCCTATTTCTCTCCTCTTCCATCCTCCACACCCATCACCCCTACACCCCAGCCCCAGGCAATGACTTGTTTTTGTTTCTGTATGTTTGCCTATTCTGGACATTTTTCTTTTCTTTTTTTTTAACTCCTCTCATCTAACTGTGAATGTGTGCCCTCTGACCAACCTCTCTCCATCCCCTCTCCCCCTGGCTACCTCAGCCTCTGGTAACCACCATTCTGCTCTTAGGAGGTCAGGTTTTTCACATTCCACATGTGAGCAGGAACATGCAGTACCTGTCTTTCTATGCCTGGCTTATTTCACTTCACATAGTGTCCTCCGGTCATGTACAGGTCTTTATGTGGATATATGAGTTCATTTATCCTGGGTCTGTTCCCCAAAGTGAAATTGCTGGGTTGTATGGTAAATGTATGTTTAACTTTATAAGACACTGTCAAACTGCTTTCCAGAGTCGCTATACCATTTTGAATTCCCAGAAGCAATGTATGAGAATTTCAGTTGCTCTACATCTTGCCAACACTTGGTATTAATAGTCTTTTCAATGTTAGCCACTTTCATGGTATCTCTTTCTGGTTTTTATTTGCATTTCCCTAATAACTAATGATAGTGAGCATCTGTCTGTTCATGTGCTTACATGAGATTCATAGGTCTTTGGTAAAGTGTCAGTTTAAATCTTTTGCCCATTTTGTTTGGTTTTGCTTTTTTTGGAGAGGTAGTCTTGCTGTGTTTCCAGGCTGGTCTCTAACTCCTGGGCTCAAGCAGTCCTTCTGCCTCAGCCTCCCAAATACCTAGGACTGCAGCACCCGGCTGTTTTGCCCACTTTTAATTGGATTGTTTTTCTTCTTCAGGTGTAAGAGTTCTTTGTATATCCTGCTTAACAGTCCTTTATCAGATATCTATTTTGTAGATATTTTCTCTGTCTACATTTGCCTTTTCATTTACTTACCTGAGTCTTTTGAGAGCAGGTGTTTTAAAGTTTGAAGTCAAAACTTATTCGTTTTTCTTTTTATTATTTGTGCTTTTTGTGTCCCATCAAAAAATTTCTAGAAAGTTTAACTCTTAACATTTGGATACATTTTGAGTTAATTTATGTACAGGGAGTGAGGTAAGAGGTTTTTAAAAATCTATTTTTTTTTTTTTTGCATATGGATATGCAGTTGTTCCAGCACCATTTGTTTAAAAAACTATAGATTCCCCATTGAATTACTTTGGCATCTTTATTGAAAACAGCTGACCCTACAAATAAGGGTCTACTTCTGGACTCTGTTCTGTTCCATTGACTTTTTTTAACTAGTTTTTTTTTAAATTGAAGTAATTCACACAACATAAAAGTCACCACTTTAAACTATACAAGTAAGTGGCTCTAAGTATATTCAGAGTTGTGCAGCCTGCACCACTAATTCCATATCACATTCATTATCTCAGAAAGAATATTCCATCAACCTTGATGCATATCTTTTCTCTAATTCCACACTGTCTTGTTTATTGTAACTTCGTAGTAAGTATTGAAATAGAAACTTTGGCAGCACTTTGGGAGGCCGAGGCTGGTGGATAACTTAAGGCTAGGAGTTTGAGATCAGGCTGGCCAACATGGCAAAACCCCATCTCCACTAAAAATAGAAAACCATTAGCCAGCATGGTGGTGCCTGCCTGTAGTCCCAGCTGCTTGGGAGGCTGAGGCATGAGAATCGCTTGAACCTGGGAGGTGGAGGTTGCAGTGAGCCAAAATTGCACCACTGCACTCCAGCCTGGGCAACAGAGCAAGACTCCATCTCAAAAAAAAGAGAAACTTTGTTTAGCTTTTCAGTGTTGTTTTGGCTATACTAGATCCTTCAAATGTTTATATAAGTTTTATTTTTAATTTTTGTAGGTAAATATTAGATGTGTATATTTATGGGGTACATGAGATGGTTTGACACAGGCATGCAATGTGAAATCCGCACATCGTGGAGAATGGGGTATCCATCCCCTCAAGCATTTATCCTTTGAGTTATAAACAATCCAGTTATACTCTTTAAGTTATATTTTATATAAATTTTAGAATTAGCTCATCAATTTCTACAAAAAAAACCCTGGGATTTTCATTAAGGTTATGTTGAATGTCTAACTCAATTTGGGGAGAATTAACATTTTAACTGAAAATGATCCATCAAAACATGGTATATCTCTCCATTTATTTAGATACTAAAATTCTCTCATCAGTGTTTGGAATTTTCAGTACACAGGTCTTGCACGTATTTCGTTCAGTGACACCGTAAGTATTTCAGATTTTTTGGTGATACTATACATGATACTGGATTTTTAAATTTCAGGTTCCAGTTTTCCCCTGCTAGAATATATAAATATAATTGATTTTTGTTTATTGGCCTTATATCCTAAAACCTTGCTAACCTCATTAGTTCTAGCAATCTTTTGGTAGATTTTCTTAGGATTTTCAATACTGACAGTTATGTTAACTGCAAAAAAGACAGTTTTCTTTCTTTCTGAAGTGTATGCCTTTTATTTCTTTTTCATCCTATATTACCCTGGCTAGAACCTCCAGGATTTAGAAGTGGGAAGAGTGGACGTCCTTGCCTTGCACAATCTCAAGGGAAACTACTTGATTATTCACTATAAAGAGAAGGATGTTAGCTGTAGGTTTTTCAGAGACTTAGCCTTTTTAGTAGATCGAGGCTGTCCTCTTTGATTTCCACTTTGCTAAGAATTTTTATCTTGAATTTGCTGACTTTCGTCAAGTGCTTATCCTGTAATGAGATCATTATGTGGTTTTTCCATTTTAATCTGTTTCTACGGCAATTCATTGACTGATTTTTAAATATTAAACTACGCTGCATTCCTAGGATGAAACATTAGTAATGCTGTACTACCCTTTTTACATAGTGTTGAATTTTGTTAATATTTGTTCAAGACTCTTACATTTATGTTTATGATAGACAGTGGCCTGTAAATTTTTCTTTTCTCTTTTTTTACTTTTTGAGACAGGGTCTCTCTCTGTTGCCCAGGCTGGTCTTGAACTGCTGGTAAGCAATCCTCCTGCCTCTGTCTCCCAAAGTGCTAGGATTACAGGTGTGAGCTACCACACCCAGATTTTTTTCTTTTTTAAAAAAATCTGAGATGGGATCTCACTCTGTCATGCAGGCTGGAGTACAATGGCACAATCACAGCTCACTGCAGCCTCAACCTCCTGGGCTCAGGTGATCCTCCCACCTCAGCCTCCCAAGTAGCTGGGACTGACTATAGGCATGCATCACAATTCCCACCTAATTTTTTGTATTTTTTTGTGGAGACAGGGTTTTGCCATGTTGCCCAGGCTGGTCTGAAACTCCTGGACTCAAGCAGTCCACCTGCTTTGGCCTCCCAAAATGCTGGGATTACAGGCATGAGTTACCATGCCTGGCCATAATTTTCTTTTCTACCAATGTCTTTGGTTTGGTATCAGGTACTCCTGGCTTCATAAAAGGGGTTGAGAAGTGCTCCTTCCTCCTTGATTTTCTGGAAATTTGTTTGGTATTATTGGAAAACGTTGGTATTGTTTCTTCCTTAAGTGTTCGATAGATTTCACCAATGAAGCCATCTGCCTTTGTGCAAGGGTTTTTAACTGTGAGTAAAAGCTTTTAAGTAGATACAGGGCTTTGCAGGTTATATACTTCTTGAGTGAGCTTTGATACTTTAGACCTTTTGAGGAATTTTTCCATTTCAGTTAAGTTGAATTGATTGGTATAATGTTGTTCATTACATTCCCTTATTATCCTTTTAATGTTTGTTATATAGTGGTGTTCCCTTCTTGATTTCTTATACTGATTATTTCTTTTCTCTCTCTCTCATTTACCTATAAAAATAATAGAGTAGTACAATGATTCCCATATATCCATCACCCAGTTTCAGTAACTATCAAGCCTTTGCCATACATGCCTTATCAGTTCCCTCTTTTCTTTGATATGCTGATGTATTTTAAAGTATGTTCCAGACATTATGATATTTCTCAAATGCTAGATACTTCCATATGTATCTCTAAAAAATAAGGATATTTTCTTACAGGACCACATGCCATTATCATACTTTAAAACATCAACCATGTTCCTTGGTAGACTCTTTTATTACCTAGATATACCTATAAGATATTCCTAAGTGTCTCAGAAAAGTCATTGTGTAGGTTATATCTTCAAATCAGAATCCAAACAAGGTCTCTACATTTACCCATGGCAGTACCTTAAATCGTTAATGTAAGGGAAATCACCCTCACTTTTTCTAATGCAATAAACTGTCTTATAATCATTTCTCCCCTAAAATGCCTCACATTCTGGATCCGTCAGCTTCCAGTTGGTATCATTTAACTATTCTACGATAGGAGTTTCTTCAATCTGAGAGGACTAAATGATGACTTGGAACTTTCTGAACCCCTGAGAAATCTACTTGGCTTTCATCCCCTTGGGGGAACATAAAGGAAGGGTGGGCAACTGTCCATTTCAAGACCTGGGAAATATCTGGTTTCTGTGTCCAGTTCAGGCCAGGCAACGTCCATGAAGCCTTTTTTCTCCATCACCTCTGAATTCCACTTAATTATGTGTAGTACTAATTATATGTAGTAATTAATTATGTATCTTTGTTCATTGTGTTTCCTGTGTGTAACTCTTGCCCTTGAAAAATCCATCCTCTACTGTTACTCTGTGTTTTTAAGGCCCAGTGTACATTTTATGAAAGTATACCATAGATTAGAAGAGTGCAGGATTCCTGCGGACACACTGTGTACCTGCCTCTGGCACAGAGGTTTGTTTTGGCTGTTACTATTTTTTTTTTTTTTTTTTTTGAGATGGAGTCTCGCTCTGTCACCCCCACTAGAGTGCAGTAGGGTAATCTCGGCTCACTGCAACCTCCGCCTCCCGGGTTCAAGTGATTCTTCTGCCTCAGCTTCCCGAGTAGCCGGGACTATAGGTGCACGCCACCACGCCCGGCTAATTTTTGTATTTTTAGTAGAGATGAGATTTCCCTTTATTGGCCAGCCTGGTCTTGAACTCCGGACCTCGTGATCTGCCTGGCTGGGCCTCCCAAAGTGTTGGGATTACAGGCATGAGCCACCACGCCCGGCCTGTTACTTCTTTACCTTCAGGTAAACTTGTCCTACAGTGTGTGCCCTTGTCTGGCCGCTCTCAGTTGGTGCTGCTCATGGTGAATGCCATCGTGTCGTGCACCTATTCATTCTTGTTGCCATAGAGTATCCCAGGCATGCCACAGTTGACTGGCCCATTTGACTGTTGGTGGACGTTTAGGTTGTGTCTGGTTTGGGGATGTGACACCCGGTGCTGATCAGCACGTTCCCATCCATGCCATTTTGGTGAACCTGTGTTCACATTTTTGCTGTGCATCTGCCTGGGAGTGGAATTGCCGGTCCTTGGGGACACACAGGCTCAGCTTTCCTAAAACTGCCACGCAGTCTTCCCGGGGGATTCACTGCACAATATTTTAAAACTCAGATCTTACCATGCACCTCCCAGGTTTAATACCCTCGAATGGCTCTCCTCACACAGAAGCTGAAATCTGGCTCCGTAAGATACCATGGAAGGCCCTTGGAGGCCCGGGCCCTGCCTCGCCCTGCCCGCTGGCATGATTACTGTTCCCCCAACAGCCCACCATCCCCTCTGTTCAGGTCCCCCCCACCCAGCCACCCACCGCCTGGCCTGCCTGCTCCTGGGTATCCCCAGAGGCTCTGCTGCTTGCCTGGGTCACACTGTCCTGCAGGACACTCGACACCTGGTCCTGATGTGGGACTCATGGTCCCCACTGCAGAGCGCCCTCTCGTCAGCACTCGGCGTCTCTGCTGCCCACCAGGCTGCAGCTTTGTAAGAACAAGGACTGCTGCTTTTTCTGTCTTTGGATGCCTGGCCCGTCGTAGACGCTCAGTACCTCCTGAATGAATGGCCTGTCAGCCAGCCTGGACGTCCTGAGCACTGAGCAGATGATCTTAACAGAAACGTTAAGTGGCTGGCAGGCACTCCTTGCCTTAGGAAATCTTTACATCTAGCTTTGGTTTTTAAAGTTGGAAAGAAAAGGACTCAAAGCACAGCCCCTTGCACAGGAACAATAGGTGGGGATTGGTAACAAGGCTCATGACAGGTCACCGTCTTTACATCTCAGAATGGTAGTGTTTGCTGGGAGAACCAGATAGAGCTTCAGTCTTCTCTTCAACCAAGAACCTCCCCGTCTGTTTCTCCTGGTTGACCACAGAGTATGTTGGGGGATGGCGTGTGGATTTTGAATCAAGCCCTGGCTTAAATCCAGCCCATTCCATGTAACAGCTTTGCTGTGTCAGTTAAATAACTCGTCCGAGCCTCAGTTTCCCATGTGTGAGATGGGACAGTAACTCCTGACTTGTCACGGGGCTGTGGGAGGCCCAGTTTGTGAATTCCTCGTTTCCCCAGGAGAGAACAAAATCAGTTCCTGAAGAGCCCCTGACACCCCCCATCCAGTGAATTTTCTTCTTCTCTCCTGGGGAAATGAGAAATTCATACAGCAAGTTTCCACCAGGCTTTGTCTTCCCGAGAGATCTTGCCTGGACCACACTCGAAGCTTGCCCTGTGCGCAGCTGGGAGAAGGGTCAAGGGCCCCTCAGGTGTGGGTAGCTATAGAGCCAGCATGGTCTGGAGGGAGCGTGCCCACAGGGAGCTACCCTGGCCAGGCAGCCCCTCCTTTCCTTCCTGGGTGCTAGGCCGGGGGGGAGGTATAGCCTAGCTCTCTGTACTGGTCTTGCTCCCTCTGAGAGACAGGGACCTGCTTCCTAAGGAATTGCCTTTAGATGGGGGCAGAGGGAAGGGAGAGAAATTCCTTAACCTGAAAATAAGTGAAACATTGTTATATTAAAACAACGCCAAGTTTGCATGAATTTTAAAGAAAAACCCCGAACATCCAAGGGATGGGAGCAGCTTCTTTGGGCAACTGCGCTCTGTTCCTCAGCCCTCCTCTGCCTGGGCACAGGTGCTCCCTGGACAGCACAGCCTGGGGGTCCTGGATTTTAGGGGACCCATTCAAAATCAAAGGACCAGTAAAGAGTTGAACT
The DNA here is from genome assembly GCF_003255815.1 of Theropithecus gelada. Taxonomy (NCBI): domain Eukaryota; kingdom Metazoa; phylum Chordata; class Mammalia; order Primates; family Cercopithecidae; genus Theropithecus; species Theropithecus gelada. Next base: position 39,656,952 of record NC_037685.1, on the reverse strand, counting down.
TTTTTTTTTTTTTTGAGACGGAGTCTCGCTCTGTCGCCCAGGCTGGAGTGCAGTGGCCGGATCTTAGCTCACTGCAAACTCCGCCTCCCGGGTTCACGCCATTGGAATAGCTGGGACTACAGGCGCCCGCCACCTCGCCTGGCTAGTTTTTTTTTTTTTTTTGTATTTTTTAGTAGAGACGGGGTTTCACCGTGTTAGCCAGGATGGTCTCGATCTCCTGACCTCGTGATCCACCCGTCTTGGCCTCCCAAAGTGCTGGGATTACAGGCTTGAGCCACCGCGGCCGGCCAATAGAGTTGAACATTTTTAAGGTGCTGCTTAGCTATTTTGTGGTTACCGAAGCATGGCCCGCTTGGAGAAATCCCTTTTTCCTTTTCTGGGAAGTTCCTGGGAGCCGAGTAAAGTCTGTTAGTACCAGTTCCAGCAGGTGGGAAGAGGCTAGTGGCCTCCTCACCTTGTCACGGGCACTGGTCCCTCCCTGAGGAGAAGGTTTTCTTGGCTTGGACAGCTTAGGGGCAGAGAGGAGAGCATCCTTGGTTTTATCCTCTCTGTTTGTATATACATTATGGGTTTTTTGTTGTTGTTTTTTAATTAAGAAAGTAGTTTTGGATGAGAGAAATGACAACACTTTTATATACCCCTCCCAGAAAAGCCAAATGCCTCACGTGTGAGCTGTTCGATTCGGAAAATGGCTGAGTAAACACGATTTCAACTTCATAACTGAAAGAAAGAACACTGTAAATCTGGGGGGAAAACAACTCCATAATGAAAAACAAAGCGGCTGTTCTACTGTTTCTGAAGCAAGTGGATTGGAGAGAGAGCCTCAGCTGGAGGAGCCCCGCTCTCCCTAATAACCACACGGCAGCAGCTGGGGCTTTGCACGTTTTCATGGCGCATTCCGCTGTCTCGGGAGTGGTCCATGCGTGGGCATTGAAGTGTTTTTTCAAAAGCGAAGTATATACCCAAACGTGCTTTTAAATAATATCCAGGGTCCTGGGATCCACCCCTAACACTGGGGAGACCAAGGAGTTGTAAATCCAAAGACTGCCGTGTTTGGCTGTAGCCTGGCCTGGCTTTCGTCAGCGGTTTCTGGCTATAATGGAGCTTTTAAAAGTGAGGTTTTTTTTGTGTGTGTGAGGGTATAGTGTATAATCGGCTTGGATTTAATTCATTCAGCGCATCCAGTTTCTTTAGAAGGGCCAGTCCCTCCAGCTCAGTGCCTTTTTCTGGAAGTTTTGGCCTCAGAATTCAGGCTGCCGCCAGCACACAGTGGCCGGCCATGCGTTTAGGACTCACAGGAGTGTGGCAGATGGGCCCACTCTGTGCATGGGGTGTAGAAGCTCGCTCAGGGACAGCCCTGAATTGCCTCCCCCACTCCCTTCTTCCTTGTAGTTCAGTCTTTGCTCTCAGCCATTTTAATTGAATTTAACTTGGGGTAACTATACAAGCACTGAAAGGATTTGAATGCTTTGGGAACAAGATAATTCATACAAAAAACTTAATCAGGCTTAATTTTGAGTTCTATGCTTTTATCTTTAAAAATGTTTTTTTTTCAAATGTGTGAAAATGGCATCGTGTGTGTGCGTCCATGTGTGTTGGAGACGAGGTCTCATATCTTTGGGTGCACTGATGTAAGCAATGGACTTTTCTAGAGTTGCTTTCCTTTCCTTTATCTGCCACCTCTGGCAACATGATCTCCAGGTAGTTAGCATCTTTTTGGAGGGTTTAAACTGGTTTTAATAATGTTCTTAGCGAAAGGTGATGCTGAAGCACGCCTGTTATTGCTACCAAAAGGAGTCCTGCCTTACAGAGCCCACTGGAGGCAGAGTCTGGCTGGGCCTGGACCCAGCTCCCTGCCGCTGGCACAGCAGACCAGGTGGCTATGATACAACTTGTTGTCCAGTTTTCAGTGGCCAGTTGGGTTCCTTTTAGCTCCTGATTTCATGTTTCTGGGCAGTGGGATGTGGGGCCCTGGCTGGCAGTGCCAACCAGCAGTGAGCCCAAGGTGAGGATGGTACCGTGCTGGTTTGGACAGATGTGCAGGTAGGGCCACGTGGGTGGCTGTTTGCTTATTTATCGAGACCGAGTTTCACTCTTGTTGCCCAGGCTGGAGTGCAGTGGCGCAATCTCGGCTCACTGCAACCTCCGCCTCCCAGGTTCAAGCGATTCTCCTGCCTCAGCCTCCTGGAGTAGCTGGGATTACAGGCACCCACCACATCTGGCTAATTTTGTATTTTTAGTAGAGATGGGGCTTCACCATGTTAGGCTGGTCTCAAACTCCTGACCTCAGGTGATCCACCCGCCTCAGCCTCTCAAAGTGCCGGGATTACGGGCACGAACCTTTGCTCCCAGTTCATGGGTGGTGGTTTCTAAGCTATGCTCAGGCTGCACGCATAGTGGAGGTGGCATTCCTAGGGATTTAAATTTGACATCTTGCAGTTGTATTTGGGTGGTTATCTTTGAAAGTATTCTCTGAAATACTTTGACTAATTTATGCTGATGCATCTATTCTGCTCCACGATGTTGGGTGGTGGCCTCCCTGGTCGGCTCTCCTGTGGACCCTGTGTCCCCTGGATGTCCCTGCAGTCTATCCCACCCTGTTGTGGCTTTGCCTTGCTTTGCGTGGGTCAGGCGGGCCTCTTCCTAGATGTTTGACAGGAGTGTGGCTTTGACCTCTGTTTATCAGCTCTCAGTTCTTAAATCTTTTTAATTTTAAATTTTAAGGGCACATGATAATTGTTCATGTTTATGGGGATCTCACTATTTTTGTACCTACTGTGTCCAGTCCCTCTCCAGGGACTTGATCTTCCCAAAGCAACCAGATGGCTAAGCTGCTAAATACAGGGTGCACTGGCCCAGGCCTTGCTAGGCCCCACCTGCATCTTTAATTTCTATTTCTTCACTCTGAAGTAGGTTTAACTTCTTATTCTTATATATTCTCATCCTTCTAGAATACTGTCAGCAAACCTAGAGAAGGAATGACTGTGATATTTTGTAATTGTTTTATGCTTCTTCTAACTCAAAGTTGGATTCTCTACTTCTCACTTAAGAAGGCAAAGCAGTGATATGAAACTATGTTCATCAATACAACCTTAAGATGTTTCTGAAAAACAGAACACTAATGTATATTTTATTCCTGTTTCAAACTCAAAGTATTTGTAGCCCAAAGTTTCCAAATGAAAAGCAGCCATGCTCTAGAAAAATGAACAGCAGAAAGGCACAGGTGGCATTCCCAGGCCTCCCCTGCCTTCTGCCGGAGTTGAAACAATCCAGACCTTTGGGAGCACACAAGGTAGACAGAAAGTTGCCTGCCATCAGCCAGACCTGGGTGTCCTATTTAACAAGCCGAGAGCGGGCTGGGACAAGCCACAGATTCTTGGCTTTTCCCAGCTGCCCGGGGTTTTGCTGCCCCAGGCAGAATAAACATATTTTGAGCAACTGCCAGCGTGTGATTGCTGTACCGTCTTCCAGCAGGCCTGGAAAAATACTCTAAAAGGCAAACCGTTTGCTGTGTTTCTTCGTGGGAACTCACTGCTTAGTCAGCAGCTGGTGTGCATGGGACCCTGGGTGGGCAGAGAAAGCCCTGGTCTCCACCCCAGTGCCCAGGCCTGCAGGGATTACAGCCACCTCATGCTTCCGGGCCTGCTCGACCTTGACCCTACTGCCAGAGGGCTTGTTCTTGTCTTGTTTTATTGACTGTCTCCAGAAAGCAAGTGAGTGTAAGGGAAGCCAGCACAAATCTGTAGAAATGCTTTGGACAGGCTTGGGTGCTTGTGGAAACCCTAAAGATGAGGAGCTTCAGCTTCTGATTTGGGGCTGTGAAGCCTGCTGAGCTCCGACAAGAACGCACACGAGTGACAGTAAGCGCAGACCAGGCCTGCACAGGGCCGGCCTGCCTCCTGTGAGCTCATTCAGTCTTGTTTTTAGGTCACCTTTTTTGAGGTATAATTTACATACAACAAACAAAATCCACAGATTAAGTGCATAGATAGGTCAATGATTTTGACAAATGTATCCCCCATGGAATCACTGCACAATCAGCATAAAGAACATTTCCATCTCCCCAGAGGGTCCTGTGTCCCCGGCAGCAAGTACCCCACCCCCTCTGGTCTGGGTGCTGTCCCTGGAGGTGAGTTTTGCAGGTTCATTGTCTGGCTGTAATGGGGGCTGAAGCTCGCCTGGTGCCATCCTGCCTGTCCTCTCCGCACATCCCGCTTCTTGCCCTGCTCCCCGGCCTGGTCTGAGGGTCTGGAGACCTGGTTGTCTTGTGGGAAGGAAGAGGTGGCAGAGCCAGCACCGAATCCAGGGCCTGTGAATGTGCCCCCAGGGCTGTGTTTGAACCTGTGGGGTTTGAGAGACGAGAACCTGAAAGATTCCTAATAGCCCAGAGGCCCATGGTGCCTCTTTGGGAATCTGGGCTGAGCGGGATGACCCCTTGGCTTCCTGCAGTATTTATGAAGTGCCTACTGCAGGCGCCGGGCCATGCCAGATGACATAGTGGGGTGAAAGGAAGAGAAGGCAAGACCTCGCCCTCGAGCTGTGGTTTAGAGGCGTGAGGATGGGCCATGTGACATCCTTGCTCGAAAAGCAAGAAAAGGCGCGGTCGAGGGACCTAGAAGAGGCAGCAGCCCTTTCCTCTGCTGACTTGCAGCTCAGCCTCTCAACTTGGCGTGGAGGGTTTTAGTTGTTAAAAGCTACACGTTATTTTATTACATACTCCATATTTATTTATTTATTCAGAGACAGGGTCTCACTCTGAGGCCCAAGCTGGGTGCAGTGGTGAGATGGCTTACTGCAGTCTCGACTTCCTGGGCTCATGTGATCCTCCCACTTCAGCCTCCCAAAATGCTGGGATTACAGGTCTGAGCCATGGCACTCAGTGGCTGACAGACTGAGCCACGGCACCCAGTCTATTTCCTTATTACAGAATTCTCAGCACGGAGCTTTTCATTCATCTTTATATTGTGCAATATCAGTTTTAAGTTTCAGTGCATGTATTCAATGCATTTAACTCGTGAAATCACAGAAATGACAGTTTTCATAACTTACACATGCATTTTTTTTTTTTTTTTTTTTTTTTTTTTGAGGCGGGTTCTCGCTCTTGTCACCCAGGCTGGAGTGGAGTGGCGCTATCTTGGCTCACTGCAAGCTCCGCCTCCTGGGTTCCCGTCATTCTCCTGCCTCAGCCTCCCAAGTAGCTGGGACTACAGGTGCCTGCCACCACGCCCGGCTAATTTTGTATTTTTAGTAGAGACAGGGTTTCACCATGTTAGCCAGGATGGTCTCGATCTCCAATCCTCATGATCTGCCTGCCTCGGCCTCCCAAAGTGCTGGGATTACAGGCATGAGCCACCGTACCCATCTATTTAATTCTTATAAAAAAATTACTGTTTTTCATCTCTTGAGGTGCACATATTCTACCAACACTGTCTGCCATTACCTACTGATAATGGAGGAAAGCGGAGGGGGAAAGGCACTCTGGGTGGCCTAGCAGGTTGCACTGGCTTTCTGTGTCATTTTCCAAGTATGGGGTTGGCTGACGTGCGGGTAGGAAGGGACATTATGGGACCTCTGGTGTCTGAATTCTCCGAACCCTTACTTCCTTCTGCAGGGGGAACAGGTTCTGCTTGCAGTGGGAAGGGCAGCGGCTCACCCAAGCCTCACCCTAATGCCGGAACCCCTACACCCTGGGTCCACCATGATCCCACGCTCCTGGGCTCTTTGCTCACGGGAGTGCTGTGTTATCCAGCAGGCTTCGCTTCACTTACAAAATACAAAGACAAAATCGAGAATTTCAGGATAGTGGCAGCTTCTCAGTGTCAATTCCATGGCACATGCCAGGCAGGCAGCCCGGGGTGTGCTTAGTAAACCCTGAGGGCACCTTCTAGATTGAGGAGGCCACGGTGGATGTGACCGGAGCCTGGTATGAGGGGCAGCCCAGGCCACTGGCTGCCTGGGACCCTGGAGTGGTTGGGGGCAGTGAGGAGGGTACCCTCCTCCAGGGGCCCTGGAGGTCAAGGAGGAGGTGTGAAGGCTCTGCTACCCTTGCCTGGGTCGCCTTGTTTGTGAGTCACTTCCTCTCTGCCCCAGCTTCCCCATCTGCAAAATGGGGGAGAAGCTGGGAGTGCAGTGACCTCACCATGTGGTTTGGAGCGCCAGATGGAGAATGTAAGTGAAGCATTTGGCATGGGGTGGGCATGGAGTCAGGGCTGTCCCTTGGGGGCAGCGTTGATCCCCTGTGAGGCACAGGTAGGTCCGGCAAGTGGAGCCGGGTTCCTGAGGCCGTCCCCGCAGGCTGAGGGCCCTATGTGATGAGGTTGACGGCATCTCTGGTGTCAGGCCGCTGGCTGCCTGCCCAGCACGTGTTCCTGGCTCTGGCTCCTGCTGCCGGCCTCTGCTGCACCTTCTGAGCGTCCCACCAGGAGGCAGCAGGGGCTGGCAGCACCTCCGGTCCTGCTGCCGCGCCTGGAATTTGGGGCCGTGGCCCTGGCCGGTTTTCCATCCTGCCTGTTTGCATAGAGCTCATTACCTGGCCTGGCATGGATTTTCCAGCAATTCCTTTCCATACTTGAAGCAGACATGGGGATGCAGGGGACGGTCATGTCTGCATTGTTGGTCACTGAACATTTTAAAGGTGGCAACACAATTGCCTTTAAAGTGATGTGGCATGAAAAAAATCGTTATTTATATTTGGCATGGCCAAAGAGTAAAAACTCAAGGGATGGTTGCTGAGGAGCGTTCAGGGGGCGTGGGGTGGCATCAGGGACCAAGTGTCTGTTTGATTTCACAGACCCGTGAGTGTTCAGTGTCTTGAGCGAACTGTGGAGAGGAGACCCTGGCCTCTGATTTCAAAGGCGCCAGCGTTTTACCAGGGCCTGTGCAGATAATGGGAGAAAGGTGTTTTGCCAGGGACTTTTCCGGGGTATGCAGTGGGGCTGGTGAGGGGTCTGCCTTAGCAGGAAGCCCTTGCCTTTGCTGTAAAGAAACCAGCAAGCGACAAAATGAAAGCATCAAAGAGCCAACAGGATGCGGCCCGAGCCCTCCCTGGCACGTCGCCCCGAGCCGCGCGGGGAAGAGTGACCTTAGGGACCGCCTCACGCGCACAGGCCAGACGCAGGTTCAAAGTTCAAGGCATTTTGTTTTTTCACCTGTTTCCTACAGTTCTAAGAAACTTCTGAAGAATTAATGTGTAACTATATCAGACACTCAGCGTTTTCTCCAGGGAAAATAATGTTACAATGGGGGAGGGGAGGGGAAGTGGCTACTTGATGAGACACAAGGTTTCCATAAAATAGGAAAAACCCTCTCTAGGGGAAACGTGCACAACATCGCATGTGCTTCTTACTCTGTTTCCACTATGTAGAGTGGCTGCGTTTGCTCAGGACTGACGCAGTGTGTGGCTGCTGGTGGTCACAGAAGGACTAGGGCAGCAGTTGGTGTCCTTGAAACCAGGGTACAGCCGTGATCGCCATGCCCTTTGAGAGTCTGGTGGGCCCAGGATCTGCTGGGGCCAATTTCGACACGAGATGTTGAATGACAAAAGCAAATTAAAGCTCTTGGTCAGGCCATCTTCTGGGCCAGGAGTTTATGATTCTGAAACTGCTTCTCCCTGGCCAGTGGCAGAGCCCCTCTGGCAGGGGCCTGAGCTTCATGCTACCCAAGTCCAAATCATTTTACTTTTTTCTAACAAAGTCTTAACTTGCCAAAGGGCAGTATGCATTGTTAGTGGCTTGATTTATCATGTGGAGAAAACAGATGCTTTGACATGATGACATACAGATTTTACTAACATTTCCTCCTGTCATGAAATTTTCATATATATTGAGAGGAATATTTTCTTGAGGCATCTTTTTATAAAGGTGGTTTTTATGTTAGAAGCTGGTATTGGCCGGGTGTGGTGGCTCACACCTGTAATCCCAGCACTTTGGGAGGCTGAAGTGGGTGGATCACAAGGTCAAGAGTCCGAGACCAGCCTGGCCAATATGGTGAAACACCGTCTCTACTAAAAATACAAAAATTAGCCAGGCGTGGTGGCGGGCATCTATAGTTTCAGCTACTCAGGAGGCTGAGGCAGGAGAATCGCTTGAACCCAGGAGGTGGAGCTTGCAGTGAGCCGAGATCGCACCACTGCACTCCAGCCTGGGCAAGAGAACGAGACTCCGTCTCAAAAAGAAGCCGGTGTCTATTTAAGATCCTTTTGTAAATTAATTTAAGAAGAGTTAAACACTAGCCCTTTCCGTTTACCTGGTCTGCATATGCATGCTTTTAAATGTGTACCAGGCATATGAGGTGGTTGTGATTTGTAAACTATCATCATAAACTTTTTTTTTTTTTTTGAGACTGAGTCTGGCTCTGTCGCCCAGGCTGGAGTGCAGTGGCCGGATCTCAGCTCACTGCAAGCTCCGCCTCCCGGGTTTACGCCATTCTCCTGCCTCAGCCTCCGGAGTAGCTGGGACCACAGGCGCCCGCCACCTCGCCCGGCTAGTTTTTTGTATTTTTTAGTAGAGACGGGGTTTCACCGTGTTCGCCAGGATGGTCTCGATCTCCTGACCTTGTGATCCGCCCGTCTCAGCCTCCCAAAGTGCTGGGATTACAGGCTTGAGCCACCGCCCCCGGCTATCATAAACTCTTAAATCCTGCCTTTTACACTCTTACCACCAGGTGGCTAAGAAAAAAAAAAAAAGCAAGAAAAAAATCTTAACAGTTATGCAAAGGAATCGTAATCACTTTCAAGTTCCGCTTTAGTGGTGAAATATGAAACTATAGATGGACTGCATTTCAAGGAGAACTGTTGAATAAGTGACAGGCATTTCAGGCAGTGCCCAGCCAGATGGACAGCTCATGAGTATTCTTATTTTCTCAAATATTGGCAATGGGAAACCAGATTTCGCTGAACTAAAGCTTTTGGAGACTCTGAGCCTGTTCCACCTCCGTGCTGTCCCCTGGATGTCATGATTGTCCGGGCCAGTTAGGTTTGGGACACAGGTTCAGCTTTGGCCTCTTGGATTTCCAGAATGGAAGATGCTTGAATCCTGACCATAGCAGCAGGCCGCCCTTATCCTTAACACATCAGCATCAGGGAATGACATCTGCAGAGATGTTCAGTGCCCTCAGAAGTGGCTGTAGGAACCCCCAAAGTAAAATTCTCCAAACTGATGTTAATGTCTCATGCATGTCTTTCTTTGATTCTATTTATTAACGGTAAGATGCTATAAGGAAATCCATGCACGAGGGATGATGGTGTGGCAGGCTGAAACACACTTTTTAGATTTACTTTTGTGGACTGGATCTGAAAGTAAGGCCAGCATCCTAGGGCACAAACCGTGCTCTCCCCGACATTTCCACAGCATCATGAAGGATGACCTTGTCCCATGAAACAAACCCCACCGTCTCCTTGCTGGTGGGTCAGCGGCTGCTCTGCCTGTCCTGTGCACCCTGGGTCGCTCTTCAGTTCTCTACCTTAATAACTTGGACCGCAGCCTCTTGGTTGTACACCATTTTATTCTTCATTCGCTTTTCTGATTCAAAGTGAACCTGAGTGCCTTAATCCTCTAAGGGGAATTAATTGCTTGTTTCAGTGCTTAACTCTGATCCTGGCTCAGTCCCCATGGGGACAAGTTTCTTCCTGTTAGGATCTGTGTGTGTTGTTCTAAACACAATCAGAAAGGCAATGAAGTTTTTCTTATGACAGAAGCCAGAAATGCAGGCTATTTTCTTTTCTGTTGCATAAGTAGTGTTCTCTAATTTTATATTATGAAGGATACTATTGAACTCAATATATAAAATGTAGAAAATTTTAGTTGGTCATTCTAGCAGGCTGGATTACTTCCTAGAAATGAAGGTTAACTTTTATTGCCTGGTTTTCTTTTACAGAAATAAGCTATTTATCTTTCGCAGAAAACAGTTACTGAACTGATTTTCCAGAGTTGGAATTAACCTTCTATGGCCTAATCACCATCATTTCTATGTAATGTCACCCTCCCAAGCATTTTTCTTGGTTTTGGAAAATCATTAAGGCCACAACCACTACTCGATATGCCTGATGCCTCTCCCACTTATAGTGTGTTCATTTTTATTTCTTATGGGGCTTCATTGAGAAGACTATAGCTAGTAGATATCTCTAGATGATCTTGATAAAGGATGGAGTTAGGTGGAGACCTGAGGAGGGAGCAGGATAAGGAAGGGCCAAGGGGAATAAGGAATCCACATTCATCAGGTGCTCATGCCCGCCCGGCACAGTCGGCAGTCAGTGGAGGGTAACTCTTTGGGGTAAATAGGAGGAAACGGAAGCTCAGGGACTTGAAATCACTTCCCCAAAGTCCCAAAGTGCTCAGGGGTGCAGGCAGGAATTCAAGTCAGGCCTGTTGTGGCACAGTGGATTGTTTGATACTTGCCATGTACTGTGTCCCTAAATGCCCGTCTACAGAATTCTGAGGTTGCCTTTCCTGATGCTGGCCCTGCAAGGGCTGGGCTCACACTGTGTCTGATGCAACAGGGCTGACTTAGGGGCAATTATTTCACATTAAAGTAGAGACCAAGAGAAATATTTGTTTTAATCCAGAAGAACCTGGATGGCTTGCCTACAGCCGTTTCTAACCATTACTTATTAAACCAAGCCCTTACATTTTATCTAAGACTCTGACTCCTAACCCTGTGCCATGGGGGGAAAAAAAAACTAGCATGGTGAGAGGGGGCAGGGTTGAAGACACAGTAACATGTGGCTCTCAGAAGGTGGCATCCCCTTCTGCAGTGGCAGTGTCACCTCTCCCAGCCTGGCCCAGGGGCCTGGTGCACCCAAAGAGCAGCCCGACATCCTCCCAGCCAGAATGAATCACAGGCATGTTCTGCTGTGGTTCTGAGAGGCATCTGGCCAGTGTCATAGACTTTTCATGTGTCCTGTTGGTTGTGATCCTCACAGCAGCCCTTGGAGATGGGCTGAATATGAGACAAGAAACAAGAGTACAAGGAGATGAGAAGCTCAAAAAACAACAAACAAAATCCGAAGCTAACAGAAGGAAAGAAACAGTAATGATTAGAGCAGAGATAAACAAGAGAGAGAATTTTAAACAACAGAGAAAATCAATTAAACTAAGAGTTGGCTGTTTGAAAAGACTAACAAAATTGACAGACCTTCAACTTAAATAAAAAGAGAGAAAAGAGCTAAATAACTAAAACCAGAAACGGGCGAGAAAACATTGTGTCCTACAGAACAACACATCTTGCAGAAATAAAAAGACCAAGAGAATATTATGGACAATTATGCCAACAAATTGTCTAACCTAGATGAAATGGACAAATTCTTAGAAAGACACAACCTACCAAGACTCAACAGACCTACAACTAGTAAAGAGACTGAAGCAGCAGTCAAAAATTTCCCCAAAAAGAAAAGCCCAGGACCAGATGGCTTCCCTGGTATATTCTACCAAACATTTACAGAATTCACACCAGTCCTCCTGAAACTCCTCTAAAGAATGAAAAAGAAAGAACATTTCAGTGTTGAGCATTAACCTGATACTAAGGCCAAAGACACTCCAAGAAAGAAAACTACAGACTAATACTCTTGATGAAGATTGATGCCAAAATCCTAAACAACACACTAGCAAACAGAGTTCAACAACACATTGAAAGGATTATATGCAAAGGCCAAGTGGGATTTTTATTCCTGGAATGCAAGGATGTTTCAATATAAGAAAATCAGTCAGTGTAATACACCACATTAACAGCATGAAGGAAAACGCACAGTCACTTCAACTGATACAGAAAAAGCATTTGACAAGATTCAACACAACTTCATGATTAAAACCACTCAACAAAGGAACAGAAGGAAATTACCTCAACCTCATAAAGGCAGTATATGAAAAGCCCACAGCTAACATGATACTCAGTGATGCCAGAATGAAAGCTTTTCTTCTAAGATTAGGAACAAGAAAAGGATGCTGCTTTCATCACTTCTATTGAATATAGTCCTGGGAGTCCTAGCTGGAGCAATCAGGCAAGAAAAAGAAATTTAAAAGGCATCCAAATCGGAGGTAAGAAGTAAAATTAACTCCGTTTGTAAACAATATGGTCCTGTATAGAAAACGTAAAAATTCCACCTTAGAACTTTTAGAACTAATAAGCAAATTCAGCAAAGTTGCAGGAGACAAAATTCATACAAATAATTATTGCATTTTTATATACTTAATAAGCAATCTGAAAAGACAAACTATTCCATTTACAATAGCATCAAAAAGAATAAAATACTTAGGAATAAACTTAACCAAGCAGGCAAGATGTGTGCACTGAAAAGTACAACACATTTCTGAAAGCAATTAAGGAGGACACATAGAAATGGAAAGACATCCCATATTCATGGATTAGAAGGCAATATTGTTAAGATGTCAATACTACCTAAAGTGATCTACAGATTAATGTAATCCTTTAATGCAGAAAGAGGAAAACCCAATCCAAAAATTTATATGGAAATATCAAAGGACCTTAAATAGACAGTGTGGTCTTGAACAGTGTTGGAGGTCTCATACTTCCTGACTTCAAAACTTACCGTAAAGTTACAGTAATCAAAATAGCATGGAACAGCAATTCCTCCTCATCTGTGGTTTTGCTTTCCATGGTTATTGTTTAATGGGTACAAAGTTTCAGTTTCGCAAGATGAAAAGGTGCTGGAGACCTTTTTCACAACTCAAATATACTTTACTGAACACTTAAAATAGTTATGATAAATTTTATGTGTATTTTATCACAATTTTTAAAACTCCACAAATTAAAAAAGAAGAAATAGAAGGATTTGGTTTATCAGATAAAATTTAAAACAAGTAGGGAACAAAAGCATAGGGAAGTGTAGGGTCCTTTGCAAACCATCTCTGCCATTGCAGAGCCTGAGTTCTACACCATACTTGACAGGGTCACCTCCCCTGGGCCTTGGGGTCAGTGCAAGTGACAGAGCCAGAAAGGCTCTTGGAGTCCAGCAGGCCTAGGTTCAGTTCCTGCTGCGGCCTCTCACCAGCTCCGGGCCAGAGCCCTCATCTTAGTTTCTTCATCTGTTAAATGAAGATAATACCACCTACTTTATCGAGTTGACAGCATTAAATAAACTGAGATGACACAAGCTACTTAGTGCGGGACCCAGTACAACCAGGTAACCTCGGCCGTGCGGTAAGCAAGGTCCCAGAAGTCCTTGCTGGGAATTAGCCCTCTTGAGAAACACCATCCTCCAAGACACTCTTCTCCTACCTCTCTCCTAAGCCTGCTTGTCCACTCTTGGATGAAATATTTTTCTTCCTTTGCAGTTGAATCCCTGGAATAGTGAAAACAGTGGCCATTGCGTGTCAAGCACCTGCTCTGTCCTAGCATCTTACAACTCTATTCTGAAGTCAGTGCTTCTTCCATAGGACTGCTCTCACTTCTTTCCATTTTGCAAGTTCTGAGCCTGGCGGCAGTCTCCCTGCCCGAGTGGATGGTGCTGCCCCCTCTTACTGAGGGAGCGGTTTCTGAGGGAGAGCGCCTGTGCTGTGCAGCTGTCTCCCACAAGGCGCCCTTTGACAAGTCTGTTTTCTGTCTCCCCTCAATGACACTGTGCCCGCACGGCTGCATTGTTCCCTGCATGGCTGCATTAGGCTTTCCTTTTCCTGCGAGTGCTGCCTCGTCTTTCCTTCCTCTCGTCTCAGCAGCAGGAAGAGCAAGTCCTTTCTCTGCCTCCCCGCTGCCTGGCTCCTTCAGCTATCACCAGCCATCCGCCCTACCCAGCCCTCACTCTGGTGCCACAATTGCTACTTTCCTGGCTTCTTCACAGGGACCTGACATACCCTTGAGTCTCCTATACCTGAAGGAAACCTCCTCGCCATCCTTCTAAGCAAGCAGTTTCTGTCTTGTCACTTCCTTTTGTTTTTTTTTGTTTTGTTTATTTGAGATGGAGTCTTGCTCTGTCACCCAGGCTGGAGTGCAGTGGCGCGATCTCGGCTCACTGCAAGCTCTGCCTCCTGGGTTCACGCCATTCTCCTGCCTCAGGCTCCCGAGTAGCTGGGACTACAGGTGCCCGCCACCCCGCCCGGCTAATTTTTTTGTATTTTTGGTAGAGACGGGGTTTCACGGTGTTAGCCAGGATGGTCTCGATCTTCTGACCTCGTGATCCACCCGTCTCGGCCTCCCAAAGTGCTGGGATTACAGGCGTGAGCCACCGCGCCCGGCCTGTCTTGTCACTTCCTTTCTGGCTCACGTCAAGTCTCGCAAAGAGGAAGGGGCTAGGGCTGGCAGTACAGCAAGAGAGAAGACAGGGAGGACAGGCTCTGTGTCCAGCTTCCTCCTAAATGCTACTCAAACGACTGACAAGGACAGCGGAGGAAAGCCAGTGACATGCTTCTGGAAGATGGAAAACAGAAGTGAGTGACAGCTGACTTAGCCTGGAGACACCCAAAACTTAAGCTCCTGCACAGTGAGAGGCTGACAAGCAGTCAGCTGAGCAGTGTCTGCAACGCTGGAGGAGTCCAGAACCGAACCGCAGGCCACAGAGGCAAGAACAGGCCAAGACAGGGAAAGGCTGGGAGTGTGCACAAGGTGCAGGAGACGCCACTGCCTCCCCTCACACCTGGCAGAGGACGGTGGGTTCCTTTCTGGAGAGCTTGACAAGAACACCTCCATGCTGGGGACATGGGCCTGAGTGGTGGTGAGGTGGCACCCTGAAAACGAGCATTGAGGGAAAGCCTGCAGAGCTCCCAGCGCCTCTCCCCAGAACCCCGTGTGAGGCCTGCCACTTTACAGAGCTCAGCCTCACTTCCAAAGAGTGGCTCAGCTTTTCCAGCCAAGATCACATGTGAAGAAAATCTCTTGAAACACAGACACCAAAACAGAGGAAAGAGGGAGTTGGGAGAAATGGAGGCAGTGAAGGGAAGGAAGAAAACGTAAAAAAAAAAAAAAAAAAGTATTGAGCCTGTGAATGAACAAGAAGTTGAAAAATATATATATATTAGAAATAAATATGATGGCAAAAAAAATTTTAATAGAACAAATGGAAGATAAAGCAGAATATAAAGACCTGGAGGAAAGGAGTAAATATAAGAGCACTGGAGGCTGAAGTCAGGACCTCCACCACAGGAATATTGGGAGAGCCAGAAAGAGAACAAAGAGGAAGGAGGGGGAAGAAAATGCCCCTGCAATCCAGGATAAGGAGCATTCAGATGGAAATTCCAGCACAATCAATGAAAACAGAGTCTACATCATCAGAAAATTGTAAGAGCCTCCAGGGAAGACCTCGAGTCACACACAGGGGACCTGGATCACAGCACACTTGACTTCTCTTCTGCAAGAACTTGGAAAGTTAGAAGACAATGAAGAAATGTCTTTAAAGTTCTGAGGGAAATGATTTCTAGAATCCTCTACCCAGCCACGTTATTACCCAAAAGTGGGAGGGAATACACTTCAGCAAACTGCAACTGTCAGCCCAGCCCGAGGATGGGACAGGAATGAGGGTGGCCTGGATGGCAGCAACAGAGAGCCCAGACTAGCACTGGGCAGGGAGGACCTTCCAGCAGATGGTCAGGACGCAGGTTCTGACCACACTCTCAGAAAATGTGAGGCTGAATTACAATCCTAGAAACCTAAGCAAAATGCAAAACGAAAAACCAAATTTGAAGCAATTTTGAATTTCAAGAAAAACAAAAAGTTGTCTAAGAAAGGAAATGTAATCAAAGTACACTCTGTGTCTCATCTGAGAGCCATGTTTGCATGGTTCTAATGCCAAAATAGATCTGGGTCTGGCCCAAAACTGTGATGAGTCTGTTGGGAGGATGGCGGGATGTGGTAGGAGAGCCAAAGGTCAGGCTTCTACATTGATGGCAGCAGCAGCACATGCTACATGTCAACAGACCACACAGGACCATGTGTGCTGGTAACCCACTGCGGTCTCCGAGGCAGGCTGCTGCTGTGACTTCAGTTTACAGTTGAGGAAGCTGAGGCACAGAGAGGTTATATGATCTGCCTAAAGTCACACAGTTAAAGTCTGTGCTTTAGAACCACTATGCTTACCCACTGTTTGAGTAGAAAAGCAAGATATGATTTAAGACATCAAGAAGTAGCAGTGTAAGTAACAATACGGAGAGAAATGCCAAACACAACAGTTAAAAGCCTTAAAAGTGTTGCCTCTGGGGAGTGGAAAGGGGTAAGAAATTTCATTTTTCTTATAAAGCGATCTATTGACATGGACACATACCATTTTGAAAAACTGGATCAGGGAAAGCCAGGCAGGCAACTGGCTGTGGAGAGCTAGTCTGCAGTGTGCCTATGGCCCTGCCGGGCTGGCTGGTCCTAGATCGCTACCAGCCTGGGACTTGGCTTCCTCACCTGCAGGCGCTGGACTGAACGATTTCCAAGTTCTCTTCTGGCTCTTCACGTTCCAGCAACAAACAAGGCCAGTGATTGAGAGAACATGTGTGCCGTAACGACAACCAGACAGAGTGATGCGACAGACTAAGTAGGCCCTGCCTACTACTCCTGCCCCTCCAGGTCAGGCGCTGGCGGGGGCAGGAGCCACCCGGATGAGGGGAGAGAGGGTGCAGGAGTTGAGGTGGGAGAGTTGAGTCTGCAGCACGAGATTAACAAGGACCCTCTGGGTGGTGCACTGGGGACAGACCCCAGGGGAACAAAGAAGACGGGGAGGCAGGCAGGCACTGGGGGAGGAGAACAGGGTGGGAGACGTGGCAGGAAAGTGCTGATGAGTCTCGCTGGGGGCTGCTGGGATGTAGGTGAGGGGAGGGATCTGAGTCCTTCCAAATGCTGAGTCCCCAAGGCAGCTGCACAGCGGGGTCCAGACCGTCATTGCCCCCCAGGTGCTCGTCTTTTGGGATGGCAGCCGCTTCCATCCAGTGCCCTCTCCAGACACCAGCGCTGCTCTCAGCCGGTGCCTTTTGTCATTTTCTCGTACACCCCCACTCACTTTCCCCAGCAGCTGAGTCCTGGCAATTTCAGGCCTGAGCACTTGCCTCTTCTCTACCCTCAGCACCGTCCTACCCCAGGCTCTCCTTAATTCATCTCAACTTTCCTATCCCAGCATGTCCCCAGGTCTAATCTGTGTCCCCACCCTGGCTAGGGTGTCCCAGGACTATCACATTGCCAGGCCCACAGGGCACACATATCTGGCTAGCCTCGTGTTTTTCCCACGGCCACACCTTTCCTAGGGCAATGTGCCTGAAATCTGGGGAACACTGATGTCACACAGGCTGGTGACAGAACCAAGAGGCAGCAGACATGCCTCTTGAGCAAAACTAAGGCCTAGAGCCCCCCAGAGCAGCTCTTGTTTGCTGAGAAGAAAACAAGTCCCATGAGTTCAGTGTGACTTCTTCAGGGTCTACTTGTCCACAATTGGTGGCAAATGCCAGTGTCCAGGGCCATTTCTGGCGGGTCACGAGCCACTGCTGGTACCTGGACAGCTGCATTTCTTGTCTTCCTGCACCTGCAGTCCCGTCTGCAAAGCCCATCTCAAGGAGTCGCCTCACAGGCTGACACCTCATGGCAGGGGCACACAGGGCAACGGAGGGAGGGGCCGGGAAGAGCAGCCCCCACCCCTGTAATACTCATTTCCATTTTTGTTTGAGTCACTTTCAGGCAAATCACTTCTGTCCTTATGTAACAGTCTGTGGCCCAGACCCAGGCAAGTAGTAAATATTTACCTTCACGCTGGAGCCAAGATCGCTGCGGGGAGTCCCACGAAGCACCACTGCCCTCTAAGACCTTGGAAAGGGAAACAGCAGAAGGTGTGGGTGCGGGTGCTGGAGCTCCGCTGAGTCACACGGCCAGCACCCGAGTGGGAACTCAGAGCTGAAACCTGGGTTCTCACAGCAGCTGGATAACAGGTGTTTACAAAAGTGTATGTATTTTTTTGGCTTATTTCTAATTTTAATAGTTATTGGCAATTTTCAAAGTCCTTTAAGAAACATTGAAAATTGCTCAAGAAAATGGCAGTTCTGCAGGGCTCAGGTAGCAGGGCAGGCTGTTGAGACAGGTTTGACAGACTGTCCTAATAAAAGGAGTGCCTTTTCCCAGAACAGCAGCTCTCGAGGGCGGCCACCTCGCCTGGAACCTCCGCAACTTCCGCACCCACCGCACAAGGGCTGAGAACAGTGAGGTAGGGGCTGTGCTGGGCTCAAGAACAGGGGCAGTTGCTCACCTGGACAGGGTGTGTCTGGGAGGCCCGTGCTAGGACCGGGACAGGGCGTCTTCTGGCCTTGAGCTGCTACGATGGGGGTAGGGGTTGGGAGGGGAGGCTGGTGCCCTCGGAGTTGGGGAGGCTCCGCCGTCAGCAGGTCAGGACTGTGTTCCTGGGAGGAGGTGGCCTGTGCAGGCGAGGCAGGGTTGCCGCTGCAGGGCTGAGGAGTATCAGTCCATCCAGGTGGCGCGGGGAGGCTTAAGGGCGCGGTCCTCCTGCCTAGAACGCAGGTGTCCTGTCTGCTACAGACACATCAAGGAAGTCGCCAATGTGTGCCCCTTTCTCTAGCCTAGGGATTGGCAAACGACACCATGTCCACAGGTTAGAGCCGACCTGGTGCCCGTTTGTGAACAGCCCACAAGCTAGGAATGGCTTTGACATGTTTAAATGGCCGAAAGTCAAAATATCTCATCGTGTGTGAACACTGTAGGCCATTCTCACCTGCGTGGGAAAGTAACGCCTTATCTGAGCACAGCCAGGCCCATTCACGTGGTACGGGCTGTGACCCGCAGAGGGGAGCGGCCCCAGTGCAGGCTCTCAGGGCGGGAGCCGGGGCCCCAGGTGCTGACCTGTGGCTTCCCTTCTCCCCCGCAGCTCTGCCCGGATGGCCCTCGTCTTCCTGTACGGCACCTTGAAGCGGGGTCAGCCCAACCACAGGGTCCTGTGGGACGGCGCCCACGGCTCCGCAGCCTTTCGGGCGCGCGGCCGCACGCTGGACCCCTACCCGCTGGTGATCGCGGGGGAGCACAACATCCCGTGGCTGCTGCACCTGCCTGGCTCGGGGCGCCGCGTGGAGGGTGAGGTCTACACGGTAGATGAGCGGATGCTGCGCTTCCTGGACGACTTCGAGAGTTGCCCGGCCCTGTACCAGCGCACGGTGTTGCGGGTACAGCTGCTGGAGGAGGGGGCCCCGGGCGCGGAGGAGCCGCCGGCGCCCACTACGGTGCAGTGCTTCGTGTACAGCAGGGCCACCTTCCCGCCGGAGTGGGCCCAGCTCCCGCACTACGACAGCTACGACTCCGAGGGGCCGCACGGGCTGCGCTACAACCCCAGGGAGAACAGATGAGGGGGGCAGGCAGGGTGGGCCTACGCCTGAGAGCCTTGGGGCTCCAAGATGTGCCCAGCCCATGCTGGGTGAAGGCCGAAGCAGAACAGGGCCTTTTCCAAGGAATCAGCGGGAGAAGGAACCAATCTTTCACTGGCAGCTGATTTTACAAATAATGTTGACACACAAATAGCAAGGTAGTTCCCTCCCATCTTTCCACCTGGTAGGAAAAATTCAGGATTTTAATACCCCTAAATGACATTTAGAGAACTCATGTTATGCCTAATTCTTCTGCTCTTCTTCCTTGTGTTTTTTGTTTGCTCAGCTTTGAGCTCAAGATAATATTTAGGATCAATGTAAAGACTTGGTGTTGCAGCTAGATTTTAGCAGCCCTATTACACTGATTCTGGCCTGTAGCCCCTGAGAAAAGCTGATTTCACACGGCTGGGTAGAATTTGTAAAGAAGGTCCACAGGGCAAGCATGCTGTATATCAGAGTGCGTACAGCACCATTCTTCATAATTTTCAGATCAAGCTTCATAGCAGATATTAAAGATTATTTAAATTTGAAGTTGATGTTTTGGGAAATCAAATATAAAAGTGTTGGTACTGTGTTTGACCACCACTTCTTTGGTATACTTACTTGGTAGAAGGTTCTCTACATTCTGATCTAGCAAAATAATGAACACCCACTTGCCGGTAGACACAGCTGAGCGTCCAGACTTCAAGTGCAAGTTTATCTCAGCCCAGATCTCAGCAGCCAGGCCCGGTCCCTGCCCCCTGAAGGGAGAGCATTTGGGGGTGGTCCTTTCAGAGAAGAGCCAACGCATTAGTAATTTGTTCTTTAGGCCTGACAGAAGCTTAGCTTCCAAATACAAACAGCACTTAAAATAATTTTAGCAAGGCACGAAGTACCAATTACTACCCACCTCCATCTGATAATAATTGTCAGCATCGATTCAACTCGATGCACGGCTCTTTGCTTCTGCTTCCCAGCAAAGTCTGAAATGTATTCCAAGAATTTCAGAACCAAATGAAAATGCAGCTGCTGTGATCCTTAGTAACCTCGTTCTCTGTTGGGAGAGCTCACTTACTCTTCAACTTAATGGTAGACTGTGATTGCTAACTGCATCTGGCACAAAAACATGATCATTATTTTTAGCTTCTTTTGCTTAATTGGAAACTTGCTTCACAAAAAACACAAAAAGGCTAGGAGGGGTCTCAGCTGATGAGTTCATGGCAGCCCTGTGCTTGACGGGGTGGGTGACGCAGCCCAAGCTTCCTGCGACTGCCCTGGCTTGTGCAACGGGGAAGGGACCAGGCAGCGCGCTCATCCTCAAAGTAGTGCAGACAGCACCCCCGGCCAACATGGAAGCTTCAAGGTGACCTCCAGGAAGGTGACCTCCAGGCGGTCAGCCATCAACACTACACCCACATAGAGACACAGCAGGAAAGGGATTGCCAAAATCTGCATTTGCAGTCTCCCATCCTTAGGAAGTTAGGAAAATCAACACCAGGATTGAGGGCCTCACTTCCAGAAGTAAGGCAATAAGATGAAAAAATGGCAAGTGCTAATTTAATAAAGCAAGGCAAATAACTGACATTTATATCCGTCTTTTAAAAGGATCACAAAGAAATGCTGGTAGTCTACTGGCAGAGGCTGTCGCCTATGTGTACACTGTCTTCAAAGAAAGGGCAAACTAATATTTAGACAAATGCTCAGTTTGATTGATTTAATTTTGATACTAGGAAATCTCACAGAAGTACAAATCATATGTACAAGTATTTATATCTGAAAATTTCCATTGGTGATTTTTTGGCAGATATTGGTCTTGACTCTGGAATAAATGACGACGTAAACGTAGCTGCACAGGGGTGTTCCTGTAAAATGCTTGAATCAATTGTGTGTGAAAGCATCACACAAATGGCTGATTAAATTGGGTGATGACTGAAAGGCTATAAATCCTTCATTCCAGCTCCACGAGCAGATCCCCTTCTCCAACTGTGTCTCCAGCTTGACAGTGCACAGATTTCACCTTGAATTTTAAAAAATGCAGGGGGAGGGGAGAGTAAGAATTAGTAACCAGAACCAGGAGGCAGCAGGCTCCTAATCCATTTCTAGAAATGCACAGTCCTGCAGGCCCAGCAGCACAGGCACACGCCACCCCACCGGAGCCCAGCTAAGGGACCCTGGTGAACAGGGGGGCGCCATGGTGGCTGTGGCTCACCCCTCCCTCTCCCGTCTCCTCTGTCCTCGGCACCCTCACAGTGGCTGGTCTGAGGGCTGCTCTCCGGGGCACTTGTGCACTCTGGCTCCTCGCGCTGGGCACCCTCAGGTCTAGGCGGGCTCTTCACTGCCTGGTGAGTTATAACCCCTAGCCTCCCTCTCTATGGTTTCAGGTTGTGGAAATGTTCTCTGAGAATTAAGGGAACATTTAGTGTAAAAGAAAAAAGGAACAACACACACGACAGATCAGCCGCTGAGTAAGAGGAGGACCTCCCTAGCCTGGGCGGCACCTTCCTTCTGAAGGGAAATGGAGTCCTTGGCACGTGGGGCTGTGCGGTCGTCCTTTCCGGCACCATGGGTGTGTGGAACTGTGCCTTTTTGTCCTACCGGTTTCAGTCAATCTTTATCAAGTTTTGCTTTCCCAAATTTGGGTTCCGACTTAAAATTAGCAAGGAGGGGGTTAAGGTGGGGAAGAGACAGTCATTTGACTTCTTGGAGGCTCTTGCTTGGGCCTGAAAACGAACAATGGGCTAGAACTAATCGGCCACTGCAGACGCTACTTGGACTGAAGAGGCTGCTTTCCACGATGCTCCTGCCTCCATTTAGCAGCCCTACTAGAGGACGCAGCGTTAGTGATGCTGTGACGACCAGAGTAGAGAATCTGTTTCCTTTGTGAACTTTTTCTCTGGGAGGAAAAGTGGCCTCGCAGGTAGGAACCAGGGCCTGCTGCTTTGCACAGGGGCTTCGGGCCACTTCTGCTCTTCCTGGCTGGATTGGAACTGAGAGGCCTGGGGATGGGGAGAGGTGAACAGAATGCACAAGGCGGCTCCAAGCAGGAGGGCCGAGGGAGACCTAGGCCACGAGGACAGGAAACCCACTAACGCATGGCACCACGCCCCTTCAGGGAACTGAGGCCAAGTTCATTTCTGCATTAGCACCTCAGACCCGCAGCACAGGGCCCTTGGCATGCGGTGGACACACGTTCTCGGTCCCCCACAACTAGGCCAAGTTCTCATCACAATGGATGTCATGACGCTAGGGCAGCACAAATGTTAAATCCCAAAGAACGGATACAAATTTTTATACGAACAGAAACCAACATTTTCTTGTTCACTTTTTAAAAAAAGTAATTTAGAAAGAATTCCTTAAAATACCAAATCATGCCATTCTACTCTCCATGCCCCACCAACACAGGGCAGCCGTCCACACCCCTCCAGACTGGCTGGCTGGGCTCAGGAGCCCCTGGCATCCACCTGGGCCTCTGTTCTCCCAGCCGGGACCAGGCATGACATCCCCGCTGCCCCTTCTCTGAGAATCCGTTTCATTGCCTTCTGCAGTGACAGACCATGAGACAGAGGTTGTGTCTCTCTCTGATGCAAACCTGGTTATGAACTGATGGATCTCTCTTTGCACCTGATGTCCCCAAGGCACGGCCACATGCAAAACACGGCCAGCCTTGCGCTTCCGATCATGCTCCACCATGAGACACTTCCAAACCAGAACAGCCCTCAGAAAGGGACCCTTTACCCACTAACGGCATCTTTTTAGTCTTTTTAGTCACAGGAAGAATAATGAAGTTATTGCTTAAAAGGACTTTTCTGTTTTCTTCAAGAAAAAAAAATACACTTGAGTTTCACTATTAATGAATTTCAGTACTAATAGATATTCTTTTTTTCTCCCTAAATAATTAAGTCCCACATGTACATGGGGTTTCGGCTCCTCTTGATCTGCAACTGAATTGTTCTCTTTGTAGAGAAATTGTCTTGAAGAGTTACATTAATTTTTGCAATCTGTAAAACCGTTTCCTGCTGTGTCACCTAAGTCTCAGATAACTAACTGCCTCCAAGACAGATGTAAACATTAAAAATTAAAGACCCCTTAATTTGAAAGACATTAAGGTGAAGAACAATTGTTCTCTGACTACCTGAACATAATGCACAGAGTTTTTTGGAAGGCACGCTCTCCACGAGGCAGGGAGGCATCAGGGCAGAAAGGCAAAAGCTCCCAATCCTAATGTCCTCTGTAGGAGCGAGAGGGAGAGGGTGCCTCTGTGGCCCTTTCCAGCCAAACCACCCACGATTCAAAGGTGGGTGTTCCTCCATCACAAGGCCAGCCTGGGCTGATGGGGACTTGGGGACTTACCGTGCCAGTTTTCCCAGCTGTCATACTATTCTGCATTTTCATGGCTTCAATCACACAAATTTCTTGACCTTCTGCTACCTGGAAACAAATTTTAAAAAGGGCCAAAGTTTTAAAAGCATTCTAATTTTGCAATAACGCTTAGGAATGAAGCCATTAAGAAATTCTGTGTCAAATGCCCCAAAATATGTGCCTATGAACAGCAGCAACAATCTCTAATTAGTTTCCTATTCCGAGCTCATCTTTAGGAACAGTAAAGAAACACCATTCTCTCTCTCATAAAGTCCTTGTTGGAAAAAAAATCCCTGGCCCTGGAGAACTGGGGGTCCTGGCTGTGGGGCCTACCCTGGGGATCTCTGAGTCTGGCTCTGCCACTAACAGAGCTGCTGGGAAATGGGAATGTTTTCCACTTGCCTGAAATGTCCAGAATAGGCAAATCTCTACAGACAGACTCAAGGTTGCCTGGGGTTGAAGAGGGAAGGGGAGTCACTGCTGAAGGGTACAGGGTTTCTTTCGAGATAAAAAGTGTTCCAAAATTGATTGTGGTGACAGCTACAGAAGTCTGAATTGACTGAAACCACTGAATTGTACATTTTAACATCTCAGTATAGCTGTTACCCCCCCAAAAAAAAAAAAAAAAAAGCCCCACCAAATACACACATTTCTGTCTACAGTCCCGGGGAGCTGGGAACAGCTCAGGCCTGGCGCCATGAGGACCACTGGTCCCATCCTCTGCAAGACACAGCGGGTACCCACGAGTACCCACAACGAGGCACAAGGCAGCTTCCGGAAAGCCCCTCCCGACACGGGAATGCCTTCCAGAGCTATACGCTCTCCACGCTAGGAAACTGGGAGCGCCCACGGGCCCTTGCTCAGACTGCGTTCAGAGCTTGCCTTTCATTCTGCGGGGAAGCCAGGCTGAGCTGGGTGTAAGCCCACTGGGGTTAAGCCCAAGGCTTCCCTGCAGGAGTTAGCTGCAGCTGAAAACCATGCTGTGCGCTCACTCCGCTCTGCCTAGATGGGTCAGCATCCTGAGCCGGCCAGGTTTTTCTTCTGCTTTTGTGAAAAAGGGCCTCCCAGTCTTTGAAACGGGCAAGTCCAAGTTCCTAGGGCAATGGCTATGTGGGATGGGTAGGTGTCCTGGCATGGGGCTCCTGGCCCTTCACACCACTGTGGCCGTATTCATCCAATGCCGCAGAAGCGCCTAGAGAATGTTCTTTCCTGAAATCCCCAGATGATCTCCAAGTCCCCCTCTGGGCCCCCCGTATGGCACAAGCTGTCCTGCTGGCACTCTGGAGCGCCCGAGCCCGATGTACTCTTTTCCTCTGCTGTTCAGGTGGTGGGCTGCTTTTTCCTGGCACAGAAATATAGGAAGAGAGACGATGCCAAGGCTTCGGCGCTGGCATGGAGGAGACACCGCGCTGAGGAGCTGGGCCTGGAAGCACTGCCCGCGCTGTCCTTTTTGATTCATTTTCACCTGGCATCTGCATTCCAGGGAGAGCAAAGAGTCGGCCTCGAAGGCTGTTTGCAGGGCACAGGAGGGGCGGCGCAGAGACAATGCAGTCGCTCCCTCCAGTCGGCATTTTAGAGCCTTTTTTCTCTCTTCAAAGGCAGGCAGAGACCAGGGAAGCCAGGAGCAAGTCCGGTTCACTGCAGCGCACCTGCCAGCCAGCTCCACACAGGGGACCCTGGAAGCTTGGCTGTGTCCTCTTAGAAGCTGGACTCACTGCGATCGACTCTGACCCAGGACTGAGCACTCAGGCAACAGGACTGGGGGCTCTCTGGGAAATGGATCCGAGACTCAACAGAACATAGTAGAAATGCCATCCAAAAATGAGGAATCCACCCTCCCGCTCTGGGCACCGTGCTCTCTCCAGGTGGAGGAGCTCCCTGGGGACTGCATGCCGGCCTCCCACACACCCACCCAGCCCTTCCTCTGCAGGCATCTGAGGGCCCAGGACTGGCCAGAGCCCCGTCCCCCCGCCATGCACACTGGCTTCACATGGGTGGCACAGCCCCTGCCCTCTCTGCCAGCAGGTGTGCCTTTCTGCCACTCGTCCCCTCCCATCCCATTGCTCAGAATCTGCGGGCCAGACAGGCAGACAGCTCCTGCTTCTGTTTTACCGGATCTTCAAGTGAGCGAGTTAGCAACTAAACTGCAAATATGAAGAAATGCGGCCTGGGGATTTCCAAAGGTCACGCCAGGGGCAAAGGCCAATCTGACCCCGTTACAGCTCTGCTCTGGGCTCTGCCAGGGACTGGGAGCAAGCGGGTGGTGGACAGGAGCTTAAGGGGCTCTGCTGTGGCTGCCACTGACCATCTTTCTGACTGGCTCTGTGCTTCTAATGTGGGCAGTTTGCAAAGAGGTAACGCACAGGTAACCCCAAGTGCTGGGTCCCCAATTGTTCATCAGAATAAAACCTCGGATTTAGCCTGAGACAATCAGGAAAAGCGGGGAGGCCTGAAATTCAAACAGTCCTTCCCTCTGATTGTGAGAGTCCGGCAATTCAATTCAAAGGACTTTAGAGAAAGCGTGTCCCCACTGAAGCGATCCCACCTTCTGCCCCATCCAAGCACAGCACCGAATCATAGAATTAGATCCTCCCTGCTCCATCCACCTTTCACTCCGGTTTCCCTCCCTAGCTCCTCTCACGGTGCCTACTAGTCTACTTAGATTATTTAGCTCTATCTAATCTATCATCTGTTTTAGAGAATCTCGGTCTGTCACCCAGGCTGGAGTGCAGTGGCACGATCTCAGCTCACTGCAACCTCCACCTCCCAGGTTCAAGCGATTCTCCTGCCTCAGCCTCCTGAGTAGCTGGAATTATAGGCGTGCACCACCACACCCAGCTAATTTTTGTATTTTTAGTACAGATAGGGTATCACCACTTTGGCCAGGCTGGTCTCAAACTCCTGACCTCAAGTGATCCGCCCACATTGGCCTCCCAAAGTGCTGGGGTTACAGATGTGAGCCACTGTGCCCGGCCTAGATTATTTAGCTGTAAATGAAAAACTAAGTAACAAACTTCTCTATTAACTTTGCACCATCTGTTTTGGAGACCATTTTCACTAATTCATCCCTAAGAGATGGTGCTTAAAAACTTCCTTGATGCCCTACAAAATAGTGAGATACATCTTGTTCAACAGAATCATGTTCTACCCCAACACACACACACACACACACACACACACACACACACACACGTGAACTTAATTGAATTTCGACTTGTTTCATCCTTTGGAAAAAATCGAGCTGGAGAACCAAATATGGTACAAACCAAATGTCAAAGAATATTGCAATGGAAACACAAACTACACCTGCCCCAGTCTGTGGGAAGAGGCTGGCACTCGAGGTGTGCTCCAGGGATGGGTGAGCATCGAGCTGGGCTCCTTCCAGCAATAGCAAAATGCTCTCACTCGGCTCCTGGGAGCAGGGGCTCTCACCCTAGGGCTTTGGAGCCCTGCTCCCAGCCGCGCTGGCTCTTGCAGAATGTGCCGCACACCGCAGGGTACACGCAGCGCACACCAGGGAGCTGGGCAGTGGGCCCAATGGAAGCAACACCTTCCGGATGGCCCGGGGTGCCTGGGAAGCCAGGCAGTAACTGGGTGCACAGAGAGGGCCCTCCAACGTGCTCTCTCTCCGACGCCCCCGGGTGCGGGGCCCGTTCCTGCAGGATGTGTGCGCACACTTCTCCAACAGTTTTGTGAATCATCTGATCAAGACTTAATGATTGTGACAGGATGTCTCCAGTGTTGGGCTTACAAAATGGTCACAAGCCTCGCAAGTCTTTTTGATGAACCTAGTGGGCCTGATGTATTTCCCCACTCCCTGTCTAATTGGTGTAAAGTTTGGAGGCCTCGATCCTGTATCTTTCATCCAGCTTACTGCGTCCTCTCCTTTGACACGAGGTCAAGGTTCACATTCGCATCCGATTATCAGAGCGGCACTCATTAAGCGGGAGTCGGCCTTGCCCCAAACGAGGCTTGAGAGAAACCTCGGCCCATTTACTCAGCAGATTTTCGCCTGTCGCGGGGGCCCGAGTGTCGCCAGCCTTGCTCTGTGCTGAAGAGCTGCAGACACCTCCAGCTGATGATGAGTTGTGAGTGATGGGAATCAAATCCCGTAAAGCCAGCTGCTTGCCATGGTCGGCAAAATGACTCTAATGGATATAGGCTGCCAATTTTCCAGTTTTACTGGCAAGTCTTCCAAGGGTAATTAAGGGAAGTTATAAATGATATGGAAATCTCTCAAGTTCCATTTATTTTCAGAGGACTCTTTCCCCAGAGACTTTTATCTTCAAGCTTATAGTATGCTTTGTTGTGCTAATGATTTAAACCACTTCTTATTTCTGATTAAAGCCCCCAATATCCTTCTACCAAGTTCTCTTCACTCCTTCCACAAAGATTAAAAGACAGAGAACCTTCTCCCGCACATGCCCCCTTCTCAGAAAACATGCTAAGACGGGGACACATTTGGCAACGCGTATCATTCAAACTGCAAACTGCCATGACCACTAAGAACGCTCAAAGAAAGTGCAGGAAGAAAAAGAGAAGAGAAAGGGGGAAAAAAGACCACCAAACATAAAAGGAAGCCCCCACAAGCACAGACTTGAAAGCGGTGCTCAATACCAGATATCCATCAGAAGGTGGTGTAGCTCACTAATGTCATTTGATTTGGAATAAAAGCATGAAAATGATGGCAAAGGCCTAAAATTGGAGATGTAAGGGATGACTGCACAGTATTCCATTTCTCAATTTCATCCTTCAGAGCCACAAAATGGGGGTGATACAGTGAGTGGATGAGATTTACAGTAACAGCTGTGGTCTCCCACACAAGGGAGGCCCTTCTAATGGGCTGAGGTCTGTTTGGAACAGACGGGGAGTAACAAAACAAGGTTCCCTATTAAGAGTGTGCAGTTGTATTTCTGATAAAGAAAATGACGAGGGAGTCAGGTCTCCTTTAAGACAGCCTCACCCTCTTTTTGTTGCCCAAGCCCAGGGCTGTTTTAAATGCGTTATCGTTGAAATAGAGGCCAGGGGACGTACACAGCATCGAGTCCCCCCGCCCCCCAGGAAGCCCACTCTCCAGCAACTGTAAGGAATGCGGAGGAAGCGGTGCCAGTGGCATATGGCTTTCCACTGTGCTAAACATTCACACAAAAGACAGGTTCATCAGTCATTGCAGTGTCTGGATAAAAAATTAGCTCCTGATGGATGGTATTTTGAGCTTACCTGCTGCTAGTACATTACCAGAGAAACACAGGTTTTGAAACCCACATGACATTAGAAACTGCAGACCATGAAATACGACACGTGCAGGAGCACACAGTGTACGCCAGATTATACAAAATAATAAATAAGCTATTTAAACCCTCTGCCTAAAATTGGGCCCGCTGCAAGGAACCCTGGGTCACTTCTACGCAGGCCAATTAATGCACAGCATCTGCTGTACAGAAGCAGGGCATGAAGCACTTCCGAATGATTTCGGCAATTAAAAGAAAACTGTTTCCTGCCTGTTCAGACAGCAACTGTTTCAATGCAAGAGTGAGCACCGAATCACTGTGTGCAGCTGAAAAATTAAGTCCCCTTTTTGGGGAAGAAGGGTGGGTGGGAGGAAGAATTTTTATGGAAAAAAGAGGATTCTTTTGTTGTTCTATGTTCTGTGTTTTTCTGCCAAATTAGACAGAAGGCTTGGAGGGCTTACCAGCCCGCTGCAGTTCCCACTTCTGCAGTACCGGGCCACGGGAAAAACACGATCAATATCAGCCCTGCTGACTGCGCCACAAACGTGAAAATCCCTCCATTTGATTGGTAAAGGCTGCTCTACTTGAACACAGGTGCCTGAATGCCACACATTTTAAGGCCCTTAGATCTGAAGAAAGATTGAGTTAACAGTCACAAGAAAAGGCATCTCACATTGAGTGAAAAGGCACTGCTTGCATCTGATTATATTAATAGCAACTTCCTCTGAGACGATAAGACAGGCTGGCAAATATCCCGTGATATTTCCTGAAGAAACGTGTATTCACATCCCAACATCTTCATGTAAAGCGAGGTGGGGAGGCGGCCACGGGAGACTGCAGTATTTGAGCAAGGATGGAATCATCATCAAAATACAAAGAGAGACCAGGCGGCAGGAGACGTGCGCCCAGCCCTTTCTCTGAAGGCTCCTTTAATGGCCCATGCACGAGCGGCCTCACTCTGGAGGGCGCGGGAACCCAGGGGCCACCCGTTCAGCCCCGATGCTGGCTTGGGACTTCAGGCACACATGCCGTCTGCCTGGTGCTCCCCTTGTCTCTCGAGTGGGGCTCCCCAGAACTGGGCAGCACTTGAGGGGCTAAGGGCAAGGGTAAAGACTTGTGGCCAATATAAAACAAGTCCAGTTTCTTTCAGAATTTCTTAAAATGAAGAAAAATATGACTCTCCCTACTGCCCTCTAAGTTAGCTCAAAATCAGAGCCAAAGCCTGTCGTTACACAGAGAACTAGTGAAAACTGATGTCATTGACAACACCTTGGAAATTAGCTGGGGTCCTCTGCCTTTGTAAAGCAAGCTACTGGAAAGGCTCTGTGAAAGAATGATTGTTTTGTAAACTTTTATTTTTATTAAAAGAGTGAGGAAAAGATAGTTTAAATCTTGGTAAGGCCGAGAATGGTCACTTACAAAAAGGTTGAAAACAAAGACAACACACCTTCTACTCCCAAGCAGGTCACTCCTGAAACATAGGGTCGCACGCCAAGCTTGGAGAAGACTCCGACGACATTGAATAGACTGCCCTGCGTAAACATGTTTTATTTTACATGGATAATTGAGCACATTAAACTGTCAAAATCCCCACATTGTTACCTCCAACAAAAACCAACTCTTCACCTTTAAAAATAAACGTTATCTGGAAAAGATTAAAAGGCCAAATCCTGGGGGCGTCGTTCCCTCTGAAGAAGACAGGACAGGAATCGGGTGGAGGAGCTTGCTGCGGGGGAAGTTCATTTTATGTGTAATGTTTCGTTGTCAAATAAAACTTGAAACACGTGGAAATGGTGAACAGCGGGCACAGGAGTGCTTGTTGGATTCTTCTCTGTAATTTTCTGCATGTTTGCAGCATTTCATCATTTTAAAGTTTTAAAATGTTAACGAAAGCATGGATCTCTGTGTGCGTGCTGTGAGATACAATCTGAGGTTTGGGTGAAAACTGGCATCCTGTCGAACTGCTTGAATAACCATTGCTATAAAATGTATAAATGTGGCCGGGCGCGGTGGCTCAAGCCTGTAATCCCAGCACTTTGGGAGGCCGAGACGGGCGGATCACAAGGTCAGGAGATCGAGACCATCCTGGCTAACATGGTGAAACCCCGTCTCTACTAAAAAAAATACAAAAATCTAGCCGGGCGAGGTGGCGGGCACCTGTAGTCCCAGCTACTCGGGAGGCTGAGGCAGGAGAATGGCGTAAACCCAGGAGGCGGAGCTTGCAGTGAGCTGAGATCCAGCCACTGCACTCCAGCCTGGGCCACAGAGCGAGACTCCGTCTCAAAAAAATAAATAAATAAATAAATAAAATAAAATAAAAAATAAAATGTATAAATGTAATTATTACAATTATTTTATGACTGTAAATCGAGGCATCCAGAACCTGGAAAGTCTGTGACGCAGCTAGGCCGGTCCCTCTGCCAGGGAAAGATGCAGCGAGTGAGCCTGGGCTGCATGGGGCACACCAGCGCAACTCGCGCCAGGCAAACGCGCGTCCGGAGCGCCCAGCCCTGCCTTCTCGTTAGGATACTTGAGAAGCTTATGACATTTTCAAACCTTGTTTCTTTAAGAAATAAAAAATAAAAAATAAAGGTATCTCGCCAAGTTTGCCAGTTCTCCATGGTCGGCTATAAGCTCAGTTGCATGAGGCTTAGAGACAAAGGGGAGGTGTGGACATCATACTGAGATGGGATGGGGTGCCTGTCTGTGTCTTGTGGCCCTGACTGCTACCTGCGTGGGAGCCCGCCCTATCAAAGCAGCACGTGCAAGGAGGAAACAGAATCGGGGAGAAGTGTAAGTGGTGTTGCTACAACGCTCACCAGTGTGATGCTCTCACCGGCACACTGTACAGTGGCTGTTTCTTGCCTTTAAGGCGTTCACAGAGGAGCAACCCTAAATGCCTCACTGCCCCGCGGAAGGTCAGTTCCATCACGAGGTGGATCTTCTCAGCTCCACCAAAATATCCCCTAGCTGATATTGAATGGGCTAATTCGCAAGAGAAAGCAGCAACAGGTATTTGATTTCAATCTATTCTTTCACCTGCTTTCACTAATCGTTAAGAAAAAAAGAAATGCAGATGAGTATATAGCCAGCTTACGGTTCGTTCCTCATTTAATTGTTTGGTGTATTAAATGAGTATTTTTGATGCAAATCTGCGATGACCGCAGAATACAAACATTACTTGAAAGGATCTTAACTAAATGCAATATTAAAACGCCTCCTTGGGTGACTATCTTATGGGGTGGTTTTGTTTCTGCTATCAAAAGGCTAACAAAGTGAATGTGCTTATCATGACTTTATACTTCAAAGTGAAAATTATGCAATACATTCAGCAGCTATAAGTCTAATTTACCATATGGAAAAATGTATTCTACCATTCTGAAAATATATCTATTTTTAACATTTCTGTTCAAGAGTATCATAAAGATAGAAGGTTGAAACAGTTGAGTCATGCTACCTTTGATTACAGAAATGCTCCCAGTTTACAACAGTGTTACGTGTCTAAGAAAACAAGTTTGTTTTCAAACTGAAATGAGTTACTGCAGAAGCATTTTCAGAAGGCATATAGAAAGGCACATAAGATTTATTCTATGAGTTGTTTCCTAAATTATATTAGTGATTCCTGACTTTAATCATCCACTGTATTTTCTTATTGATTTGTTTGGTTACCTGCATTTTACTGTGTATTAAGATCCTCTCGCCACGTGTTCAAAAAAACTATTACACAATCATTTCAAATGTGACCTGCCACATCTAATGTTAAACAGTATAGAATAGACACTGAAAAAGTTCTCAGGAACTTTCGCTGTGTGAACCCTACAGAAACCCTTCAAATAAAACACAGCTTCTGTGTTTAGGGCAGGGTGTTTCCAATGAATCAGTTCACAGGCCTTGGCACATCAAGTCCCCCAGGTGGATTCATTACTTCTCAACAGCCATCCCACATCTCTTCTTCCTGAGGTTTTTAAACTGTGTTCAAATTGTTTACTTCACAAAACAGATTTGTTAATTACGATTTATGTGACACTTTTTTTAGAACTTATTGCCAGGCCCACCATTCTAAGATTGGTCAAGTTTTACTTCAGCTAAACAGAAACATGATAGATTACTGGAATTTAAAAAATGAAAAGTAACATTTCAGAGAAAAACAGAATACTTGTAAGGCCCTTAGCTGTTTTTGGGTCCTTATTTTCCTTGAAAATACACTAAGGAGACTGACTCCATTATCTTCCCAGCCATAAAAGGGGAACCTCCTTCGGCTATTGTTAGTGCGGGGGGCGGGGCTCACAACATGCCCCCGCGGTGTTAAAATCATTTAAAACCGCAAAACTTCAACATGACAAGTAGTGTTTTCTCACAATGGCCTCAAGTAAGTGCCGTGCCTCTGGTCCAAGGAAGCTTCTTGTGTTTTAATTACAATAAGCAGAATTTAACTACAGAAGTTCTAAGAGCCGGAGATGAAACTTCTCGGGCTGCACTGGGTTTCGGTATTAGTGGTTTGGGACATTTTTCACAAGCGGTCATTCAAGTGAAAAGACTGTTTCATCAAAACACAATGGCACAGAATATGAAAGGAAGTTCTGCAAGTACCAAAAAAGACAAATAAAAGCAAGTATACACCCCACCTGAGCAGGCCCCGCAAACAGAACTTAGGAGCACGCTGACAGATCCCGAGGTCCTGAGCCTGTTCGCTATGTGTGCCCCTCAGGTACTCTGACTTTAAAGGAATGCATAAAATATTGGCCCCATTGCTCTGCAGTAACGTATTTTTAACAGTTAGTTCTCAAACCATTCTTAATGAGTACACACATTTAATTATTGGTGGGTGTTTTTAATATCTGAGCTACATCAATGAACCGAGGACTGATATCACATTGTTCCCATTTACGAAATGCCTTGCTTTTCTACATTCAATTATCAACCAGGAAATGGAATGTACAAAGGCCAGACCCTTTCTGTATGTGGGAAAAGTCAGATCAGGAGCCAGCAGCTGTTAAGAAACCAGAAGGCTGCGCTCATCTGGCCTTGGGAGTGCCCCGTTTCCTGCCTCTGAGCAGCCTCCTTGAGGGCCGCTGGGCTGATGGGCCAGGGCTGCAGTCTCACCCTCTTGCCCTCCAGGCTTGAGGCAGGAGCGGTCTCCCTCCCTCCACTGCGGTTTGGATTCAGGTGTTAGAAGAGGATTTAAGGAAAACATTTACTTGAAACACACACACACACACACACACACACACATGCACACATGATTTTATAATTAAAGCCACATAATTAGGAGTGACAAGCTCAGGCTGGCAGTATGCAGACTATATGACTTCCAGAAAAAAACTTAAGAAAAATGAAACAAAACAAAACCCTTACATTGTTTACCAACCTACATATCTAGCACTAGAAGATTCCACTGACAGCTCTGATAATGTCATGTGCAAGTGAACAATTCTTTATGTCAAGGCCAAGAGACGATCCTCTGATGACCCTAATTCTGGAGACGGAAGATGCCCTCCCTGAATTTTACACACCACACACACACGTAATTTTTCTTACGGCCTCTCCCAAATCCTTAACCCGTGGGCATTAGACAGTCTTAAAGAGGGCTTTCTTCCAGGAGTCGACGCTTTCAGAGCAGAGCAACGCGCAGCCACGCAGCCTCTCTCACGCCTTTCTGAAAAGGCGGATAGTTCTATTTCTGTATCACCAAGTAAAGCAAACTTTAAGTCGTTTTTCTAACCTCGCATATTAGTTTCAGGGCTGATCATTCGAACAACTAAAACTGATCATGTTTTCTTAATATTCACATTGATGGCAAATATTTTTCTAGAAGCCAATGCCAACTACTGATGTTTTCCTCAGTGTTAAGCGGATATTTTATCTATACTAATTGAGAAATCAGGAGGCATTAAAATGTAAGCCCCAGTGACCTGAGATACAAAATGGAATCACCACCTCATCCATGAGAGACAGGAGACAGTCACGTCTGGCTGCTATTTTCCTGCACGGGAATAAAAATGCGAGTATTTCAGTGTCCCCGGAAACCTTCTGGGTGCCTCCTAAACTGTTTTCTTTTCACTTCCGCTGCTCATCAGTAGAGATTTCTATCCATGTTCTAAGAAAATGTGTGCATCCTACCAATTCATCCGTAGTGGTTACCTCGAGGAAATAATACAGCTTTGATTTGTGCTTTAATGTCACAAGATCAAGATGAAAAACTTCAAACTGTGATGCTACATTTCATTTACCAACTAACGGAAGTGCTCTGGTACTGTACAGATTGCAGAATTCACCTTTCCTCCGCTCTTCCCAGTTAGACATTTGTTCCAAGAAAATCATGCAAAAACTTCCTCATCAGAGTCTTATTCCCTGGCATGACTATCTTCATGGACGCTTTGAGCACAGCATACTAGAGAGTACTTTTAGGGCAAATACTTCCCAAAACACTGCATTTGCAAAATGACAGAATGAATCTGGCCGCCTTTCTGCTCCACTCCCAGATCATTTGGGAGGGGAAGTGCTGAGGGTCCTGGCACAAACCTAATGCAAACGTGAAACAGGTTGACAACACACAAAATCGACTTTGCTGTTTGCTGGAGGTCAGTTAAGAAAGAACTGCAAAGAGCTGAATCGTGCTGTTCCGTTAGCCATCGTTCTGGAGGGGGAAGTCTGAGACCAGCATGTCCTGCAGAGACACACACAGCCCTTACCGTGTCTCCAGGCTTGACAGAGACGGCCACCACCACTCCGGGCATTGGGGAACGCAGAACACTGCTTGTGTCCTCGGTCACTTTTTCCAGCATAAATTTGTTCAATTCTGCGGCGAGTTTGGTTAAGATATTCACCTTGTACTGAAGGGGAAAAATAAAACAAAACTATAAATGAGTTCAAATGAACTTTTCCTCAAAAGTAACATCCATTCTAAATCAATTTTTAGCTTTTAAATTCGAATTACAGTAACATCCTTAAATTCAAATGGTTCTCAATTGCTGTACACATCAAAATATATTTGTTCCTGTCATATATTGTGAGCTAGTTATTTCAGAAATATCTTGAAATAAGGACTATTCCAGTTATTAATATTAATCATTGATAAATATCATCCTATACCTTTAAAAAAAATCTCAAAATGTTATAAAGAAAACTGAGAATTTTACTTGTATTCCTTTCACCGCCTACAAACTTATCCCCATCAAGGAAAATCCCGTGAGCTGGGCAGGCCCCGGGGATGGAGGAGGTGAAGGGTGGACAGGCGCCAGTAGATGGCAGCAGATGGCTGTCGCAGCTTCCCACAGCCCTCCAAGAGCGGCTGCGCTACGTATCAGTAAGTTAAGACAATGGGGTTCAGTGTTCATTTTGGGCAACATAGTATTTGAAATTCCATTTTTTCAGTGACAAAAACTGCTATATTCATGACTAAAAAAGCTGGCTTTTCTTAAAGGCACTACATAGTCTTTCTGATGTAACAAGGTGGTTAGGAAAAGACGCAAGATAATGAGAATGCCTTCTGCACTAAGAGACAATAACATCAAGATGTTATAAACACTGATGGAAAATACACACAGACAAGTATATTCACGGCACCTTCTGTAGGTGGCTCTCAAATAACCGGGCGTATTCAGGGCAGTTCAGTGAAGCAGAACATTTCAAAAAAGAGAATTCCTATCCTGTCCGTGAATAAATCTATGAGCCACAATTTGGTCTATCCAAACAGAAAAATGATAAAATGGTTTGAGGAAGTGTCTCTCGGTGAAATTGGAACCACCACCCGAAGGTTCTGGATCCCTACCAGGTCTGATTTCTCTTGGGTAAGAAAGAAGCAGCAGTGAGACAGCTCCATTTTCTTCAAAAAAAAAAAAAAAAACCAAAAAACAAAAAAAACAACCTGCTGTAACTCAAAGCCTCCTGTGGGCATCATGATGGCAGGGATGCAAAAACAAAATATAATTCCCCCTTTAATTCTGTATGGGGATGGCGGGAATCTGTAAGTGCCTCTTCACAGGGCCTACTGAAAAGGGTGGGGGGAGAGCTTTGATGGCCAAAGTTCCAAGTGGATTTGCGACACTGTGACAGGTTGAATAATAACATCTTTTGCGTGTTTCTTTACTCCTGAGTGTGTGTTTTGCAATCAAGGCATAGAAGCGTCTGCCAGTTTCTGAAGCATATGATCCTTAAGTGAAATTACAGTGCAAATAAAAGCTTTTTGCTCCTATTAAAATTCATCTGAGTCATAAGTGGTGAGGGAAAAAGCGAGGAGAGTGCACGCTGCTGTCAGTCTAACAAACATTCTGGGCAGAGGGACTATTTATCAGTGATGAATTGTACCTCCAAGTCCTTCATTAAATCAATGGGGGAGGGTGTGGAGGGACAGAGGGGACTATAATTGGACCAAATTGCAGTTTTTGTGTCTGTGCTGTCTGCCATAAGGGAAAAAATCCAACATCACTAGAGGCATCAGACTCAACAAAAAAAGTTACTTTTCTAGTTGGTATCGCCCTGAGCTGCGCCTTCTATACGACTGATTTGCAACGTGCCTCGTTCAGTTTTCAGTGTAGCACACAAATCTTTTTTTTTTTTCTTGTTTTGCAGAATTCGACTTCAAAATGTGAAGCCTAAATCCAGGAAAAGTATCTTCATACATTGAGAATATGATTTATACCACATTTCACCACAGTGGATATACTCCAGAACTAAGTTTAGTTATATCACAGATCAGCCTGCATATGAACAAAGTGCTAAGACTGTATTTAGCTTCATTTCTCCCCAGAAATTACAAGATTCTGACTAACACTGGATCCTTTTACTATTTTTATAATTTTCATCTTTCAGATTCCTTTCTCTGTAGGACTCCTGCTTTGCTTGGAAAGAGATGTAAAAGAGTCACAAACTCAATGCCTTCAGATGCAGTCTTTGTTACTGATGAGATGTTCCTTTTCCTTTTGTATTTGTTTATTGTTCTTAAATCTGTTTGGGGGATAAGTGACTTATTGTAATAGCAAGTAAAAATAACAACGGGGTAAACTCCTCCAGAGAGGCCTTGGTGCAAATAGTTGGTTTAGAAATGACCTTTCTGAATATAAAAAGAGAAGGCAGAGAGAGAGTCTCTTTTTAAGATTACCTTTGATGTTGTCCTGACCCCGTGAGTGTACCACACAAACACGCCTTCTTAAAACAACCTCTCAGCTGGCCTGTGCTGTGCCGCACGGGGCGCGTGCCGGGATGGGGCCCAAGCGGGGTGCAGCACATGGGTCCCTCAGAATGAACTGCCTGGTGAGAACCGTAAAAGCTTTTTGATGCCCCAGAAAAGAAGTCATTTAAGAATGTACACCAGGACTTTCCAAGCTGATGATCAAAACTGCTATTTATTGGCGTCTCTGGATTCTTCGGGGGCACAGAGCAGCCAATGTTTTGTGAGACTTCAGGAACGCGCCCCTACCTGGACCGCAGGGTACAAGCTCGGTTTCACCGTGGGCATTTAACTATTCCTCAGCGGTTGTGCGAAACTCCCCTAGAGAGTTTTGATTTTAAGTTTTTGTGGTTGTTTT